>NC_029788.2:58236171-58262309 GCF_000816755.2 Arachis ipaensis
TAGCTTACTTCATACCAACAATCTCCGTGGGATCGACCCTTACTCACGTAAGGTTTTATTACTTGGACGACCCAGTGCACTTACTGGTTAGTTGTATCGAAGTTGTGACAAATTATGAATTAAGATTAGAGTACCAAGTTTTTGGAGCCATTACCAGGGATCACAATTTCGTGCACCACAAGGCTAGCATTCCCTCACCTTATCTATCGCCTATGCCAGTCAGCTGGAATAGGTGTAGCAGGAGACACCCTAATTGAGGAAGACAAGCCCATCACCAAGAGGAGGATGGAGCAGGCTAGGGAGCAGGCACATGGACCACAGCATGAGCCTGTTCTAAACACATCTCTAGGGGAGCTAACTTCTTCTGTGGATCAGCTGAGGATTGAGCACCAAGATCAGGCTGCCACCCTCCATCAGATAAGGAAAGATCAGAGGATCATGAGGGAGGAACAGCAGAGACAGGGGCGAGATATTGAGGAGCTCAAACGCTCCGTTGGATTCTCCAGAGGGAGCAGTAGCCGCCGTCACTAAAGTTGTTGAGTCCCATTATCCCTCCATTTGTTTTATTTCTGTTTTCATTGTACTTTAATTTATTGTCTATTTTCTATTCTAGTGCATAATTACATCCAGAATTTCGTCCTTTTTAGTGTCGTTTTCTTTATTTTGTTTTGGTTATAAGATATTCAATGTATCCTCACCATTCTTAAAGGAAAATTTTTGAAAAAGAAATAGTAAAATACATGAGATCTTGAGTTATATCATAAGTTATTCCAATTATTTGATGTGGTGGCCTTGTATTTATCTTCTGAATGTATGAATTAACAGTGCATAATTGATATTAAAGTTAAGTATATTGGCTCTTGAAGAACAGTGAATTTAGAAAAGTATTATTGATTCTCTGAAAAATAAAAAAATATTGATTCTTGAAGCAAGAAAAAGCAGCAAAAAAAAAGAAAAATAAAAAAAAGAAAAATGAAAAGCTTAAAAGAAAAAGAAAAGAACAAGGATCCAAGGCTTTGTGCATCAATCGTTAGGAGGGTCAAAAATTGGCTTAAAATGCTCAAATGAGTAGCTATCCCTAACTAAATACTTGTGTTATGAAGGTGTCAAGTAAAAAGCTTGAGGCTGAGCAGTTAAAGTCGTGATCCAAAAGCTAAAGAGTACGCTTAAGAACTCTGGGCACCACTGTTTAGGAATTTAAGCAAAGATAAATTCGAATCCAAAGGGTGTTAAGTGCCTGTGGCGTTTATATATCCGGTGGTAATACTTGAAAACAAAACTCTTAGAGTCACGGCTAGGCTCAAAGGTACAAAGCACCAAAAAGAAGCTGTATTCAAGAATAAAAAAAAAACAAAATAAGAGAACCAATAATATCATCCGAATTCTAGATCCAAGGGATGCCAATATTTCTAAGCTTCAAAGGAAAGTGAGATGCCAAAACTGTTCAGAAGTAAAGAGCTAATAATCCCATTCAATATTTGGAACTGAGCCTCATTGACAACTCTGAGACCTATTGTAATTTTCTCTTCCATTTGTCCTATCTTATTTTTGGTTGCTTGAGGACAAGCAACAGTTTAAGGTTGGTGTTATGATGAGCGGATATTTTATACTTTTTTTAGTACCATTTCCTTAGTGTTTTTAGTTACATTTTCGCAAGTTTTATTATGTTTTAGTAGGTTTAGTGCAAAATTCAAATTTTAGATGCTACTTTGAGTTTTTGTGTTTTTATTATGATTTCAGGTGATTTTTGGGTGAAAATAGCAAGTTTTGGCAAAGTCTGATTCAAAGGCAAAGAAAGGATAGCAGATGTTGTCAAATCCTGACCTCCGTTCATTCCAACGAGCATATCTTGAGCTACTGAAGTCCAATTGATGTGCTCTCAATGGCATTGGAAAGCTAATTTCCATAGCTCTCCAGAAATATATAATAGTTTATACTTTTCTTTGGATAGGACTGCCCAAAATGGGCGTTGAATGCCAAACTTACCCCCTTTCTGGTGTTCAACGCCCTAGAAGGACCAATGCCAGCGTTGAATGCCAGTTGGCATTCAAAGCCACCAAGGGAGCACAAGACAGCACACTCACTCCCCACTCATCCAAGTTGGATGCCAAGCTCAGCCCAAACACTCACCAAGTGGGCCTAGAAGTGGATTTTCGCACCTTTTGCTTAGTTTATCTCATTTTTGTAATTTTTAATTATTAGATTAGTATATATAGGAGAAGATCACCCATGTTTAGGATCTTCTGCCTTTTAGAACTTATCACACATTATTTCTATAAAATATGGGTGGCTAGACCTCCTGAGTTAAGGATAGGAGCTTTGCTCATTCTTGTGGATTAATATTATTACTTCTTCTACTTTAATATATGTTTGATTCCATTATATGATGTATTTTTGTTCTTCATCCTTATAAATCTGGGGTGAAACGAGAGTATGACCCCTTATTCTACATGAGCTCGTGTGAAGCCTTAGCTGGATAGTATTGAGCTATAGCTTGACAGTACATCACAGGTTCCAAGAGAGTATCTGGGCCAATTAGGATACGTGACATGAAATCTCGTTAGTCATGGGTAATTGAGGTCTCTGTGCCATTAAGGCAAGAATACAGAGCATCATTCTCTGATCTGAAAAATCTGACCTTGTCTGTGGTATTTTGAGTAGGATCACCAGAGACTGAATTGCGTAAGCTTCACCCTCGTTCAGATTGGATACCAATAGCACCGACGTGTGATCTAGATCAGAAGAGATTAATGACCACTAGCCCCGGCTTTAATCACTTACAACCTTGCCATTGAATGAATCACTCATTATTAAAGTAGTCAGAAAGAAGTATTAATCCAGAAGAAAAAGCATCTCCAAGGCCTTAACTTATTATTTTTTTCAACGTTAATACATTATTGCTTTCTTTATTATTCTGTTTTATGCGCCTACAACAAAATTACCTTTTCTATTCGCCTGACTAAGATCT
The DNA here is from genome assembly GCF_000816755.2 of Arachis ipaensis. Lineage (NCBI taxonomy): Eukaryota > Viridiplantae > Streptophyta > Magnoliopsida > Fabales > Fabaceae > Arachis > Arachis ipaensis. Next base: position 58,239,140 of record NC_029788.2, read on the forward strand.
GCAAGATAACCACAGCTTGCTCAATCCAACCATCTTCGTGGGATCGACCCTCACTCACTGACGTTAGGATTTTTGCTAGTAAAGAATTTTTTAAAAATAGTCGCGTTGTAGATATAGATTCTAAACCAACAGAAATCCTTTCGTACAAATGTTTTGGTTGTCACAAGTAACAAACCCCTTTAAAATTGATAACCGAGTATTTAAACCTCGGGTTGTCTTCACAAGAAACTGCAGGGAAGTATGTTCTTATTATTGGTTATGAAGATTGTAAATTGGGGTTTTGAAGATGAGGAACAAGTGATTTAAATTGCAATTAAAGTAAGTAAAAGACTGTAAATTAAATAAATAACTATAAAACACACTTTTGGCAAGGTATGAAAAATTAGAAGTCCTATCCTAGTTATCCTTATCAATGATGATGAAAATTGAATCTTAATTCCACTTAGTTAACCTTTGCTAGAGCAAGGGAATGTCAAGTGACTAATTAGTTTGATCCTCAAATCCTAGTTAATCCCTAAGGAAAGATTGGGATTATTGAAGTTCAATTCAATTAGCAAAGATAACGGTTATCAATCACGTTGAGTATAATAACTCCTGAGTTACTAATTTCTTAACCAATACCAAAAGGGGAAAAAGTAAATCTACTGGAATAAAAATGTCTTCAGATTAGAAGCAACGGTAATATAAATAAAAGAGAGCAATAATAAACTGAAATACCTCAAATAATATTAATTCAAAAGAGTAATCTGTAACATAGAAGAATTCATAAATTAAATTGAAAAGATAAATAAAAAGGAATGTTAAACCTGATAAAAAGAGATAATCCTGAAAGCGAATAAAATCCTAAATCTAAATCCTAATCCTAAAGAGAGAGGAGAGAACCTCCCTCAAAACTATATCTAAACCATGAAAAGTGAATTATGAGAGCTTGATTATGAATGGATGCATTCCCCCACTTTATAGCCTCTAATCTGTGTGTTCTGCACTGAAAACTGGGTCAAAAGCAGCCCAGAAATTGCTCCCTGCGATTTCTGTTACGTTCAGGTCGCGGGCAAGTGACGCGGAGGCATCGTCCACGCGTCCGCGCGGATTGAAGTTCGTAGATGCAACGTGGGTGCGTCATTCACGCGTTTGCGTCGCTTAACTTCGGTGCAGCTATGGCAAATTATATATCAAATCGAAGCCCCGGACGTTAGCTTTCCAACGCAACTAAAACCGCATCGTTTAGACCTCTGTAGCTAAAGTTATATCCATTTGAGTGCGAAGAGGTCAGGCTGGACAGCTTAGCAATTTCTCCAACTTCTTGTATTCCTTCCACTTTTGCATGCTTCCTTTCTATCCTATGAGCCATTCCTGCCCTGTAATCTCTAAAATCACTTAACACACATATCAAGGAATCTAATGGTGATAAGAGAGGATTAATATTAGCAATATAAAGGCCAAAGAAGCATGTTTTCAATCATAGCACAAAATCAGGAAGGAAGACATAAAGCATGCGATTAGTATGAATAAATGGGTAAAGAGTTGATAAAAACCACTCAATTAAGCACAAGATAAACCATGAAATAGTGGTTTATCACTCACCTGAGGTATTACTTGGACGATCCGATGCACTTGCCGATTCAGTTGTGCGAGTTCTAATTTCGCGCACCGGGCGACGGCAGTGACAGGAACCTCATGAAGACGACGACAGACGCAAGGCAGCAGCAGTTTGCGATGATGGCCCGAGCTCCTCCCTCCTCTACCGGCGCTCTCCTTCCCTCTCGGATCTTCTCTCTTCCTCTGTCAATAGCGACGGCGACGGTGGCATGACACCCATCGCGCTGCCTCCCTCTTCTTCCCCCTTCTCCGTTTCCCACGGCTCCCCTCTCCTCTCTTCCCTTTCTTTCTTTCTTCAACCATTGGATAAGGGGGTAAAGGTGGCTAGGGTTTTGGTGAGTGTGTGTGAGTGTGCTGAGTGTGTGGGTGAGGGGGTTGGGTAGCTAGGGTTAGGGTTAGGTCAAAAAATTAGGGTTTTTATTTGGGAATTTTGGGTTTAATTAGAGTAAAGTAATTTTAATAAAATTGGAACATAGAGTATTAATTTGAAATCTAAATTAAATTTCTAAAAATTACTTTAGAATATTATTTGTTGTATTAAAATACTAATTGATTCTCAATTAATTTCTCTAATTGAAATATTATTTTCGGATTTCTAAAACTTTAAATAATAAATAGGAAAATAATCCAAAATTATAGAACTTGGATAAAAACCTTAATTTATTTCAAATCCAATTAATCAAAATTGCCTTTAATTATTATCAATAAAATAATTTCTGAAACTAAAACTGTAAATAAATATACGAGTTGAAATTAGTTCAAAATAGAATTTTTCAAAAGTTCTGGGTCTTACAAAGTTACTCCCCCTCCCTTGAGCATTGGCCCTTTGGTGTCATTGACGGAGGAATCGATTTTTGACGTTTTTCTCTTCAGTTGTTCGGCCAGAAAGCTTCTCCGAAGCTTCGAGTATTTTGATTTCATACAGAGGTAGGGTTTGATAATTTTTTTTGTAATAATTAAATGTGTTCTTGATGTGTGATTGTTGATTTGATATTTGTGGCTTGAAATTGAGTAATTTTGTGTTTGATTTGTGGTGCACGAATCCCACACTTTCGTATAGCTGTACCAGCAAGTGCACTGGGCCGTACAAGTAATACCTGAGCAAGTCAGGGTCGATCCCACGAGGATTGTGGTTTGAAACAAGCTATGGTTATCTTGCAAGTCTTAGTCAGACGGATCAAGAATTGTAGGATTACGAAGTTTAGGATAAAGGTCTAACTCTGGTATCACTGTAATAAGAATAGAGTTGAAGATTGGAGTTGCTTTGCCTTTCTGAATTAACTCTGGTATCACTGTCTTCTCTGCTTATGAATGATCTCTTCTATGGTAGGCTGTATGTGATCAAAGCCATTGCCTATGGTCATTGATCTCCTCTGCTCCAGATCAAACGCCATTACCCATGGTCATTCAATCAAACAGAGGGTAAAGCTCTAGCAGTTCATTCTCTTCGCGATCCTACTCAAAATGCCACAGACAAGGTCGAATCTTCCATATCAGAGAATAGTTCTTCTTTGGATTCTAGTTTATACCACGGAGACCCTAATCTCCCTGGAAATCGGCTGAACTAGTGTCTCGAGAAGTCCCCAACGAAATCGTGGATTAGCCGTCTGAGAGATGTATAAACATAGTTGTTGGTTCGTGCTTTTTGGCCACGTATTCACACGAACCAAGTAGATGCGAGTGTTTGTTAGGCACATTTATCTTAGTATGATGAATAGAGCTTATTGTCACTGATCATCCTATTCACCATGTTGAAGAACGAATATACATCTTAGAAATAAATCAGACACAGATCGAAGATGAAACAGTAATACTTTTATTAATTTATAGGACTCAGCAGGGCTCCTCCCCTCAACCTAGGAGGTTTAGAAACTTATACGGAAAGGAAAATACAATGAAAAATGTGTAAAGTGTGTGTCCTCCCTAATGGAGAATGTAAAAATACTTTAAATACTAAACTAATAACTAGGGATTACATAAAAAGGGTAAAACAGTCTATTTAGTGCTAAAATACACTTCTGGGGCCTACTTGGTGAGTGTTTGGAATGAGATTTGATGAGATCCACGTGTTATGAGGCTCCTAGGGCATGAAATGCTGGCTAGGGGGTCCACTCTGGGCCTTTGGATGCTGGGCCTATAAGAAAATGATGCCAAAAAGCATATAAAATATCCACTCATCACAACACCAAACTTAAACTGTTGCTTGTCCCCAAGCAACTAAAAACATAGTAGGATAAAAAGAAAATTAAGATACAATAAATTTCAAAGTTTCAAATGAAGCTCAGTTACAATTAGATTAACGGGACTTAGTTTCTTTTTGCTTCTGAATAGTTTTGACATCTCACTATCTAATGAGACCTAGAATGGTTGGCATCTTTAGGAACTTAAAATCTAGATGATATTATTGATTCTCCTAGTTAAGTTCTTTTTTAGAATGGTTTGCATTTTTAGGAACTTAAAATCTAGATGATATTATTGATTCTCCTAGTTAAGTTCTTTTTTATTCTTGAACATAGCTTTCAGAGTCTTGGCCGTGACCCTAAGCACTCTGTTTTCTAGTATTACCACCGGATACATACATACCATTGCCACAGACACTTTAACTGGGTGAACCTTTTTAGATTGTGACTCAGCTTTGCTAGAGTCCCCAGATAGAGGTGTCCAGAGTTCTTAAGCACACTCTTTTTGCTTTGGACCACGACTTTAACTGCTCAGTCTCAAGCTTTTCACTTGACACCTTCACGCCACAAGCATATGGTTAGGGACAGCTTGGTTGAGCCGCTTAGGCCAGGATTTTATTCCTTTGGGCCCTCCTAACCACTGATGCTCAAAGTCTTGGGTCCTTTTACCCTTGCCTTTTGGTTTAAAGGGTTATTGGCTTTTTTCTGCTCTTGCCTTTTGGTTTAAAGAGCTACTAGCTTTTTACTGCTTTTTATTTTCCTATTATTTTTTCGCTTATTATTTTTTTCGCTTATTATTTTTTTTTTGCTGCTTTTTCTTGCTTCAAGAATCAATTTTAAAGATTTTTCAGATTACCAATAATACTTTTCCTTTTTCCTTATTATTTCAAGAGCCAACATTCTAAAATCACAACTTCAAATATGCACTGTTTATTTCATACATTCAGAAAATAAAAGTAGTGACACCACATCAACATAATTAAACTACTCTTATTTTAAACTTGAAACTCATGTATCTCTCAATTCTTTTCAAATAAAATTTTTTTAAGCAGGGTGAGAGATATATGGAATATTTTGCATCTTTAAGACATCAATGCAAATGCAAATGCAACCAGAACAAGAGAACAGACAAGACAACATAACAGAAAACAGACAAATAAAAGGAAAGGAAGTAAAAGAGAATGAGTTCACCTCTAATGGTGGAATTTGGTGCTCCTTTTTAAGGATCCAATATGATGTTTGATCTCTTCAATGTCACTCTTTTGCCTTTGTTGCTCTTCCTTCATAGCCCTTTGTTCTTCCCTTATGGCTCTTTGATCTTCTCTTATTACATTGAGGGTGGTAGCATGCTCTTGATGCTCCAACCTCAATTGCTCCATGTTAGTGCTTATTTCTCCAAAAGATGTATGCCATTGATCCCAGTAGCTTTGAGGAGGAAAATACATCTCTTGAGGCATCTCAGGGATTTCATGCTTGCATGGATGCACAGGCTCTTGTGCATGCTCTCTAGTTTGCTCCATCCTCTTCTTAGTGATGGGCTTGTCCTCCACAATGGAGATATCTCCTTCTATGATAATTCCAGCTGAATTGCATAGATGACAGATGAGGTGTGAAAATGCTAACCTTGTATTGGTGTGAGGCTTCTCAGCTACCTTGTATGATTCTTGAGGAATTACCTCATGTACTTCTACCTCACTTTCAATCATGATGCAATGAATCATGTTGGCTCTGTCAATAATCACTTCTGACCGATTGCTAGTGGGGATGATGGATCGTTGGATGAACTCCAACCATCCTCTAGCTAAGGGCTTGAGGTCAGCCCTTCTTAGTTGAATGGGCTTGCCTTGGGAATCCCTTTTCCACTGTGCTCCTTCCACAAAGATATTTGAGAGCACTTGATCCTATCTCTGATCAAAGTTAACCTTCCTAGTGTGAGGATGAGGATCTCCCTACATTAGAGGGAAGTTGAACGCTAACCTCACACTTTTCGGGCTGAAATCTAAGATTCTCCCTCAGACCATGGTGATCCAATTCCTTGGATTTTGGTTCACACTAGTGTCATGGTTTTTAGTAACCCATGCATTAGCATAAAACTCTTGCACCATTAGGATCCCAACCTCTTCGATGGGATTGGTTAGGACTTCCCAACCTCTTCTCCAGATCTCTCTTTGGACTTCCGGATACTCATTCTTCTTGAGTCTGAAAGGGACCTGATGGATATTTTTGTGGAAAAACGAATTTCTCCAAAACACCCAAAACTAACCGGCAAGTGTACCAGGTCGCATCAAGTAGTAAAACTCACGTTAGTGAGGTCGATCCCACAGGGATTGATGGATCAAGCAACTTTAGTGGGTGATTAGTTTAGTCAAGCTACCATTGAATGATTTGAGTGACAATTGAAGCCAACAGAATGTAAACTTGCAGGAATTATAAAGTGCAGAAAGTAAAATTGCAAGTAACTTAAAGAGCAAGAAAGTAAAATAGCTGAAACTTGAATTGCAATTTTGTATTCCTAATGCTCCCTAGTGGAGCTCGCCTCCCCTAATAAAATGAAACAGATGCCTATTTATAGGCATTTTTACAAAATGAAAATGAAATTCAAAATAAATTACAATTAAAATGAAATTTCTATTCTAACTTTCTCTTGTGCCTTTGAGTGGTGTCAATTGGGCCCTTGCTCTTGATGGAATTGGGTTGATAGAGGCCTTGGTTGATTGCTCTTGGAGTTGGAGAGAGAACCAATGTGAACCGGGTTGTGAATCTTAAAAGCTTGAGTAAAAGTTTGAGTAAAAGTTTGAGGCAAACTTTTACTCAAACTTTTTACACCAGCTGCCCCATTCTTGCTGCTACCAACGTTTGAGCCAAAGTTTGGGGTCAAACTTTTGCTCAAACGTTGGCCCCCTAGTACATATATGTGGCGCTACTTTGTCCTCTTCTCAACGTTGCCAATTTTATGCCCACTATAGACTATTATATATGGTTGGAAAGCTCCGAATGTCAGCTTTCTAACCCAATTGGAATCACCTCAATTGGACATCTACAACTCAAGTTATGCTCCTTTGAAGAGGACAGGGTCGTTGGCTTTGGTGCCCAACGCTTGAGGTAAAATTTGCCTCAAACGTGGTCGAAAACACCAGTTTTGGAGGCTCAAACGTATTGTCCACCCCATACTATTATATATTTTTGGAAAGCCCTGGATGTCTACTTTCTAATGCCATTGGGAGAACATCATTTGGAGCTCTACAGCTCGAGTTATACTCCGTCGAAGGTGCAGAGGTCAGTTGGCCTCACTGCAGGTTGCCACCATGTTCGTTTATGCTCATTGCGGTGCAGTTTTCTCCCTCAATTTTAGTGTCCACCATGCAATGCCATATATTCTTGGAAAGCTCTCGATTCCTACTTTCCATTGCTTTTTGAATCACCTCATTTGGAGCTCTGTAGCTCAAGTTATTCTTGTTGGAAGTATACCCCTTGTATGCCTTGTGGCGCCAACATTTGCCAAAAAGCTTGAGGCAAACGTTGGCGCAAGCTTTTTCTCCCCTGGGTGTGTTGGTGTGGCACCAACGTTTGCCAAAAAGTTTGAGGCAAACGTTGGCGCAAACTTTTGCTCTCCAGGGTGTTGATTTGTGATGCCAAAAGTTTGCCAAAAAGTTTGAGGCAAACTTTTGCTCAAGCTTTTTGCCCAAAAGTTTGCACAAAAGTTTGAAGCAAACTTTTGGTCAAGCTTTTTGCTCCCTGGTTCGTTTTCACTTATTCCAAAAGTTTGAGCTAAAGTTTGAGGCAAACTTTTGCTCAAGCTTTTTGTTCTCTTTTCCTCCTAGCCATTCCTTCTTTCTTCAACCTTCTTCCAAACTCTTTTCACCTATTATCAATCAACCAAACACATCAAAGCTTTGCTCATGAAATTACATTAATTCATACATGGTTGATTAAATCAAAGGAAACATGAAAATCTACCCAATTGGCTTGTTTATGGCTCAAGAAAGTGCATAAAACCTATTGAAAACAAATGAAAAAGCATAGAAAAACATGACATGGTGACATGTCATCACAACACCAAAGAATAACAAAATATCAAACCAAAAGAAAATTAACACTGCAAAGACATTATGGTTATGCAGACAAGTGGTGTTGCTGAATGATTTGCATAGAAAAATAGGTGTCACACCAAACTTAGAATCTTGGTGTGTCACTTTCATTTTTGATTTGATGCAATCATCCAAAAAGATTGAAAACAATTTGTTGCAAGGCAACACCAAACTTAGAATGTAACCATATGCCAATTTATTGAATTTAAACAAAACAAAGAACGAAAACAAAGCAGAGAAGAGAAATAATACCTACGGTTGACATGTTGTTCACTTTCTTCCTCTTCTTCCAGTTTGTTAAGAGGAATGACTTCAAGAGAGGAGAAGATTCAGCTATTACCCCCTGTCTTGGTTTCCTCTTAGCAAGCTTTCTGTTGTACATGGCTTGATTGAGCTTGCTTGCTATTGGTCCAGGGGTTGGATTGCTTGTGGTTGACCTCCTCTTGAATGTTGTCCTTGGTAGTTTGGTCACAATCCTCTTCTTGGTGCTTTTCATAATTGCCTTCACTTCTTTGAATCCAAGTCTTGGTGGTTGTGTGATTGTTGGAGTCTTCTTTTCATCAAGAGTCTCTTGTATTGGTGGTTCCATGAACTCCTCCTTTATGTACTTCTTTGCCTCACTTGAGTTTGGAATGACTTCTTCACTTTCTTGCTCCTCCACTTCCTCTTTTACACTCAACATTTGTTTTAATAGCTCTTTCATGGAGGAGGTTTGTTGATCTTCCCAAGCTTTCTTCATCTCCTCTTCATACCTTTCAGTCATGGATTCAAGTGTTGAGGCGTTTTGGTCCAGGGAGCTTTGTGGAGGTTGTGAGTGTTCAGGTTCTTTTGTCACCTCAAGTGTAGTTTCATTTTCAACCACCTCATTCTTCATTAAAAATCCACTTGACTCAGTAGCTTCTTCCTCTTGTTTTTCCTCCTTCTTCATTGCACTTTCACTTAACATAAGGACCTTTTCTTCTTGTTTTTCCACTTCCTCTCCCACAGATTGATTTTTACTGTTTGATGGTTCTAAGTGTTTCCTTATGTTCTCCAGGTGCTCATTCGTCCTCTGACGGATGATTTCTTCCCTTTTCAAGGCTTTCATTGTCTCCTCCTCAATTTTTTTGAACATGGACTCAAGCTCTGAAAGCCTTGAGTGGTTCATGGAAGTTTGTGTGGGTAGTGAGTTTTGAAAGGGGCTTTCGGTTGAAGTATGGTCAAGTGATGATATCTTTGGATGAATATCATATGGAGCACTAGAATTCCCTTTTGCTGCTACCAACGTTTGAGCCGAAGTTTGGGGTCAAACTTTTGCTCAAACGTTGGCCCCCTAGTACATATATGTGGCGCTACTTTGTCCTCTTGTCAACGTTGCCAATTTTATGCCCACTATAGACTATTATATATGGTTGGAAAGCTCTGAATGTCAGCTTTCTAAATCAATTGAAATCACCTCAAGTGGACATCTACAACTCAAGTTATGCTCCTTTGAAGAGGACAGGGTCGCTGGCTTTGGTGCCCAACGTTTGAGGTAAAGTTTGCCTCAAACGTGGTCGAAAGCGCCAGTTTTGGAGGCTCAAACGTATTGTCCACCCCATAGTATTATATATTGTTGGAAAGCTCTGGATGTCTACTTTCCAATGCCGTTGGGAGCACATCATTTGGAGCTCTACAGCTCCAGTTATACTCCATCGAAGGTGCAGAGGTCAGTTGGCCTCACTGCAGGTTGCCACCATGTTCGTTTATGCTCATTGCGGGGCAATTTTCTCCCTCAATTTTAGTGTCCACCATGCAGTGCCATATATGCTTGCAAAGCTCTCGATTAAATTTAGAAATCAAACTATGCCTTTTCATACACACATGCATACAGAGAAGGTAAAGACAATCATCCAGTTTATAGTGCTTGAAACAAATGAGAGGAAAAGGAACTTTACAACCTTGTAGTTCATCTTCTCTATTGTTGTCATTTTCCTCTCATTCTCTTCCTTCCCATACCAAACTCAGAATGCTTGCTCATCCTCAAGCAACTATTAGAACCGTGGCTATGGGGCTAAGATGGATCATGAATGTCTTACACAAGAAATGTTAGTAGTACATGTGTTTCAAGCAAGAAAAATTAAAGATAATAATCAAGACACAAGAGACAGAGACATTGTGATTGCAAGCTTAAGAAGGTGAGCATAATACTTTGCATAAAGAATAAGTGGCACACCAAACTTAATGTGACACTTTTGCTTGGAATCACTGCAAGTATCCAGTAAAGATTTGAAGCAAACTGTGTTATGGATATTTTTGTGGAAAAACGAATTTCTCCAAAACACCCAAAACTTACCGGCAAGTATACCGGGTCGCATCAAGTAGTAAAACTCACGTGAGTGAGGTCGATCCCACAGGGATTGATGGATCCTATCTCTTGTGCCTTTGAGTGGTGTCAATTGGGCCCTTGCTCTTGATGGAATTGGGTTGATAGAGGCCTTGGTTGATTGCTCTTGGAGTTGGAGTGAAAACCAATGTGAACCGGGTTGTGAATCTTAAAAGCTTGAGTACTTTTACTCAAACTTTTTACACCAGCTGCCCCATTCTTCCTGCTACCAACGTTTGAGCCAAAGTTTGGGGTCAAACTTTTGCTCAAACGTTGGCCCCCTAGTACATATATGTGGCGCTACTTTGTCCTCATTTCAACGTTGCCAATTTTATGCCCACTATAGACTATTATATATGGTTGGAAAGCTCTGAATGTCAGCTTTCTAACCCAATTGGAATCACCGCAATTAGACATCTACAACTCAAGTTATGCTCCTTTGAAGAGGACAGGGTCGCTGGCTTTGGTGCCCAACGTTTGAGGTAAAATTTGCCTCAAACGTGGTCTAAAACGCCAGTTTTGGAGGCTCAAACATATTGTCCACCCTATACTATTATATATTTTTGGAAAGCCCTGGATGTCTACTTTCCAATGCCGTTGGGAGAACATCATTTGGAGCTCTACAGCTCGAGTTATACTCCGTCGAAGGTGCAGAGGTCAGTTGGCCTCACTGCAGGTTGCCACCATGTTCGTTTATGCTCATTGCGGGGCAGTTTTCTCCCTCAATTTTAGTGTCCACCATGCAGTTCCATATATGCTTGGAAAGCTCTCGATTCCTACTTTCCATTGCTTTTTGAATCACCTCATTTGGAGCTCTGTAGCTCATGTTATTCTTGTTGGAAGTATACCCCTTGTATGCCTTGTGGCGCGAACGTTTGCCAAAAAGCTTGAGGCAAACGTTGGCGCAAGCTTTTTCTCCCCTGGGTGTGTTGGTGTGGCGCCAACGTTTGCCAAAAAGTTTGAGGCAAACGTTGGCGCAAACTTTTCTCAAAATCATGAGTTTGTTATTCTTTCATAATATATGACAATTATAGCATAAAATCTCATGAAATTACATTAATTCATACATGGTTGATTAAATCAAAGGAAACTTGAAAATCTACCCAATTGGCTTGCTTATGGCTCAAGAAAGTGCATAAAACCTATTGAAAACAAATGAAAAAGCATAGAAAAACATCACATGGTGACATGTCATCACGACCTCAGAAATCACTTTCTTCTCAGCCACTACTTCATAGAAGTGGTCTTGGTGGGCTTTGGTGATGAATCTCTCTATCTCCCAAAATTCAGAGGTGGTGGCTACTACCTTTTCTTTCCTCTTTCTAGAGGGTTCTCTAACCTTGGGTGCCATGAATGGTAATGAAAAGAAAAAAGCTATACTTTTCCAACATGAAACTTAAAACTTTTCTCGTCCTCGAGCAAAAATTAAGGAAAGAAGAAGAATAGAGTAGAAGAAGAAGAAAATAGAAAAAGTGAGAGGGAGAGAGAGGTCTCAGCCTTGTGGGTTTATGAATGTATGAGAGGTGTGTGTATGAAGGGGTGATGGAGAGGGGTATTTATAGGAAGGGGGTAGGTAGGGTTAGGTCATGGGTGGGAAATTTGATTTTGAATTGGGAGGGGGTTGGTGGGAGTTATGATCGATGTGGGGAAGTGGTATGGATGTGATTGGGCTAGGGTTTCTAGGGAAGTGTGTGTGGGGAAGTATGAAAGTAAGTGGGGATAGGTGAAGATGCTATGGAACCCACTGATGAATCCAAATTTTATGGTATTTATTTGCTTTATTTGGGTGGATTTCATTGATTTTTCTTGCACTTATCCATTGAAATAGCATGCTTTTGTGAATTCTTTCCTAATTGTGCTTAATTGTGAAAAATATGCTTTTCAAGCTTAAATTGCTAATTTTAATTCACTTTTCTCCCATTCGATGCCTTGATATATTTTTTTGAGTGATTTAAGATTTTGAAGGCAATAATGGTTTGAGAAAGTGGAAGGAAAGCATACAAAGTGGAAGAATTCAAGAAATGAAGGATGTGTAAAGCTGTCTATCCTGACCTCTCAGTACTAAATTGATCATTACTTGAGTTGCAGAGGTCCAAATGAGACGGTTCTAGTGGCATTGGAAAGCTAATCTCCGGGGCTTCAAAATGATATATAATTTGCTATAGTGGACATAAGTTGAAGTGTGCGTACGCACAGGTCCTGGCACGTGGCCTCATTAATTGCAACTCGCTGGCAACGATTTTTGGGTCCCCAAAACCCAATCCAACTCATTTTTTAAGCTATTTCAAGCAAAATTGAAGCTTGGAGAAGGGGGGAGCAATTAGGTTTAGAATTTTACATGTTTTAGTTAGTTTTCTAGAGAGAGAAGCTCCCCCTTCTCTCTAGAATTAGGGTTTTTAGTTTACTTTCTCTTTAATTTCAGCTTTTAATTCTTCTTTTAATGTAGTTTCATTTATGTTTCTATGCTTTCTTGTCTTTATCTTCTTTAGTTCCTCTTCTTAATTTCCCATTTTTTTCATTTTTATGTTCATGGATACTTGTTTATTTTACTTTCATTTAATAAAAATGTATGTTTCCATGTTATTCTTGCTTTCTTTAGTTGTTATTTTCATTTTCTTACTTTTGGTAGCTTTAGAATTTATTTTAATGCAATTTAATATTATTTTATTTTCATGCACACCAAGTGTTTAATGAAATGCTTGGCTTAGTTTTTACATAGTTTTTCTCCACTCTTGGCTTCAAATTGATGACTTTGGTGATTCTTGAGTCATTGATGTCCATTATTGTTTGATACATTAGAGTAGTTGGTTGATTTGGTCTCCATTGACTCTATGTGACCCTTAGTATTGACATAGGACTTATGGATTGAAATCAACTATGCCTATTTGACTTATCTTCGATGTAAGGTTGACTAAGTTGGATTAACTCTTCATAATCATCATGTGTTTGTGGTCAATGCCTAGGATAGGTAACCTTAGCTCTCAATTACTTGCCAAGAGGTTTCTTGCATTTTAATTTTCCTTGCTTTGACTTTTATTGCTTTGACTTTTAGTTTCTTGCATGTTTAGCTTTTCACACTCTTGGTTGAGAAATTGGGTGTTTGGGTGAAATTGAGTTGTGAATGTCCATTCCACATTGTGTGAGGATTGTTAATTGGTTTGGTTTCCCTTGACTCTAAGTGACCCACTAGTGTTAACTTAGGACTTAGGGATTGGGATCAATTATGCCCTTTTGACTAATTCTCAAGTAGGATTGACTAATTGGGATTAATTTTACACAATTGCCATGTTTGTGGTCCACAACTAGGATAGGAATCCTTAATTACCCAATTCTTGCCAAGAGTTCTTTTAGCTATTTAATTTCCATTTTCTTTGCTTTAATTACTTTCCTGTTAATTCCTTGCAAAATCGTTTACTTTCTTGCTATTTATGTTTCTTGCCTCTCTCTTGCAATCATCCAATCCCCATTTCCTTCCATAGCCAATAATTATACACTCAATTGCAACTTCTAGGGAAGACGACTCGAGGTTTAAATACTGTCAGTTATTTTGAATTTGAATTTAACATTTGATTGATGTTCAATTGTTGGGTTTGGACTATACTTGCAACGGACAAACTCTATTTTTTTAGTGTGAAAATCCAAACCCATGCATTTGGGTATTATCAAATTTGGCGCCATTGCCGGAGAGTTGCAATGGTGTTGTTTTTGGCTATTGTAAATATGTTAATATGTAAATAGCTTGCTTTTTTTATTGATTGTGCATATCTTGCTTTTTGTTTGCTATTGTGAATATGTTGATATTGTGAATATGTTTTCCTTGTTTTCTTTTTTGTTCTTTGATGACTTGCATCATTTACCCTTTTTTCTATCTTAAAAGGACCATAAAACGAGCACATATTCATTGTTTCAATGCAATTTCATGAACCAAATGACAAATATTATGGTACATTGCTTTGAAATGGGTTTATGTTAAATTTTAGGTGAAAAGAGCAACAAAAAGGGAAGGAAACATCAAGTAAAGCTGGGCGTACATAATGGGCATGCCACTTGGAATAAACGCCATGAAAATGAATGGGCGTGGCACGATAGCACTAAGGCATGGTACGCCAGTAAGGATTTCCAGGGAGTAATGTTGAAGGCCACAAAAGGGGCGTGGCATGCCAAGCTGGGTGTGGCACGCCAAGTCCATCACATACCATGGGCGTGCCACTTGAACCATTGGGTGTGGCACGCCAGTCATCAATCCAAAAAGGGACCATCACTTGGGCGTGCCACTTGGTATGGAAGGCGTGGCACGCCAACTCTAGTCCATCACTTGGGCGTGCCACTTGAAGACCCAGGAGTGGCACGCCAAGCTTGGAGGAGTCAACTTAAGATGGGCGTGCCACTTGAACATCAAGGTGTGGCACGCCAGTTCAAGTTTCCAGAGAGGAAGTGAAGACCCAAACTCTTGGGCGTGCCACTTGGTATCGAAGGCGTGGCACGCCAGATATCATCCTCACTTGGGCGTGCCACTTGAAGATCCAGGCGTGGCACGCCAACACTAAAGAAGACCAAGCACTAAAGCTGGGCGTGCCACTTGAGGTCGAAGGCGTGGCACGCCAACTCTCACTACTCAACTGGGCATGCCATGAATGCTGGGCGTGGCATGCCAGCTACGGGGGCAACGAAGAATGCTGGGTGTGGCACGCCACACACTGGGCGTGGCACGCTAGTTATGTTTTCCAGAGAGGTGAAGAAGCATGCATTATGGGCGTGGCTGATGCGTGAGCATCTTATCTATCTTTTCCTTGTGAATTTGCACTTGAATTGCTAAGTTTAATCAAAATTTAAATATCTTTTAGCCACTATGGATGTTATTTTGAGTTGTGCACAATTCTATTTATTTCAGGTAGCATTTGGATGGATTTGACAGAGTTTTGTAGTAGAAAAGGGAGAAAGCGAATGATGCTGTCAATCCTGACCTTCTTGCACTCAAACAAAAATAACTTGAGCTACAGAGGTCGAATTGATGTGATTCCAGTGGCATTGGAAATCTAACTTCCAGGGCTTTCCAACGATATATAATAGTACATACTTCTTCTCCAGCAACCTTTGCCTCCTCCACGTTGAACTTGGCCCCTGCCAAGTTCAGCGTGGAACTTGAAAGCTCCCAGGGAAGCACGCACCACATCCCACGCTGAACTTGGAAAAAGCCAAGTTCAGCATGGACTCAAAGGGAAACAAGCGAAACGCTGCTGCCTCCTCCACGCTGAACTTGGGAATTTCCAAGTTCAGCGTGGATCCGAATGCCCCAAGTGGCCCCCAAGCACTCATACAAAGCTGCGCTGAAATTAATTAATTTTGATTTAATTTTTTATTTTATTTATAATTATGAAAAGATATTATTTAATTTTTAGAAAATATATTTTACATTAATTAGGATTAGATATAGAAGGGAAAAGAATCAGCCCTTCGGGCTCTTCTCTCTTCACCTACCTCATTTCGCAATTTACAGTTTTTCAGAATCCTAATTTTCTCTCTGAACCATGAGCAACTAAACATCCATTGTTAAGGTTAGGAGCTCTGTCTATTGTATGGATTGATACTATTATTTTTCTATTTTAATTCATGTACTGATTTATATTTCAAGAATTATTTTTGTTCTTTATCTTATGAATTTGGGTGGAACGGAAGTATGACCCTTGTTCTAATTGAGTTCTTGTATAACTTGGAAAAGCTCTTTACTTGAACAACAACTTGAAAACAATTTCTCCTAAACTTCTAATTATCTGGACTTACCAGGATACATGACATATAATCCTTTTATATTTTGGTAATTAGAGTTTTTGTGGCACATAAACTAGAATTGAACTTCATCCTCTAATTGGAATTAAGTGACCAAGGAATTAGTGGTTGATGAAAGTTAGAGTAGACTGAGAAAGTCTAAGGAATTAGGGCTTAGTCATATATAGTTTGCCATGAATTGAATCTTGAATGATTAAAATAGTTAGTAAGAAAATTCAATCCAAAAAATAGATATCTCTGAAGCCTTAACTGTTTCTCCACATATTATTCTCATCAATTTATTGCTTGCTGTTTTAATTTCTGAATTACTGTTTAATGCTTTTGAATACCAAAACACTCTTTTCTATTTGTCTAACTAAGTAAATCACTTAACCATTGTTGCTTAGTCCATCAATCCTCGTGGGATCGACCCTCACTCACCTGAGGTATTACTTGGTACGATCCGGTGCACTTCCCGGTTAGTTTGTGGTTATAAATTCCGCACCAAGTTTTTGGCACCGTTGCCGGGGATTGACTGTGATTGACAACTACCAGTTGTTTGATTACTTAGATTAGGAGTTTTTACTTTAATTTTGCTTAATTTATTTCTATAATTTTTTTTACTTTAACCTTTAATTAGTTTCTTTTAGCATTATTAATTTTTTATTTTCTGTTTCTTTATGTTCCTTTAATTCTTTTTCCTTTTTTTTGCGTTAGTAATTCCCCCCTGTCAGTCATTTTTTTTCTTTAACTTTAGTTCATTTTTTTTTCAAAATTTCATTAGTTCTTTTATTTTCGTTTTTTTCTTTTCATTATTTTTTGTTTCAATATTTTATTTTTGTCTTTAATTATAAAAAAAATTGCATCATATATTTATTTTTCTTTAATTTCTGAAATTAAGTTTGGTGTCCCCTAGTTATTTTAATTTTAATTTTCTTGTTTATTTTTTTTATAATTTTCAATATTTTTTGGCTTTAATTATTTAGTTGTTTTATTTTATTTCTTTTACACAGGTCACCCCACTGGGAATTCTCTGCACTCTGACGTAGAGATTCCCACCTTTTCTTGTTTTCTGTTTGTTTATGAGCAGAAATAGAGACAAGAGACCTCTTTTAGACTTTGATCCTGAACCTGAAAGGACTTTGAGGCAGCGTCTATGGTGCACGAAATTGTGATCTCAATGGCACCAACAACTTGGTACGCACAATCGTAATCTCAACTCTTTTTCACAACTCCGCACAACTAACCAGCAAGTGCACTGGGTCGTCCAAGTAATAAACCTTACGTGAGTAAGGGTCGATCCCACGGAGATTGCTGGCTTGAAGCAAGCTATGGTCATCTTTGTAAATCTCAGTCAGGTAGATTTAAATGGTTATGAGGTTTTGATAATTAAAATATAAATAAAACATAAAATAAGATAGAGATACTTATGTAATTCATTGGTGGGATTTCAGATAAGCGTATGGAGATGCTTGTTGCTTCTGAATTTCTGCTTTTCTACTGCCTTCGTTCAATCATTCATACTCTTTTCCATGGCAAGCTGTATGTTGGGGGATCACCGTTGTCAATGGCTACCGTCCGTCCTCTCAGTGAAAATGGTCCAAATGCACTGTCACCGCACGGCTAATCATCTGTCGGTTCTCACTCATGTTGGAATAGGATCCATTGATCCTTTTGCGTCTGTCACTACGCCCAACACTCGTGAGTTTGAAGCTCGTCACAGTCATCCCATCCCAGATTCTACTTGGAATACCACAGGCAAGGTTTAGACTTTCCGGATCTCAAGAATGCTGCAAATTGATTCTAGCTTATACCACGAAGACTCCTATCTTTCGGAATGGAGGCTAAGAGATATGAATTCAAGCTTGTTTACATGTATAACGGAAGTGTTTGTCAGGCACGCGTTCATAGGTGAGAATGGTGATGAGTGTCTGATGAGCGGATAATTTATACGCTTTTTTTGTGATTTCAGGTATTTTCTGGCTGAAATTGAGGGACCTGAGCAAAAATCTGATTCAGAGGCTGAAAAAGGACTGCAGATGCTGTTGGATTCTGACCTCCCTGCACTCGAAGTATATTTTCTGGAGCTACAGAAGTCCAATTGACGCACTCTCAATTGCGTTGGAAAGTAGACATCCTGGGCTTTCCAGAAATATATAATAGTCTATACTTTGCCCTAGATTTGATGGCCCAAAAAGGCGTTCCAAGTCAGCTTAAGAATTCTGGCGTCAAAACGCCAGAACTGGCACAAAAGCTGGCGTTTAACTCCAAGAAAAGTCTCTACACATGGAAGCTTCAATGCTCAGCCCAAGCACACACCAAGTGGGCCCGGAAGAAGATTTCTACATTAATTACCTATTTCTGTAACCCTAGGCTATTAGTTTTCTATAAATAGGACCTTTTGCTATGATACTTTAGATAGACTTTCATAGACTTTGATAGACCTTTTCACGTTTTGGGGCTGGCCTCACGGCCATGCCTAGACCCTTTTGTTCTTATGTATTTTCAACGGTGGAGTTTCTACACACCATAGATTAAGGTGTGGAGCTCTGCTATTCTTCATGAATTAATGCAATTACTACTGTTTTCTATTCAATTCACGCCTACTTCTTCTCTAAGATATCCATTCATTCTTCAAGTTGATGAATGTGATGGTCCGTGACACTTATCATCATTCTCACCTATGAACATGTGCCTGACAACCACCTCTGTTCTACTAGCAATGGCTTGAATGCGTATCTCTTGGGTTTCTAATCTAAGATTGGAACCTTCGTGGTATAGGCTAGAATCAATTGGCGGCCATTCCTGAGATCCGGAAAGTCTAAACATTGTCTGTGGTATTCTGAGTAGGATCTGGGAAGGGATGACTATGACGAGCTTCAAACTCGCGAGTGTTGGGCGTGTGACAGACGCAAAAGGATCAATGGATCCTATTCCAACATGATCGAGAACCGACAGATGATTAGCCGTGCGGTGACAGCGCATTTGGAACATTTTCACTGAGAGGACGGGAAGTAGCCATTGACAACGGTGATGCCCAACATAAAGCTTGCCATGGAAGGGAGTATGAATGATTGGATGAAGGCAATAGGAAAGCAGAGGTTCAAGAGGAACAAAGCATCTTCATACGTTTATCTGAAATTCCTACCAATGAATTACATAAGTATCTCTATCTCTATCTTTATTTTATATTTTATCCATCTTTTAATTATCAAATCTCCATAACCATTTGAATCTTCCTGACTGAGATTTACAAGATGACTATAGCTTGCTTCAAGCCGACAATCTCCATGGGATCGACCCTTACTCGCGTAAGGTTTTTTACATGGACGACCCAGTGCACTTGCTGGTTAGTTGTGCAGAGTTGTGATAAAGAGTTGAGATTACAATTGTGCGTACCAAGTTGTTGGCGCCATTGATGATCACAATTTCGTGCACCAAGTTTTTGGCACCGTTGCCAGGGATTGTTCAAGTTTGGACAACTGACGACTCATCTTGTTGCTTAGATTAGGTAATTTTATTTTATGTTTAAGCTTTTTACTTTATATTTTCGAAAAAAAATTTCAAAAATACAAAAAAAAATTTCTATTTTGTTCTTCAGAGTTTTTTAGAATGAATTCTAGAGTTTCATGATGATTTGTTGAAGTCTGGCTGGTTGTGAAGCCATGTCTAATCTTTTGGACCGAGGTTTGAACTTATCATCACAAGAGCTTGTTTATTTCTATCAATTTTGCTGTTGTGAGCAATGATCTGCTAAAGCTTGGCTGGCCATTGGCCATGTCTAGTGTTTTAGACCGGAGCTTTCTTTAAAAGTTTGGCTGGCTAGTAAGCCATGTCTAATTCCTGGACCAGAGTCTTAGACTAGCATTGCAATGATTCCTGGAATTCTTATTAAAAATTTTGAATCCCTTTATTTTCTTTTCCACTCAATTTTCGAAAAATCACAAAATTTTTTTAAAAAAACCATAAAAATAAAAAATATTCTATGTTTCTTGTTTAAGTCTAGTGTCTAATTTTAAGTTTGGTGTCAATTGCATGTCTTTATTCTTCTAATTTTCGAAAATTACATGCATTATGTTCGTCATTGATCTTCAAGATGTTCTTGATGATTTCCTTGGTCTAATCTTTAAATTCTCTTGTTTTGTGTGTTTAGTTGTTTCTCACATGCATTTTTCAAATTGTTATAGTCCTTAGTATACAAACTTTTAAGTTTGGTGCCTTGCATGCATTATGTATTTGATCTTAGTTTTCCATGTTTAATTGCATTTTGATTGTTCCTCATCATTAAAAATCTAAAAAATTTTCAAAATTATGTCTTTTCAAGTCAATAATATAGAGAATTGAAGATTCAGAACATGCAGCAGAGGAATTACACAGAAAAAGCTGGGCATTCAAAACGCCCAGTGAAGAAGGAAAACTGGCGTTTAAATGCCAGCCAGGGTACCTGGCTGGGCGTTAAACGCCCAAAAGGGTAGCATTTTGGGCGTTAAACGCCAGAATGGATACCATTCTGGGCGTTTAACGCCAGGATGACATAAGAGGGAAGATTTTGTTTTTAATTCAAATTTTTTTCAAGTTTTCATAAGTTTTCAAAATCAAATCTTTTTCAAATCATATATTTTCAATCATATCTTTTCAAAATAAATTTCTTTCCATTTTTTTTACTATTTTCGAAAATACTTGCTAACAATTAATGATTTGATTCAAAAATTTCAAGTATGTTTCCTTCTTGTCAAGAAAGGTTTAATATCTGAATCATATCTGTTAAATTTCTTGTTAGCCAAGTCATTAATTTTAAAATAAAATCTTTTTAAATTGTTTTTGAATTATATCATTTCAATCATATCTTTTTAAAACCATATCTTTTCAATCATATCTTTTCAATCACATCTTTTTCAAAATTGATTTTCAATCATATCTTTTTGATTTCTAATTTCAAAAATCTTTTTCAAAAATCACTTAATTTCTTTTCCAACTTTAATTCTCGAAAATCATCAATTAAATTTTCAAAATTTCTTTTAATTATTTCAAAATCTTTTACTTTAATTTTGAAAATTCTTCCCCTCTTTTCACATCCTTCTATTTAAAGGACTAACACTCCTCCACTATTAACAATTTGAACTCTATCCCTCTTGATAAGTTCGAATTCTTCTCTTTCTACCATCTCATTCTATTCTTCTTTTCCTCTGACACTTCAAGGAATCTCTATACTGTGACATAGAGGATTCTATACTTTCTTGTTCTCTTCTCTTTCATATGAGTAGGAGCAAGGACAAAAGCATTCTTGTTGAGGCTGATCCTGAACCTGAAAGGACCTTGAAGAGAAATCTAAGAGAAGCTAAAGTACAACTCTCTGTAGAGGACCTAACAGAAATTTTCAAACAAGAAGAAGCCATGGCAGCCAAAAACAACAACAATGCCAACAATGCAAGGAAGGTGCTTGGTGACTTTACTGCACCTACTCCTGACTTCTATGGGAGAAGCATCTCAATCCCTGCCATTGGAGCAAACAACTTTGAGCTTAAGCTTCAATTATTTTCTCTGATGCAACAGAATTGCAAGTTTCATGGACTTCCAATGGAAGATCCTCATCAGTTCTTAGCTAAATTCCTGCAAATCTGTGACACTGTCAAGACCAATGGGGTTGATCCCGAGGTCTACAAGCTGATGCTCTTTCGCTTTGTTGTAAGAGACAGAGCTAGGATATGGTTGGATTCACAACCTAAGGAAAGCCTGAACTCTTGGGAAAAGCTAGCAATGCCTTCTTGGCAAAGTTTTTTCCACCTCAAAAATTGAGTAAGCTTAGAGTGGAAGTCCAAACCTTCAGACAGAAGGAAGGTGAATTCCTCTATGAAGCTTGGGAAAGATACAAGCAATTAATCAGAAGGTACCCTTTTGACATGCTTTCAGAATAGAGCATCATAGGTATCTTCTATGATGGTCTGTCTGAACTGTCCAAGATGTCATTGGACAGCTCTGCTGGAGGATCTCTTCATCTGAAGAAGACGCCTGCAGAAGCTCAGGAACTCATTGAGATGGTTGCAAATAACCAATTCATGTACACTTCTGAAAGGAGTTCTTGAGATTGATACTCTGAATTCCATACTGGCTCAGAATAAAATATTGACTCAGTAAGTCAATATGATTTCTCAAAATCTGTCTGGAATGCAAGCTGCACCAGGCAGTACTAAGGAAGCTTCATCTGAAGAAGAAGCTTATGATCCTGAGAACCCAGCAATGGAAGAGGTGAATTACATAGGAGAACCCTATAGAAACACCTATAATCCTTCATGGAGAAATCATCCAAATCTCTCAAGGAAGGACCAACAGAGGCCTCAATAAGGCTTCAATAACAATAATGGTGGAAGAAACAGGTTTAGCAATAGCAAACCTTTTCCATCATCTTTTCAGCAACAGATAGAGAATTATAAGCAGAGCCATCTGAATTAGCAACTGTAGTCTCTGATCTAATTAAAACCACTTAAAGTTTCATGACTGAAACAAGGTCCTCCATTAGAAATTTGGAGGCACAAGTGGGTCAGCTGAGTAAGAAAGTTATTGAACTCCCTCCTAGTACTCTTCCAAGTAATACAGAAGAGAATCCAAAAGGAGAGTGCAAGGCCGTCACCATGACCCACACGGCCGAATCTGGAGAGGAGGAAGAGGCAGTGATCTCCATTAAGGAAGATCTCACTGGACGTCCACTGGCCTCCAAAGAGTTCCCTCATGAGGAACCATGGGAATCTGAGGCTCACACTAAGACCATAGAGTTTCCATTAAATTTACTTCTGCCATTCATGAGCTCTGATGAGTATTCTTCCTCTGAAGAGGATGAAGATGTTACTGAAGAGCAAGTTACTAAGTACCTTGGAGCAATCATTAAACTAAATGCCAAGTTATTTGGTAATGAGACTTGGGAGGATGAACCCCCCTTGTTCACCAAGGAACTGGATGACTTGACTAGGTAGAGATTACCCCAAAAGAGACAAGATCCTGGAAAGTTCTCAATACCTTGCACCATAGGCACCATGACCTTTGAAAAGGCTCTGTGTGACCTAGGGTCAAGCATAAACCTCATGCCTCTCTCTGTAATGGAGAAACTAGGAATTTTTGAGGTGCAAGCTGCAAGAATCTCATTAGAGATGGCAGATAATTCAAGGAAACAAGCTTATGGACTTGTAGAGGATGTCTTG
>NC_029788.2:58262335-58282203 GCF_000816755.2 Arachis ipaensis
GACTCCCTTGTGTTTAAAGCTCAAGGATCTCCCTCTGTAATCATGGAGAAGAAGCATGAAAAGCTTCTCTCAATACAGAGTCAAACAAAATCTCCACATTCAAACTCTAAGTTTGGTGTTGGGAGGCCACAACCAAACTTTAAGTTTGGTGTTGAACCTCCACATTCAAACTCTAAGTTTGGTGTTGGGAGGCCACAACCAAACTCTAAGTTTGGTGTTGAGAGGCCATCATTATGCTCTGAGTATCTGTGAGGCTCCATGAGAGCCCACTGTCAAGCTACTGACATTAAAGAAGCGCTTGTTGGGAGGCAACCAAATTTTACTTATCTATGTTAAATTTCTATTTTCTTTTGTTATTTTATGTTTTCTGTAGGTTGATGATCATGTGAAGTCACAAAAACAATTGAAAAAGCAAAAACAGACTAAAAAACAGAATAAAAAATAGAACACCCTAGAGGAGAAGCTTACTGGCGTCTAAACGCCAGTAAGGGTAGCAGAATGGGCATTAAACGCCCAGTCTGGCACCATTCTGGGCGTTTAACGCCAGAAATGGGCACCAGACTGGCGTTTAACACCAGAAAAGGGCAAGAAGATGGCGTTAAATGCCAGAAATGGGCAGCAACCTGGCGTTTAACGCCAGGATTGGAAGAAAGGGGCGTTTTGCACGGCACTTGGTGTAGGGATGAGAAATCCTTGACACCTCAGGATTTGTGGACCCCACAGGATCCCCTCCTACCCCGCATCTCTCTCTCTTCTTCACCCATTCACCAATTACCTCAATACCTCTTTCCTAAAAACCCTCACCTATCAAATCCCACCATTCTCTTCACCACTCACATCCATCCTTCATAAAACCCCACCTACCTCACCATTAAAATTCAAACCACTTTCCCTCCCAAACCCACCCCTTGGCCGAAACACTAATCCCCCTCCATCTCATCTATCTCTTCTTCTTCTACTCTCTTCTTTCTTCTTTTGCTCGAGGACGAGCAACACTTCTAAGTTTGGTGTGGTAAAAGCATTATTTTTTGTTTTTCCATAACCATTTATAGCACCTAAGGCCAGAGAAACCTCTAGAAAGAGGAAAGGGAAGGCAAAAGCTTCCACCTCTGAGTCATGAGAGATGGAGAGATTCATCTCAAGGGTGCATCAAGACCACTTCTATGAAGTCGTGGCCAAGAAGAAGGTGATCCCCAAGGTCCCTTTCAAACTCAAAAAGGGTGAATATCCGGAGATTCGACATGAGATTCAAAGAAGAGGTTGGGAAGTTCTCACCAACCCCATTCAACAAGTCAGAATCTTAATAGTTCAAGAGTTCTATGCCAATGCATGGATCACCAAGAAACCATGATCAAAGTGTGAACCTGAACCCAAAGAATTGGCTTACAATGGTTCGGGGGAAATGCTTAGATTTTAGTCCGGAGAATGTAAAGTTGCCATTCAACTTGCCAATGATGCAAGGAGATGCACACTCCTACACTAGAAGGGTCAACTTTGATCAAAGGTTGGACCAAATCCTCATAGACATTTGTGAAGAGGGCGCTCAATGGAAGAGAGATTCAAGAGGGAAGCCGGTTCAACTAAGAAGGCATGACCTCAAGCCCGTGGCTAGGGGATGGTTGGAGTTCATCCAACGCTTAATCATTCCCACTAGCAACCGGTCTGAAGTTACTATAGACCGGGCGATCATGATCCATAGCATCATGATTAGAGAGGAAGTAGAAGTTCATGAGGTTATATCCCAAGAACTCTACAAGGTAGCAGACAAGTCCTCCACTTTGGCAAGGTTAGCCTTCCCTCATCTCATTTGTCACCTTTGCAATTCGGCTGGAATTGACATAGAGAAAGACATTCTCATTGATGAGGACAAGCCCATCACTAAGAAAAGGATGGAGCAAACAAGAGATCCCACTCATGGACAAGAGCATGAGGAAAATCCTCATCATAAAATCCCTGAGATGCCTCAAGGGATGCATTTTCCTCCACAAAACTAGTGGGAGCAAATCAACACCTCCCTAGGAGAATTGAGTTCCAATATGGGACAACTAAGGGGGGAGCACCAAGAGCATTCCATCCTCCTTCATGAAGTTAGAGAAGATCAAAGAATCATGAGAGAGGAGCAACAAAGGCAAGGAAGAGACATTGAGGAGCTCAAGCACTCCATAAGATCTTCAAGAGGAAGAACAAGCCGCCATCACTAAGGTGGACCTGTTCTTTAATTTCCTTGTTCTTTATTTTCTGTTTTTCAAATTTTCATGCTCATGTTTATCAATGTTTGTGTCTTTATTACATGATCATTAGTGTCTTAGAGTCTATGCCCTAAAGTTATGAATGTCCTATGAATCCATCACCTTTCTTAAATGAAAATTGTTTTTAATTGCAAAAAGAAAAAGAATTACATGAATTTCGAATTTTAAAGCAGTTTAATTATTTTGATGTGGTGGCAATACTTTTGTCTTTCTGAATGAATGCTTGAACAGTGCATATTTTTGATATTGTTGATTCATGAATGTTAAAATTGTTGGCTCTTGAAAGAATGATGGAAAAGGAGAAATGTTATTTGATAATCTGAAAAATCATAAAATTGATTCTTGAAGCAAGAAAAAGCAGTGAAAAGCTTGCGAAAAAAAAAGAAAAAAAAAAGAGAAAGAAAAAGCAAGCAGAAAAAGCCAATATCCCTTTAAACCAAAAGGCAAGGGTAAAATAAAAAGGATCCAAGGCTTTGAGCATCAGTGGATAGGAGGGCCCATAGGAATAAAATCCTGGTCTAAGCAGCTAAACCAAGCTGTCCCTAACCATGTGCTTATGGCGTGAAGGTGTCAAGTAAAAACTTGAGACTGAGCGGTTAAAGTCGTGGTCCAAAGCAAAAAGAGTGTGCTTAAGAGCTCTAGACACCTCTAGTTGGGGACTCTAGCAAAGCTGAGTCACAATCTGAAAAGGTTCACCCAGTTATGTGTCTGTGGCATTTATGTATCCGGTGGTAATACTGGAAAACAAAATGCTTAGGGTCACAGCCAAGACTCATAAAGTAACTGTGTTCAAGAATCAACATACTTAACTAGGAGAATCAATAACACTATCTGGATTCTGAGTTCCTATAGAAGCCAATCATTCTGAATTTCAAAGGATAAAGTGAGATGCCAAAACTGTTCAGAAGCAAAAAGCTAAAAGCCCCGCTCAACTAATTAATACTGATCTTCATAGATGTTTTTGGAATTCATTGTACATTCTATTCTTTTTATCCTATTTTATTTTTAGTTGCTTGGGGACAAGCAACAATTTAAGTTTGGTGTTGTGATGAGCGGATAATTTATACGCTTTTTGGCATTGTTTTTAGTATGTTTTTAGTATGTTTTAGTTAGTTTTTATTATATTTTTATTAGTTTTTATTTAAAATTCACTTTTCTGGACTTTACTATGAGTTTGTGTGTTTTTCTGTGATTTCAGGTATTTTCTGGCTGAAATTGAGGGACCTGAGCAAAAATCTGATTCAGAGGCTGAAAAAGGACTGCAGATGGTGTTGGATTCTGACCTCCCTGCACTCGAAGTGGATTTTCTGGAGCTACAGAAGTCCGATTGGCACGCACTTAATTGCGTTGCAAAGTAGACATCCTGGGCTTTCTAGCATTATATAATAGTCCATACTTTATCCGAGATTTGATGGCCCAAACAGGCTTCCAAGTCAGCTTAAGTGTTTTGGCGTCAAAACGCCAGAACTGGCACAAAAGCTGGAGTTAAACGCCCAAACTGGCACAAAAGCTGGCGTTTAACTCCAAGAAAAGTCTCTACACATGGAAGCTTCAATGCTCAGCCCAAGCACACACCAAGTGGGCCCAGAAGAAGATTTCTGCATTAATTACCTATTTCTGTAACCCTAGGCTACTAGTTTTCTATAAATAGGACCTTTTGCTATGATACTTTAGATAGACTTTCATAGACTTTGATAGACCTTTTCACGTTTGGGGGCTAGCCTCACAGCCATGCCTAGACCCTTTTGTTCTTATGTATTTTCAACGGTGGAGTTTCTACACACCATAGATTAAGGTGTGGAGCTCTGCTGTTGTTCATGAATTAATACAATTACTACTGTTTTCTATTCAATTCACACCTACTTCTTCACTAAGATATCCATTCATTCTTCAACTTGATGAATGTGATGATCCGTGACACTCATCATCATTCTCACCAATGAACATGTGCCTGACAACCACCTCTGTTCTACCACCAATGGCTTGAATGCGTATCTCTTGGGTTTCTAATCTATGATTGGAACCTTCGTGGTGTAGGCTAGAATCAATTGGCGGCCATTCCTGAGATCCGGAAAGTCTAAACCTTGTCTGTGGTATTCCGAGTAGGATCTGGGAAGGGATGACTGTGACGAGCTTCAAACTCGCAAGTGTTGGGCGTGTGACAGACGCAAAATGATCAATGGATCCTATTCCAACATGATCGAGAACCGACAGATGATTAGCCGTGCGGTGACAGCGCATTTGGAACATTTTCACTGAGAGGACGGGAAGTAGCCATTGACAACGGTGATGCCCAACATAAAGCTTGCCATGGAAGGGAGTATGAATGATTAGATGAAGGCAATAGGAAAGCAGAGGTTCAAGAGGAACAAAGCATCTTCATACGCTTATCTGAAATTCCTACCAATGAATTACATAAGTATCTCTATCTCTATCTTTATTTTATATTTTATCCATCTTTTAATTATCAAATCTCCATAACCATTTGAATCTTCCTGACTGAGATTTACAAGATGACTATAGCTTGCTTCAAGCCGACAATCTCTGTGGGATCGACCCTTACTCGCGTAAGGTTTATTACTTGGACGACCCAGTGCACTTGCTGGTTAGTTGTGCAGAGTTGTGATAAAGAGTTGAGATTACAATTGTGCGTACCAAGTTGTTGGCGCCATTGATGATCACAATTTCGTGCACCAGTGTCACTTGATCATCACATTCATCATGTTTTTAGGTGTGACTAAATATCTTAGAATAAGAATAATCTTAAATTAAATGGAAAAACAATAGTACTGTGCATTAATTCATGATGAACAGCAGAGCTCCACACCTTAATCTATAGGGTGTAGAAACTTCACCGTTGAAAATACATAAGTGATGAAGGTCCAGGCATGGCCATGAGGCCAGACTCTATGATAGCCTAAAACTGATCAAGGATCTAAATTGATCCAAAGATATAAAATAAATCACTAAAAGTAGTTTTTATACTATACTAGTAGCTAGGGTTACAGAAAATAAGTAACTAAGTGCAGATAGTGCAGAAATCCACTTCCGGGGCCCACTTGGTGTATGCCTGGGCTTAGCATTGAAGCTTTCACATGTAGAGACTTTTCTTGGAGTTAAACGCCAGCTTTGGTGCCAGTTTGGGCGTTTAACTCCAGTTTTTATGCCAGTTCTGGCGTTTAACGCTAGAATAGGGTAGAAAGTGGGCGTTCAAATGCCAGTTTGCCTTATCAAAACTTGGGTAAAGTATGAACTATTATATATTGCTAGAAAGCCTAGGATGTCTACTTTCTAACACAATTGAGAGTGCGCCAATCGGGTTTCCATAGCTCCAGAAAATCCTATTTGAGTGCAGGGAGGTCAGAATACAACAGCATCTGCAGTCCTTTTTCAGCCTCTGAATCAGATTTTTGCTCAGGTCCTTCAATTTTAGCCAGAAAATACCTGAAATCACAGAAAAACAAACAAAATCATAGTAAAGTCCAGAAATGTGATTTTTGCTTAAAAACTTATAAAAATATACTAGAAAGTAGCTAGATCCTACTAAAAACTACCTAAAAACAATGCCAAAAAGCGTATAAATTATCCGCTCATCACAACACCAAACTTAAATTGTTGCTTGTCCCCAAGAAACTCAAAATCAAATAGGATAAAAAGAAGAGAATATACTATAAATTCCAAAATATCAATGAAACTTAGCTCCAATTAGATATGCGGGACTAGTAGCTTTTTGCCTCTGAACAGTTTTGGCATCTCACTTTATCCTTTGAAGTTCAGAATGATTGGCATCTATAGGAACTCAGAATTTAGATAGTGTTATTGATTCTCCTAGTTCAGTATGTTGATTCTTGAACACAGCTACTTTATGAGTCTTGGCCGTGCCCCTAAGCACTTTGGTTTAGCTGCTTAGGCCAGGATTTTATTCCTTTGGGCCCTCCTATCCATTAATGCTCAAAGCCTTGGATCCTTTTTACCCTTGCCTTTTAGTTTAAAGGGTTACTGGCTTTTTGCTCTTGCCTTTTGGTTTAAAGAGCTCTTGGCTTTTTCTGCTTGCTTTTTCTTTTTCTTTCTTTTTTTTTTCTCAAGCTTTGTTTTTCACTGCTTTTTCTTGCTTCAAGAATCAATTTTATGATTTTTTAGATTATCAATAACATTTCTCCTTTTTCATTATTCTTTCAAGAGCCAACAATTTTAACATTCATAAACAACAAATTCAAAAATATGTACTGTTCAAGCATTCATTCAGAAAACAAAAGGTATTGCCACCACATCAAAATAATTAAACTAATTTCAAGATATAATTCGAAACCATGTACTTCTTGTTCTTTTATAATTAAAAACATTTTTCATCTAAGAAAGGTGATGGATTCATAGGACATTCATAGCTTTTAAGGCATAGACACTAGACACTAATGATCATGTAATAAAGACACAAACATAAACATAAAGCATAGAGAACGAAAATAGAGAAAATAAATAGACAATGAGATTAAGGAACGGGTCCACCTTAGTGAGGGTGGCATCTTCTTCCTCTTGAAGAACCAATGGTGCTCTTGAGCTCCTCTATGTCTCTTCCTTGCCTTTGTTGCTCCTCCCTCATAGCTCTTTGATCTTCTCTAATCTCATGGAGAATGATGGAGTGCTCTTGGTGCTTCACCCTTAGTTGTCCCATGTTGGAACTTAATTCTCCTAGGGAGGTGTTAATTTGCTCCCAATAGTTTTTTGCAGGAAAGTGCATCCCTTGAGGCATCTCAGGGATTTCATGATGAGGAATTTCCTCATGCTCTTGTTGAGGTCCATGAGTGGGCTCTCTTGTTTGCTCCATCCTCTTTTTAGTGATAGACTTGTCCTCTTCAATGAGGATGTCTCCCTCTATGACAATCTCAGCCGAATTGCAGAGGTGACAAATGAGGTGAGGAAAGGCTAACCTTGCCAAATGGAGGACTTGTCAGCCACCTTATAGAGTTCTTGAGGTATAATCTCATGAACTTCCACTTTCTCTCTAATCATGATACTATGGATCATGATGGCCCGATCCACAGTTACTTCAAATCGGTTGCTAGTAGGAATGATAGAGCGTTGGATGAACTCTAACTATCCTCTAGCCACAGGCTTAAGGTCCGGTCTTCTCAATTGAACCGGGTTGCCTCTTGAGTCTCTTTTCCATTGAGCTCCTTCCACACATATGTCCATGAGGACTTGGTCCAAGCTTTGATCAAAGTTGACCCTTCTAGTGTAGGGGCGTGCGTTTTCTTGCATCATTGGCAAGTTGAACGCCAACCTTACATTTTTCGGACTGAAATTTAAGTATTTCCCCCGAACCATTGTAAGCCAATTCTTTGGATTCGGGTTCATACTTTGATCATGGTTCCTAGTGATCCATGCATTTGCATAGAACTCTTGAACCATTAAGATTCCGACTTGTTGAATAGGATTGGAGAGAACTTCCCATCCTCTTCTTCTAATCTCATGTTAGATCTTCGGATACTCACTCCTTTTGAGCTTGAAAGGAACCTCAGGGATCACCTTCTTCTTGGCCACAACTTCATCGAAGTGGTCTTGATGGACCTTTGAGATGAATCTCTCTATGTTCCATGACTTGGAGGTGGAAGCTTTTGTCTTCCCTTTCCTCTTTCTAGAGGTTTCTCCGGCCTTAGGTGCCATAAATGGTTATAAAAAAACAAAAAGTAATGCTTTTACCACACCAAACTTAAAAGGTTTGCTCGTCCTCGAGCAAAGAAGAAAGATTGAAGGAGAATAATAAGAAAATGGAGGAGATAGAGGGAGATGGTGAATTCGGCCAAGGGGGTATAAGGTGTTTGTGATGTGTGAAATTGAAGGAGTGATGAGGGGTATATATAGGAGTGGGGGGGAGGGTTAGGTTCGTGTATTTGGGGTTGGGTTTGGGAGGGAAAAAGAGTTTTGAATTTGAAGGTAGCTAGTGTTTTGGGGAAAAGTGAATGAGGTAATTGGTGAAGGGTATTTGGGAAGAGATATGGAGGTGATTGGTGAAGGGTATTTGGGGAAGTGTGTTATGGAAAGGTGTGAAGAGGAGAGAAGAAGAGGTGGGGTAGGTAGGGATACTGTGGGGTCCACAGATCCTGAGGGGTCAAGGACTTAGCATCCCTGCTCTATTTAGGCATGCAAAACGCCCATAGAGTGCAATTCTGGCATTTAACGCCAGGTTGCTGCTTGTTTCTGGTGTTTAACGCCAGCTTTTCTCCCTTTCTTGGCATTTAACGCCAACTTGATGCCCTGTTCTGGCGTTAAACGCTAGTTTGGTGCTTGTTTCTGGCGCTAAATGCCAGTCTGGTGCCCATTTCTGGCGTTAAACGCCCATAATGGTGCCAGACTGGGCGTTTAACACCCATTCTGCTACTCTTACTGGCGTTTAAACGCCAGTAAGCTCTTCCTCCCGGGTGAGCTATTTTTAATGCTATTTTTCATTTTGTTTTTTATTTTTCAATTGTTTTTGGGACTTCACATGATCATCAACCTACAGAAAATATAAAATAACAATGGAAAGTAAATAGTGGATATAATTAAATAACATTGGGTTGCCTCCCAAAAAGCGCTTCTTTAATGTCAATAGCTTGACAGTGAGCTCTCATGGACCCTTACAGATAATCAGAGCAAGGTTGGGGCCTCTCAACACCAAACTTAGAGTTTGAATGTGGGGGTTTTGTTTGACTCTGTATTGAGAGAAGATTTTCATGCTTCCTCTCCATGGTTACAGAAGGAGAACCTTGAGTCTTGAATACAAGGTAGTCCTCATTCAACTGAAGGACCAACTCTCCTCTGTCAATATCAATCATAGCTTTTGCTGTGGCTAGGAAGGGTCTGCCAAGGATGATGGATTCATCCTCATCCTTCCCAGTGTCTAGGATTATGAAATCAGTAGGGATGTAAAGGCCTTCAACCTTCACTAGCACATCCTCTACTAGTCCATAAGCCTGTTTCATTGATTTGTCTGTCATCTCTAGTGAGATTCTTGCAGCTTGTACCTCAAAGATTCCCAGTTTCTCCATTATAGAGAGTGGCATGAGGTTTATCCCTGACCCCAGGTCACACAGAGCCTTCTCAAAGGTCATGGTGCCTATGGTACAAGGTATGAAGAATTTTTCGGGATCCGATTTCTTCTGAGGTAATGTCTGCCACATTAATGCATTCAGTTCATTGGTGAACAAGGGGGGTTCATCCTCCCAAGTCTCATTACCAAACAACTTGGTATTCAGCTTCAGATTGCTCCTAGATACTTAGCAACTTTCTCTTCAGTGATGTCTTCATCCTCTTCAGAGGAAGAAAATTCATCAGAGCTCATGAATGTCAGAAGGAAGTTCAATGGAATCTCTATGGTCTCTGTATAAGCCTCAGATTCCTTTGGTTCCTCAAAGGGAAACTCCTTTCTGTCTAGAGGACGTCCCATGAGGCTTTTCTCACTGGGACTCACGTCCTCCTCACTCTCTCCAGGTTCGGCCATGTTGGTCATGGTTATGGCCTTGCACTCTCTCTTGGGATTTTCTTCTGTATTGCTTGGGAGAGTACTGGAAGGAGTTTCAATAATCTTCTTACTCAGCTGACCCACCTGTGCCTCCAAATTTCTAATGGAGGACCCTGTTTCATTCATGAAACTTAGTGTGGTCTTGGATAGATCAGAGACTATGGTTACTAGGCCAGAATGGCTCTGTTCAAAATTCTCTGTTTGTTGCTGAGAAGATGATGGAAAAGGCTTGCTATTGCTAAACCTATTTCTTCCACCATTATTGTTGAAGCCTTGTTGAGGCTTCTGTTGGTCCTTCCATGAGAAAATTGGATGATTTCTCCATGAAGGATTATAGGTGTTTCCATAGGGTTCTCCCATGTAATTCATCTCTGCCATTGCAGGATTCTCAGGATCATAAGCTTCTTCTTCAGAAGATGCTTCTTTAGTATTGTTGGATGCAGCTTGCAATCCATTCAGACTCTGAAAAATCATATTGACTTGCTTAGTCAATATTTTGTTCTGAGCCAATATGGCATTCAGAGTATCAATTTCAAGAACTCTCTTCTTCTGAGGCGTCCCATTGTTCACAGGATTCCTCTCAGAGGTGTACATGAACTGGTTATTTGCAACCATTTCAATGAGTTCATAAGCTTCTGCAGGGGTTTTCATGTGAAGAGATCCTTCTGCAGAATGGTCCAATGACATTTTTGACAACTCAGATAGACCATCATAGAATATACATATGATGCTCCATTCTGGAAGCATGTCAGAAGGACACCTTTTGATCAATTGCTTATAACTTTCCCAAGCTTCATAGAGGGACTCACCTTCCTTCTATCTGAAGGTTTGGATTTCCACTCTAAGCTTGCTCATCTTTTGAGGTGGAAAGAATTTGGCCAGGAAAGCACTAACCAGCTTTTCCCAAGAGTTCAGGCTTTCCTTAGGTTGTGAATCCAACCATGTTCTAGCTCTGTCTCTTACAGCAAAAGGGAAAAACATAAGCCTGTAGACCTCGGGATCAACTCCATTGGTCTTGAGAGTGTCACAGATTTGCAAGAATTCAGCTAAGAACTGATGGGGATCTTCCAATGGAAGTCCATGAAACTTGCAATTCTGTTGCATTAGAGAAACTAATTGAGGCTTAAGCTCAAAGTTATTTGCTCTAATTGCAGGAATTGAGATGCTTCTTCTATAGAAGTTAGAAGAGGGTGCAATAAAGTCACCAAGCATCTTCCTTGCATCTCCACCATTGTTATTGGGTTCGGCCATAGCTATTTTCTCTGTTTCAAAAATTTCAGTTAGGTCCTCTTCAGAGTATTGTGCTTTAGCTTCTCTTAGTTTCCTCTTAAGAGTCCTTTCAGGTTCAGGATCAGCTTCAACAAGAATGCTTTTATCCTTGTTCCTGCTCATATGAAAGAGAAGAGAACAAAGAAAATATAGAATCCTGTATGTCACAGTATAGAGATTTCTTTATGTGAGTAGAAGAAGAGAACAATAGAAGAATGAGAAGAGAAGAACTCGAACACAGAGAAGAAGAGGTGGTTCGAATTATGAGTAGAAGAGGACTGTTAGTAGATAAATAAATAAATAGAAGGAGATGAAAGAGGGGGAGAGAATTCGAATTTTATTTAAAATAAAAGGAAAATATTTTTGTTTTTATTTTAAAATGTAGTTTAGAATTCAAAAATTAAAAAGAAAAACAAAATAAAATTTGAAAAAGATAAGAAATAGTAACTAATTTATTTAGTTTTCAAATTTAGGAGAAAATATATGATTGAAATAGAAAACTTTTAAAATCAAACAAAAAGTTAAGTAGTTAATTGAAAAATATTTGAAAATCAATTTTGAAAAGATAAGAAGTTAGAAAAGATTTTGAAATTAAGTTTTGAAAAAGATATGATTGAAATTTATTTGAAAAAGATTTGAAAAAGAAATTTAAAAAGATTTGATTTTTGAAATTAAAGTTGATTACTTGACTAACAAGAAACAAAAAGATACGATTCTAAAATTAAAGATTGAACCTTTCTTAATAGACAAGTAATAACTTAAAATTTTGAATCAATCACATTAATTGTTAGTAAAGATTTTGGAAAATATGAGATAAAAATAAGAAAAAGATTTTGAAAATCAATCTTTAAAATTTTCGAAAAAAATGAAAGAAAAATGAAAAAGATTTGATTTTTGAAAAGGTTTTGAAAAGATAGGATTTTTAAATTGAAAATTTGACTTGACTCAAAAGAAATAACTAGAATTTTAAAAATTTTTCAAAAAGGCAACTCAAATATTCGAAATTTATGAGAAGAATAAGGGAAATATATTTTTTTGATTTTTGAATTTTTAATGAGGGGAGAGAAAAAAAAAGATATCATTTTGATGTTTTTCTCTTTTGAAATTAAACAACAAAAAATGAAACAAAACATAAAAATTTAAGATCAAAATAAGTAATGCATGTAAGAACACTTTGAATGTCAAGATGAACACCAAGAACACTTTGAATGTCAAGATGAACACCAAGAACTTATTTTTGAAAATTTTTAAGGAAAGACACACATGCAAGACACCAAACTTAGAAATTTTCAATGTTTAGACACTAGCAAATTGAAAATGCATATGAAAAATAAGAAAAGACACAAAACATGAAAATGCAAAGATCAAACAAAGAGGATCATCAAGAATAACTTGAAGATCAT
The DNA here is from genome assembly GCF_000816755.2 of Arachis ipaensis. Lineage (NCBI taxonomy): Eukaryota > Viridiplantae > Streptophyta > Magnoliopsida > Fabales > Fabaceae > Arachis > Arachis ipaensis. The sequence continues at coordinate 58,274,758 of NC_029788.2, forward strand.
GAAGAACACCATGCATGAGTTTTCAAAAATTTTAAGAAAAGTTAAAAAGATGCAATTGACACCAAACTTACAATTTGACACTAGACTCAAACAAGAAACACAAAATTATTTTTGGTTTTATGATTTTATTAACTTTTTTTGTATTTTTCAAAAATTATTTTGAAAAATAAAATAAATAAATTCAAAATTTTTAATAGGAATTCCAAGAATCATGCAATGTTAGTCTAAAAACTCCGGTCAGGAATTTAGACATGGCTTACTAGCCAGCCAAGCTTTCAGTGAAAGCTTTGGTCCAAAACACTAGACATGGCCAATGGCCAGCCAAGCTTTAGCAGATCATTACATTCAACAGCAAGATTGATTGAAATCAACAAGCTCTTGTGATGATAAGTTGAAACCTCGGTCCAAAAGATTAGACATGGCTTCACAGCCAGCCAGACTTCAACAAATCATCATGAAACTCTAGAATTCATTCTTAAAAATTCTGAAGACATAGAATAATTTATTTTTTTGAAAATTTTTTGAAAATAAAAATAATAAAAATAAAAAGCTTAAAATTAAAATAAAATTACCTAATCTGAGCGACAAGATGAACCGTCAGTTGTCCAAACTCAAACAATTCCCGACAACGGCGCCAAAAACTTGGTGCACGAAATTGTGATCTCAATGGTGCCAACAACTTGGTACGCACAACCGTAATCTCAACTCTTTTTCACAACTCTGCACAACTAACCAACAAGTGCACTGGGTCGTCCAAGTAATAAACCTTACGTGAGTAAGGGTCGATCCCACGGAGATTGTCGGCTTGAAGCAAGCTATGGTCATCTTTGTAAATCTCAGTCAGGCAAATTCAAATGGTTATGAGGTTTTGATAATTAAAATATAAAATAAAACATAAAATAAGATAGAGATACTTATGTAATTCATTGGTGGGATTTCAGATAAGCGTATGGAGATGCTTGTTGCTTCTGAATCTCTACTTTCCTACTGCCTTTATTCAATCATTCATACTCCTTTCCATGGCAAGCTGTATGTTGGGGATCACTGTTGTCAATGGCTACCGTCCGTCCTCTCAGTGAAAATGGTCCAACTGCGTTGTTACCACACGGCTAATCATCTGTCGGTTCTCACTCATGTAGGAATAGGATTTATTGATCCTTTTGCGTCTGTCACTACGCCCAACACTCACGAGTTTGAAGCTCGTCACAGTCATCCCATCCCAGATCTTACTCGGAATACCACAGACAAGGTTTAGACTTTCTGGATCTCAAGAATGCTGTCAATTGATTCTAGCTTATACCATGAAGACTCCGATCTTTCAGAATGGAGGCTAAGAGATATGCATTCAAGCTTGTTTTCATGTAGAACGGAAGTGTTTGTCAGGCACGCGTTCATAGGTGAGAATGGTGATGAGTGTCACTTGATCATCACATTTATCATGTTCTTGGGTGTGAATGAATATCTTAGAATAAGAATAAGCTTAAATTGAATAGAAAAATAATAGTACTGTGCATTAATTCATGAGGAACAGCAGAGCTCCACACCTTAATCTCTGGGGTGTAGAAACTCCACCGTTGAAAATACATAAGTGATGAAGGTCCAGGCATGGCCGTGAGGCCAGCCTCTATGATAGCCTAAAATTGATCAAGGATCTAAATTGATCCAAAGATATAAAATAAATCACTAAAATTAGTTTTTATACTAAATTAGTAGCTAAGGTTACAGAAAATAAGTAACTAAGTTCAGATAGTGCAGAAATCTACTTCCGGAGCCCACTTGGTGTGTGCTTGGGCTGAGCATTGAAGCTTTCACATGTAGAGACTTTTCTTCGAGTTAAACGCCAGCTTTGGTTCCAGTTTGGGCGTTTAACTCCAGCTTTTATGCCAGTTCTGGCGTTTAACGCCAGAATAGGGTAGAAAGTGGGCGTTCAAATGCCAGTTTGCGTTATCAAAACTCGGGCAAAGTGTGGATTATTATATATTGCTCGAAAGCCCAGGATGTCTACTTTCTAAAGCAATTGAGAGCGCGCCAATTCGGTTTCTGTAGCTCCAGAAAATCATTTCGAGTGCAGGGAGGTCAAAATCCAACAGCATCTGCAGTCCTTTTTCAGCCTCTGAATCAGATTTTTGCTCAGGTCCCTCAATTTCAGCTAGAAAATACCTGAAATCACAAAAAAACACACAAACTCATAGTAAAGTCTAGAAATGCTGATTTTTTGCTTAAAAACTAATAAAAATATGCTAGAAAGTAGCTAGATCCTACTAAAAACTACCTAAAAATAATGCCAAAAAGTGTATAAATTATCCGCTCATCAGTTTACAACAAGCAAGACTTTACATGAATCATAATAATGCTGCTAATGCCAATATGGAAAATCCGAATGGGAATGAGCAACCAAGAAGAGTGCTTGGCTCTTACACTACTCCTAATGCAGATCTTTATGGCAAAAGCATTGTGGTGCCTCCCATAACTGCAAACAATTTTGAATTGAAGCCTCAACTTGTCACTCTTGTGTAACAAAATTGCCAGTATCACGGACTTCCTCAGGAAGACCCAAATTAATTTATTTCTGATTTTCTGCAGATTTGTGATACTGTGAAGACTAATGGAGTAAATCCTGAGGTATACAGACTCATGCTCTTCCCGTTTGCTGTGAGGGATAGAGCAAAGCTATGGTTAGATTCTCAACCCAAGGAGAGTCTTGATACTTGGGATAAGGTTGTCACTAGATTTCTGACTAAATTTTTCCCACCTCAAAAGCTGACTAAGCTAAGGGTGGAGGTTCAGACTTTCAGACAGAAAGATGGTGAGACCCTTTATGAAGCTTGGGAGAGATTCAAGCTACTGACTAGGCAATATCCTCCAGACATGTTCTCTCGATGGACTCAATTGGATATTTTTTATGAGGGCTTATGTGAAATGTCCAAGATGCGTTAGATAATTCTGTAGGTGGTTCTTTGCACATGAAGAAGACACCAGATGAGACTATTGAGCTTATTGAGTTAGTTGCTAACAACCAATACTTATATTCCTCCAACAGGAATCCTTTGCACTCTGAGACCTCTCAGAAGAGAGGCATTTTGGAAGTGGAAGCTGTTGATGCTCTTTTTGCACAGAACAAGCTTTTGTCTCAACAATTAAATCTGATTACTCAATGGTTGAGTGGAATGTAAGTTTCAGCTGTCAACACTCAAAATGCACCCCAAGAGGTCCCTTATGACATGACAGGTAATTTTATGCAAAATGAAAATTATAATTATGCTCAATCTTCTTCTGAACAGGTCCATTACATGGGGAGTGCTCCTAGAAACCCCCAATAATGATCCCTATTCTAGGACCTACAATCAGAGGTGGAGAAATCACCAAAATTTTGGGTGGAGAGAGCAACCTCAGATGCCACAGAATTTTAATAATAATTCTCAGGGTGGTTTTCAACAGAATAATTTTAATAACCACCAGTTTTAGTCATCTCAGCAAGCAACTTCTCAGTCCCAGCAAAATAATGATATGGAAGCAATATTGGCAAGTTTTAGACAGAAAACCAGAGCATCAATCAAGAACTTGGAGATTCAGATGGGTCAATTAGCCACAAAAGTTAATGAAATTGATCAGAGGACCACTAATAGCCTTCCTAGTAACACAATTCCAAATCCAAGAGAGGAATGCAAGGCTATCACCTTGATAAGTGGACAAGTGGCAAGTATGGAAGCACAAGTTAATGAGGAGCCAGTTGAAAAGGAAGCTCCAGAGGAGAAGAAGGAAGAAGTAGAGCACGTCCCTCCAAAGCGTGCAAACAACCCATTCTCAGACTCTCTTGACACTTATCCTACATTGCCAAATGCTCCTGAGTACAAGCCTAAAATGCCATATCCTCAGAGGCTTCAAAAGGAGACCAAGGACAAGCAGTTTTCAAAGTTCTTGAAAGTCTTCAGAAAGTTGCAAATCAATATTTCTTTTGCTAAGGTTCTGGAGCAAATGCCTCTCTATGTCAAGTTCATGAAGGAGCTGTTGTCAAAGAAGAAGCCTTTAAAGGGAGATGAGACAGTGGTCCTGACTAAGGAATGTAGTGCCATCATTCAGAATAACTTGCCAAGGAAGATGCCAGATCCAGGGAGCTTTCAAATTCCATGTACCATTGGGAGCACCACCTTTCAGAATGCCCTATGTAATCTGGGGGCAAGCATAAATTTAATGCCCTTGTCTGTGATGAAGAAGTTGCAAATCCAAGAGGCACAACCCACAAGGATAGCATTACAGATGGCAGACAAATCTATAAAGTCTGCATATGGATTAGTGGAGAATATCTTGGTCAAAGTTGGTAAGTTCTTCCTCCCAGCAGATTTTGTGATTCTTTACACAGGGGAGGATGAGAATGCCTCTATAATTCTAGGAAGACCCTTCCTAGCCACTAGGAGAGCTATAATTGATGTAGAAGCAGGTGAATTAGTGCTTAGAGTGCATAATGAGCAACTGATCTTTCATGTTTTCAAAGATATATATTCAGCAGCTGAAGAAGAGAAGTGCATGCAGACTGAGCTTATTGATACAAATCTTCAAGAACCCCCTGATGATGCACAGCAGAAATTGTAGCTCAAACCTCCTTTAGTGACAACCAATAAAATCCCTCCTGACATCAAACCTAAATTTGGTGTCGGGAATGCATCATCCACCATGGAGGAGGTCCCCAAAAAGAAGAAAGTACCCAGGGGATGGAGAAACAAAAATTGATGTGTGGCAGAAGTTAACCAATTCAGAGATTTTAATTAAGAGACAGTGTTGCACGTATATCTCTTAATCGGCTAAGATCTACCTCACCAATTTAAAAAGGGTTGTCACAAATTTTAGAAATAAAATACTGGGAGTATGAGTCCCAAGTCGTCAATTGTAAAATTTAATTTAAATAAATTTTATTTTTAATGAATTATGTTATTAATTTGAACTCCTAGAAATTAATTTATTAGAAATGATTAGTTTGATTTTTATAAATGCTTTAAGTTTACGTCAATTAATATTTATGTACCATTTTTATTATAATTAATTATTTTATAAATTGAAATTAAAGTTTCAGAAATAGGAAAATAATAGAGATTTGTATGATTTAATCTAGAAAATTGATATTTGAATTTAAATTGTACTTTACAAAATATAATTAACTTGTTCATTTTATAATGTAAATTAGAAATAATTGATTGAACTTAGCAATATGATGATAAATAATGTCCTTAAATATTTTTAATAGAGTATATTGGATTTTAAAATTACTCTATCCTCCAATTTTATCAAAATATCTATTCATATCTATCCATATTCTTTTATAAAATCCCTAATTTCTAACACTAATTCCCAAATCAACCTCAGAAACCCTAATTTTCCAAATTGGAAACCCTAACCCTAAATTCCCCATCAGAGACCCTAACCCCCTCCTCTACACCACATAGCCGCAGCCTTACCCTCCCTCAACGCAACAAACACACACGCGCAGAGAGGAGACCGGAGGAAGAGATAGCGCCGGCGGAAGGGAAGAAGTGTGTCGCCGGCCTGGTACCACCGTCACCGCCACCGCCACGTCTTGCCTGCGCCGTTGCCTCCACTAAGCAGTTGCCGTCAAGTGTGAAGGGTAGAAAGGAGAGAGCCTGCGTCCGAGAGAGAAGAGATGTTGTCTGCCGTCGCTGTCGCCACCCTGGAGCTCGCCGTCGAGCTGCTTCACAGCGCCGTCCCGTCCACGGAGCCACAAGCTTGCGTTACTGCCGATCCGTCCACAAGCCTCCGTCGAGGAAACATAATCGCGAAGAGAGAGAGATGCACGAAGAGAAGCCCGCGACCAGCCTTGTCGCCGTCAGCGCTGCGGGTTGCCGTCGCCATCCTTGCGAGCTGCCACCGCGTCGCCGTTACTGAGCTGCAGCGCCGCTGTTGTCGCACCCTGCTGCTGCTAAGTCTCACCAAGCCGCTGCTAGAGGAAGAAGGTTCGCCAGTTCTACCTCTGCTTCTAGTTTATGGAATCTGAGAAGAAGCCACCGCCACTGCTGGAACTGTTGGTTTTGTTGCTCTGTCCTTGCTCTAGATCCACTCTGAGCCGTTACCATCGCTCTTTGGCTGACACTAAGGCTTTCCACTGCCCCCGGAGCTGCCCAGGACCACCACTATGGCTGCCATAGGAACAGAACGGGTGCCAAAGTCTGACACAATGCCGCTGTTGTCGATTAGAGATGCCAAAACTATCGCTGCTGCTGTGGATTTGGAATACTGGGTGTGTCGCGTTTAAATTCTGCAAATTTCGACACTTTGAGGTAGGGGATTTAACGATTTTAATTTAGAATGCTTACAAAGTTATTTGGATAAGTGCAAATGGTTAACAATGATTGAGAATCTCTTAGTTGACATGAATGGCTTGAAATGGGTTTGAAGTTAGTTAATTGTTGTGATGATTCTGAGCTGTGATTGAATTTAGATGCTGCTGTGTTTAATGATTAATTTAGTATAATTTATTAAATTGAAATATGCCGAGTTAATTATTGAAAAGCTGTGGTATGGATAACTGATGAATTGAGTTTTGATTATTGCTGTGAATGTAATTAGTTTTGTTGTTATGAGAGACTAATTGATAGAAATAAGCTTGGTTTGAGGTTGTGAAATTTGGAATAAGTTTGATGATGTTTTAGTGCTTCAATTGGATTATTGAATTCAGGTTAAGGCTGCGAATGTCTTTGGGCTTTGTTGTGAGTGTTTGAAGTTGTAATTGATATTGTTTTCTCTGATATGGATGGAATTGAGTTGAATTATAACTGTAGTTGGTGATTGATTTGATGATTGTGCGTACTGAATGTTGTAAGGGATAGAATAAATGGTGTTACTTTTGTTGCTGAGCTTGCTGGTGTGAATTGATGAGTTATTGTGTGTTTGAATGATGATGAGTGTATATGGAAAATTATGCTTGGCATAGTGTAGAAAAGAAAAGGTTTGATGATGCTTAAGTACTTGACATCGTGTGAATTATTGATTCTGGGCTCTTGGGCTGTGTTGGCAATGAAGACAATTTTGAATAACTGGAAAGAGGTTAAACGTGTGATTTTGGAAGGGTTATAAGTTCAAATGTGATTTTTGATAAGTAAGGTTGTTGAAAATGCTTAAGGCAGAATTTCTGCATACATGACAGTAGAAAGAATCGATTTCTGGGAGCATCCCAGGTCATATACTTGAATGAAAATATTTTTTCATGAAACGTTACTGTGTTTTGAGCATCTCATAAAAAATTCAGAATTTATTGATGAGTATTTTGGGAGAAATGAATTTTTGAAGATTGATGGTTTCTGCAGAAAATTCTGTTTCTTTACTGCAGAAGCACCAACTTCCAACTCACTTAACTTTCAATTCTGGTAAGTATTTGAGCTGAAACCAACGGCATTTTCAAGCTTCCTGTGTCCACAATCTTCATTTTAAATTTCATGT
>NC_029788.2:58282977-58286679 GCF_000816755.2 Arachis ipaensis
GGCCTGGTACCACCGCCGCTGTCGCCCTCATCGCCGCTCCGTGGAGCCCGCTTCATCACTGCCGTCGAGGTCTTCTTCGTCGCAGTCACTGGAGGTCTATGAACAGAGAGAAGACGCGCGAGGAATGAGAAGCTTTCCCCGTCACCGTTCCACCTCAACCTGGCATCGCCGTCATGGTCGCCAGGGAAGTCGCCATCGCCGTCGTGGCCAGGTGCCGTCGATGGAAGCCACCGCCGTCACCTGAGAAGAACCCGAAGAGAGAGAGGGAGCCCGTAGAGAGGGACGCGAAGTAGGAGCCTCCGTGTCACGCCGCCGATCTATCACCGTGTTGCTACATCGCCGTTCATCCTTGTCGTCGCCGTCGCTGCTGGTCTGCCTTGGAGCCGCCGTCGAGTAGAACGCGAGGAAGAGGAGTTCTTGCCGCTGTTGTACACCTAGTCATCGTTGCTGCTTCCAATCACGCCGTTGACACTGGCGTCACTGCCACAACCACCCTTAAGCTGCTGCGCTGCTTGACCTATTGAACCACCATCTGAGATACTGTTGGCTTGTCGCTGCTGTTTGTTGGGTTCAAGATCGCTGCTGCTATTCTTGCTCTACTCTGCTTCTGCTCTTAGTTTCTGGAGTTTGACAAGAACGCCACTGTCGCTGCTGGAGCTGCTGTCGCTGTTGCTCTGGATCCATTTTGAACCGTTATCATCGCCGTTTGGCTGACACTGAGGCTTCCCACTGCCACTGGAGCTGCTCAGGATCACCGCTGTGGCTGCCATAGGAACAGAACGGGTGTCAAAATCTGGCATAATGCCACTGTTGTCGATTAGAGATGCCAAAACTACCGTTGCTGCTGTGGATTTGGAATACTGGGTGTGTCGCGTTTAAATTCTGCAAATTTCGACACTCTGAGGTAGGGGATTAATTTTTAAAGTTAAATGTTTTTAATTTAGAATGCCTACAAAGTTAATTGGATAATTGCAAATAGTTAACAATGGTTAAGAATTGATTAATTGATGTGAATTGCTTGAAAGGTGTTTGAGAATAGTTAGCTGTTGTGATTATTGTGAATTATGACTGGAATTGGATACCGTTGTGATTATTCTGAATTATGAATTTGAATTGGAAGTGATTGTGATGCTTCTGAATTATAAGTGAAATTAAATGCGATTGTGAATTGTACTTTGAATGATTGATTTTTTTGTGATGATTTGGCTAAGATTCTGATCTTAGATGAACTATTTTGAATTGTTTGATATTGAATTGGAATTTTAATATAATGGAATGGCTGTGAGATAGACTTATGAAAGGTTGAATTTGGTTAAAGTGTGGTTGTGAATGATAATGTTATTTATTAAATTAAAATATGATGGGTTAATTATTGAATGAAATGTATTTAAGAAAAGTTAGTTGTGGTAATTATTCTGAGTTATAATTGAAGTTGGATGGGGATGTGAACTGAGTTCAGGTTATGGCTGTGATATTGAATGGCTTCGTTGCCGTGAGTAATTAACTGATGAGGTTTACTTTGATTTAAGGCCGTGATTGTTACGGGTTTTTCTGATTATTTTAGGATTGCTGCAAATTCCGATTTTAGTTGATTATGCCAAGTTGGTTATTATTGTTGATTTAAGTCTAATTAGAGTTGATTTTGAGGACGGTTAAAGAATTGAAGGTTGACCACTGAACTATTTTCTTAAAATATGATCTTTAGAATAAAATGGTAACTTTGCTAATAACTAAATTACTTTAAGAATAACTAGAAATATGAAAAAGTTTGTGTTTCAAATATTAGTTATGAATTCTTGAAGCTGAACTAGTTTACTTTTTAAAGAATGGTTTATAGAAACACTGATTTTAATTAATGTTAGGATGTTGGTTTTCAAACTGATTTATGATGAGATGATTATTGAGCTTCTGTTGTGATAACTGCTGATAAAAGAATTGGAGATTTGTTGAGAAAGAGGGAACCCATAAGGGTGGCTAAGTCCGAGTTTTAGAGGAGGTGCTGCCGGAATTTTGTGAAATTTGAGGTTTTATTTGGAAACGTTATTTTATAAGAACTGGATTTGGAAAGTTATATTATTTAAAGTTTTATTTAGTGATTAAAGTATTTTGTATGGGCTGAATCTATTACAAAAACGATTTTATTAGAGTTGATTCACTAATAATAGAATGTATTATGTTTTGAATTTTATTTAGGTAAGAAAAAAATTATACTATTTTGAATTTGAATTATTAAGAAAAAGTTTATGTTCAAGTTTGAAATATTTATAAAAGAAGTTATGTTTTGAGGTTTATTTAATATGAAGAGAGTTAAGCTTGGGGTTTGCAATAAAGGATTACTTTTTAGAAGTTTAATGAATATATAATATTTGAATTTGAATGATAAAGAGAGATGGTCTTTGAGTCTTTGGGAAGTTAGTAAACTTGAAAAAGAGTTTTATTTGGTTACTTTTAGTAAGAGGGTGATGTTTTGAAAAGTATTTAACAAATTTAAAACAAATGATTTTCTTGAGTCTTCCGAAAGAAAATTAGACTAGAAAATAGTTTTAAAATTGGTTCGAGTTAAGAGGTTGTAAAAGTGGAAGTCGTAAAACATGATTGGATAAAGAAAGAGAGAGATATTGTATAAAAATATGTAACTGGAGTTGAACAACGAGAATGATAACTTATGATGATGAATAATGAGAATGATGATGAATGATGATAATGAGAATGATTATGTGATGATTTGTTGCTTGAGGCAACCCAAGAGATATTTATTTGTTGCTTGAGGCAACCCAAGAGATGTGTTTATTCATTTGTTGCGTTAAGGCAACTCCAGATATACTTGTATGATCATCTGCTGCAGTGAGGCAGTCAGATAGATAATGGTGTGATCACTGAGAACGCTTTCCTACGGTACAGATCCATATTTTATCTCTATAAGGCAGAGGGGTTATTTCCTGCTACAGAAGTACCGTGACCACCTGTTCCATTTCTGTAGTGGCAGAGGGGTTATTTCCTGTATACAGAAGGTGTGTCGGCGTACATCCCTGCAGTGACAGATGTGTTATTTCCTGTGTGCAGTGGACCCTGTGGTGGCAGAGGGGTTATTTCCCGTACACAGGGGTATAGCCAATAGGAAAGCCTTATCCAGACAGAGGTTGCTGGATAACGTCGGGAGCGGGTTAGTAACCGACAGATGAGCTCATTACCTGCACTAGGGCTAGACATGCATCATCCTTATTTGCGCATCTACATTTGATTGTGTTTGCTTGTTTTATTTCTTTATAATTTGTGTTGCTTGTCTTGTCTCTTTGTGATTGTGCTGTTTGTCTTAGTGACTTGCTTGTGTGTTTGATTAGATATTTTTGTTGATGCTGTGAACTTAGTAAAGTATTGAGGAATGGTATTTGTGAAATGAGGTTTCGGTATATTATTTATGTTGTTGATTTACTTAGTTACTATGATGGTTGAGGAATGCTATTTGTAGCTGATGAATTGTTAATGCGGTTGAGACTTTATGTAAGTAATATGATTTAAAGAAAGGGATTTAAACTGTTTCAAGTAAGTCTTGAGAAATTTTTGAAAAGGTTTGACAAAGAAAACTACCTTGGAAACTTGAGTTAATTATTTGCATGTTAATCATTACTTTTACGGCATTCCCATTCCCTACTGAGAACGTGTGGTTTGTTCTCACCCCAAAATCTTCCACCCTTTCAGTGA
>NC_029788.2:58287147-58319154 GCF_000816755.2 Arachis ipaensis
ACTAGTTTCATATTTAGAATTTGTTTTGAGTTTAGAGATTTTGAAGGAGGTAATTAATTAGCTAAAGTAAAACCAAAAGTATTTTCAAAAAGGTTTGTTAAAAATATAGTTTCCTTGAGTATGTTAATTATTTGCATGTTACTCATTACTTTTACGGCATTCCTATTCCCTACTGAGAACGTGTGGTTTGTTCTCACCCCAAAATCTTCCACCCTTTTCAGTGATACAGGTTCGAAGACTCAGTTTGAAACTGTGGGCGATTGTTAGACCTTATTTATGAGTTAAGTTTTTTTTAATTGAGTTGCTTTCATAGAATTCCCTCGCCCTTATTGCTTAAGATTTTTATACAGAGGGATAGGATTTGTATCTGAGTGTTATTTGAAATCTTTTGTATGACAGATATTATTATTAATAATTATGTGATTATTATTACTCTGAAATGCTATATGTTTTTGATAAACAAAAACAAATTTTCTGGAATTTTCTATAAAACTAAATCGCGATATCGAACTAAAGGCTTAATAGTAAATAGTTAATAAAGGAAAGTAGGTTGGTAACGCCTTACTTTCGGTACGATCATGACGTTCTGAAAGTTGGGTCGTTACACCTCCTCTCTAATTTTCAAGCTATTCATGCCCTATGAAGCCCGAAACACTTAACACACAAATCACGGCATCGAATGGGATAAAGAAAAATTAAAATACATAATTAAAAGTCTCTAGAAGGTAAGTTTTCAACCATGGAGTAATTTTGGGAAGGAATTTTAAATACATGCTTATCATATGAATAAATGGTTAGAGATTTGATAAAACCACACAATTAAACACAATATAAATCATAAAATAATGGTTTATCAACCTCCCCACACTTAAACATTAGCATGTCCTCATGCTTAGTTGAAGGAGATAGAGTGAATGAGTAGGGACATGTAGAACTCATGCAATGCAATGCAATCTATATATATATATATATATATATATGTAAATGCAACTATATGCTTCTTGTCTACTTGGTTAAAAGTAAATAAGCTCTTCATGACAAATATAAATTAAATTTCACTAACTCAATTCATATAGTAAATACAGGTAACATTGTAAGAAGACAGCTCATGAAAGTAGGGAACATAGAATTAAGCACTGAACCCTTACTGGTAGTGTATGTGCACTCTAATCACTCAGGTGTATAGGGTAATCACTCTACTCTTCTCTAGTCATGCTTTCTAAAATTTTTTCTTCACCTAACCAATCAACAATATTTAACATACCAATGCAAACATCATGAGGTCTTTTCAAGGTTGTAATGGGGCTAAGGTAAGGGTAAGGGTATATGTATATTGATGACATGTCATCATGTCAAGTTTTTCTATGCTTTTTCATACAAGAAATTGATAATTAATGCTTAAATATTGCATTCTTTTGTGCTTAAATGGTATATTTCCTTGATCTTTTGATTTTGTAAATTTTGTAGGAAATAAGAAGAAAAAGAAGCAAAAAGAGCACAAAATAAGCTAAAAAGAAGAAAAGAGGAATTTTGGGCACACTTTGAAGTTGGAGCACACTTTGGAGCCTTAGGCCACGCTTTTAAAAGCATGGCCCATGACCAAATCAAGGAAGCTTGACAATCAGCACTCACAAAGCTCAACTAAGTGAACTTAGCTTTACGTGAAAAATTCAGCATGGAAGCAAGAATTTTCGCTATGTTAAACTTGGGCGTTCACAGCATGACCATGCCTCCTTCAAAGGGCCATAACTTGAGCTACAGACGTCCAATTGATGTGCTTTCAGTTGCATTGGAAAGCTGACATTTAGAGCTTTCCAACAATATATAGCAATCTATATTTGGCATAAAATTGAGGCACGAGTGAAAGCCAGCTTTAAGGACCAAAAACAAGCAAAAATAGACCAAAGTGGCTTCACCAAGATTCGAAGTGGGAGCCTCTCACTTGCAAGGAAGGAGCGCTACTCCTTGAAATAAAAATGGGTACAACATTTCACTCAACAAGGCTTGAACTTGGAGCTTCCTTGTACAAGCACTCCTTACTCTCCACTCTTCCAAGGAAATCAACACCAATTTGCTTCCACCAAGGATCGAACTTGGAAGCATGAAGCACACAACTAGGCGCTACAATGGGGAGCTCAGTTGGATTTCCGAACTGAGCGCTACTCTCCCCCATTCTCCACACTTTTGGCATGCCAAGGAGCAAGCCTTGCGCACAAGTTGACACACCCAAGGCTAGACATAGAGCTCAGTTCAATTTTCTAACTGAGCTCTATTGAAGAGCAACGTGAACAAGGGGCTGGCACACCAAAAATTGGGCAACACAAAGCACATTGGGCGCTCAGTTTGGTATTTGAACTGAGCCGTGCCCTGGGAGTGTCACCCATGGGCCAAAATTCAACCAAAATTCCATTTAAATTCAATTCTTCACCAAATTGAATCAAGGCCAACCAAACCCATCTCTCTTCAAATCCAAAGCAAGCAAAGCCCACATCATCACTCAAAGGCACAAGAACAAGCTAGAATTAGGATTTTTATTTAATTTGTTTTTCATTTCAATTTCATTTTATTTTCATTTTGTAAAAAGCCTATATAAAGGCATCATTCTCATTTTCATCTGGGTAGAGGAGGTCAGTTCCATTAGAGAGTATAGGGGCTGGCTCCATTTGAGAGCTCTCTCTCTTAGTTTTCATTTCTGTTTTAAATCTTGGATTGAGATTGGAAGGAATTCTGTTTTCATTCTCTATCTGCAACTTCTCTTGTTCTTCTTCTGCAACTTTCAAGTGAATTGTGATTTGAATCAAAGTTCTCTTCATTGCTTTAATCTTTAATTTCCTGCATCTTATTTTCTGTTGGATCAAGGAAGGGGTTGAGATCTAGACTTGTTCTCTAGTCTCATTGATCCCCTGAGATCTTCAGTTGTCTTTTTGGAATTTGCAATTAAGTTGAGATATCTTGCTGTTTTGAATTTTTCAAGCAATTTCCCTTTTCTGTTTAGATCTGTTGCATGTTATTGCATCTTTTACTTCTCTGTTTAATTGCTATTTACACTTTCTTGTTTGATTTATTTAATTCCCAGCACCCAACTTCCTTTATTCTTCCTGCAATTTAAATTTCCTGTTACTTGTTCTCAAGATGTCTTCAATTGCTTGCTTTACTGCTCTCTTTAATTTCCACCACCCCAACCCCCTTTACATTTCATGCAATTTACATTTCTTGTTATTTAAGTTTCTGCAATTTACTTTTCTTGTTCTTTAAGTTTCTGCATAATTACTTTCTGCAACTTTAAATTTCCTGTCATTTAAAATTCTGTTCGTCACTTTTCACCTCAAATCATCAATGTTAGCTTGACTAAACTAATCACCCACTGAAATTGCTTGATCCATCAATCCCTGTGGGATCGGCCTCACTCTAAGTGAGTTTTACTACTTGATACGACCCGGTACACTTGCCAGTGAATTTTGGGCGTTGGAATTCGTTTTCCAAAATATCCCATCATATATGGCTAAGTGAGCTTTATAAATTGAATCTTTAATTAACCTAAACTTTCACCTAACATAAATACACTCTATATAACTCTAGAATCATGCCAAGCTACCCAAAATTCTCACCTTTGTATTACATATTCATGTATCAACTTTTCTTAAATTTTATCACAGATGCATTGATTTTTTTCATTAACTTAACATTGGGGTAATTTTGTCCCCTTATTTGTTTACTTATTTATTGAATTTTTTTTTTAAATTAAAAGTAAAAGTAAACATAACATTATCAATGCACATGGATTTTTAATTTTTCTAGTCTTACATGAGTAGGTACCCAACTTCCCATTATTTTATCGTGACACATTCCCTTATTAACCCTTGTTCCCACAATTTTCCCATACTCAATTAACACACCATTCTTATCTTAAGCTAACTAAAGATTCAATTGGAATATTTAATTGTTTTTCCGCTTAAGGCTAGTAATGTGGTAAAATATAGAACAAATGGGATAAAAAGGCTCAAAGTGGCTGACAAAGGTAATTTAAAGGGTAGGCTTGTTTGGGATAAGTGAGCTAAACAAATAATGGCCTCAATCATACGCATGCATATAACATATTAAACATTGGACATATAGGATGAAACAAAATAAAGATCACAATCATAGAGAAGTAAACACACAAGAATAAAATATTTATGGTTAAATAATGTAACCATGTAATTAAGCTCAAATCTCACAGGTTGTGTGTTCTTAGCTTTTCAAACTATGTTCCAAATACGACTTCAAACAATTTTAACATGAAATTTTTTATTTAAATTAGTGAAATTTTTCAGAAAATAGTGTCTTAGAAGAAACTTATTATTTTCAATCAAGTAGAACATGCATGCAACTAATTATTACTATGCAATCTATTATATTCTAAACAAAAGAAAAATTAACTAAATATCCTATTTTACTGGTGTTTAAGGAAAAGAAGTTACCTCCAGAAGTCAGGTACTGACCGACCTCCCCACACTTAAAGCTTTGCACCGTCCTCGGTGCCATCTGTCAGGAACAGAGGGGGCTGGTAGCAGCATCTCCACCATCGGGATTGTCATGGCTCCCTGTGCTAGTAAATGAAGTGGACTCCGAGGTGTCTGGGTCTTTGTAGTTTCCCAAACGTATCTCCTTGAGGTATGTGAATTGGCGCTTGTTACGACGCCTTGTGGTGTTGAAAGAGGAATGTCTTCAGCTGGTTCTGTAGGCTGACTTGTAGTGGCTGCTGGTGGTCTGATATATTTCCCGTTAGGGACATACTGATCATCCCGTGGGAGTATGGCTTTGGTGTCTGACGTTAGGATTTTTGCCAGTAAAGAATTTCATAAAAACAGTCGCGTTGTAGATATAGTCTCTAAACCGACAGAAATCCCTTCGTACAAAAGTTTTGGTTGTCACAAGTAACAAACCCCTTTTAAAATTGATAACCGAGTATTTAAACATCGGGTCGTCTTCTCAAGGAATTGCAGGGAGATATGTTCTTATTATTAGTTATGAGTTTGTAAATTGGGGTTCTAGAGTTTGGGCAATGCGCACAGGTATATTTTCAAGCAATAAAAATAAATAAATAACTGTAAAATAAACTCTTGGCAAGGTATGAGAAATTGGAAGTCCAGGCTTAGTTATTCTTATCAAAAACAATGAAAGTTGGATCTTAATTCCACTTAGTTAACCTTTGCTGGAGCAAAGGAAAGTCAAGGGACTAATTAGTTTGATCTTCGAATCCTATTTATTTCCTAAGAAAAGGTTGGGATTATTGAAGTTCAGTTCAATTAGCAAAGATAACAGTTATCAATTATGTTGAGATAAGATAACTCCTGAGTTATTGATTTCTTAACCAAAACCGAAAAAAGTAAATTTATCAGAATAAAAATGCCTTCAGATGTAAAGCAACAATAACATAAATTAAAGAAAGCAATCATAAACTGAAATACCTCAAATAACATTAATTAAGAAAATTATATGTAACATGGAAGAGTTCATAAATTAAATTGGAAAAATAAATAAAAATAAAGAACCTGGGATTGAGAGTCACTCCTAAAACTAAGAGTAGTCCTAAATCCTAATCCTAAGAGAGAGGAGAGAACCTCTCTCTCTAAAAACTACATCTACTCCTAAAATTGTGAATATGAAAGCCTCCTTATGAATGGATGCATTCCTCCACTTTACAGCCTCTAATCTGTGTTTTCTGGGCCGAGAACTGGGTCAGAAACAGCCCAGAATTCGCTGGTTTCGAATTCAACCACGCTGGAATTCCGTCATTGCGACGCGGCCGCATGAAGCACGCGGTCGTGTTGCCTAGCGTCAGAGAAACTATAGCATATTATATATCAAATCGAAGCCCCGGACGTTAGCTTTCAAACGCAACTAAAACCGCGTCGTTTAGACCTCTGTAGCTAAAGTTATAGCCGTTTGAGTGCGAGAGGGTCAGGCTGACAGCTTTGCAGTTCCTTCAACTTCTTGTATTCCTTCCACTTTTGCATGCTTCCTTTCCATTCTCTGAGCCATTCCTGCCCTGTAATCTCTGAAAGCACTTAACACACATATCAAGGCATCTAATGGTAATAAGAGAGGATTAATATTAGCAAAGATAAGTCCAAAGAAACATGTTTTCAATTAAAGCATATAATTAGGAAGGCAAATGTAAAACCATGCAAATAGTATGAATAAGTGGGTAAAGAGTAGATAAAAACCACTCAATTGAGCACAAGATGAACCATAAAATAGTGGTTTATCAACCTCCCCACACCTAAATATTAGCATGTCCTCATGCTAAGCTCAAGAGAAGCTATAAAGGTGAAGAGGAGTAGTAGAATGTATGAAATACAACCTATCTATATGAATGCAACTACATGCAAAATGATTCTACCTACTTAGTTAAAAGTAAACAAATCTTTCAAGAAGAAATATGAACTAGATTTCACTAATTCAAATCATGAAAATGAAGTACAAATAGACTTGCAAGAAGAAAATAGCTCATGAAAGCAGGGAACAAGGGATTGAGCATCGAACCCTCACTGGTAGTGTATACACTCTAATCACTCAAGTGTTTAAGGTTCGATTCTCTCAATTCTCTACTAACCTTACTTTCTAAGGCTTGCTCTTCATCTAACAATCAACATAAATTTAATGCATATATACACATATCAAGAGGTCTTTTAAGGGATGTAATGGGGTTAAGGTCAAGGTAGGATTGTATTTGGCCAAGTGGACTAAAATCTGAATCCTTAATTAACTTAAACTTTTCCCACCTAACTTAAGACAATCTATGTAATCAAAGTACAAAACCTAACTATCCATTAACCATGTTTTCTACATATTCATGCATTCTTATTTCAAGTACAATACATATGCGTTACTTTCACCACTTACTTTGGGGCATTTTGTCTCCTTTTACTTTATTTGCTTTTTTTCTCCTCTTTTTCTCTTTCTCTTCTTTTTCTTCTCTTTTCTCTCTTTTTTTTATATTATATTTTTATTTTCTTTTATTTTTCCCAATGCATATGATTAAATTATTGAATGCATGAACATGTCCTAAACATTTCTTTCACATTTTCATAAAGATATACAATGCCCAATTCTTAAACCAAACGTTTCCAAACCCACTTTTTCCACACTTAAATCATAAGCATTCTCACTAGTCTAAGCTAACCAAGGATTCAAATTAAGGACATTATTGTTTTTCGCTTAGAGTTAGTGATGAGCTAAAGTAAAGAACAAAGGGGTAAAATAGGCTCAAATTGGTTTGCAAAGGATAATGAGAGGTAAGGCCATATGGGTATGTAAGCTCAGTGAAACAAAGGCCTCAATCATGTAAGTGTATGCATACATCAAATAATGGAAATATAGAATTAAGCAAGACAAAGATCACAATTTTAGAGAGAAAAATACACACTAAAAATAAAATATTGGTTGATAAAATGCAACCAATTCAAATAGGCTCAAAATCTCATAGGTTTTATGTGTTCAAGCTCTAAACCATGTTCCAGTGTAATATCTCTTCAAACAAGTGTAACATTAAATTTTATTCAAATTAGTAAAATTTTCTAAAAATTTTCTTGAAAAAGAAAATATTACTTCAACCAAGTGGTAAAATATGCAAAAAATTAAACAAATATGCAATCAAATATGCAAATACAACAATGAACAAACAAATTAAATAAAAAATAAAAAATTTGGTGTTGAGTCAAGAAATAACTAACCCATGGAGATCGGTATCGACCTCCCCACACTTAAAGATTGCACCGTCCTCGGTGCATGCTGAGATGTGCAGGTGGACAGGTTGTTCCAACTGAAGCTCTTCTTCAAGGATTTTGCAGATGGACTTGTCTTGTCTCCCCATGTAAACGTTTTCCGCTTCCCTTCCGGGTGGCCATCCTGAAGAAAAAGGGAAGAAGGGTAACCCAATAATAGAGATAAGAAAATAAATGAAGCATAGTTGGGTTAATGCCAAATGATAAGGGTCTCATTTACATGGAAGCTTCAACATGTAAGTGAGAAAACAATAGAGGCCATGGCATACCAATAGTGCAAAATTTGCAACAATGGGGAAGATAGTGGGTAATGAAAGACAATGTAAGTTCATGTCAATGCAAAAGGAATATCAGTATTATAAAAATTAGCATTGATTTAAATAATATAATCCAATTAGAATTAAACAAGTCACTAAGCACCAAGAAAATACCATAAAAGATGTAACAGTTGAATAAGAACAATTGAACACCAATGGTAAAATAATAAATAAAAATATACAATGAATGAAAGTATGCAAATAAATTAAATAAAATAGAATGAGAGTGAAAAAGGGTGAGAAGAGGAAAAAGAAAGTGAGAAAGGAGATAGAAGGAAGAAATTAGGATTAGAAAAGAAAAGATAAGAAAACTGGCACTAATATGGATAGGTTGTGCGACGCTGGCGACGCGGTCGCGTGGGTGACGTGGTCGCGTGGTGCGCGATAAGGTTGGGTGACGCGGACGCGTAGGGCACGCGATCGCGTGACTCGATTTGTGCTAGTGGCGCGAGTGCAGCCTCGTGGTCGCACAACTCTCTGTTCAAAACTTAGTATTGCCAAAATCCAGGGTGACGCGGTCGCGTGGTCGACGCGATCGCGTGAATGGCCATTTTCTTAAAATGACGCGGCCGCGTGGGGCACGCGGTCGCGTGGTAGGGCTTGGGCTTCCAGTACGAGTCCAGCCCAATTCCAGCTCAACTTTCGGTCATACACTTTTTTACATCGATTTACAGGGCCACATGGTCGCGTGGGTGACGTGGACGCGTGGGGAGGCTTATTTTTCATATGACGCGGACGCATGGGGCACGCGGTCGCGTGGATCAATTTGTGCTACAGCCACGCTTCCAGCCACGCTCTCGCGTGACTCTCTGTTCAGTTCTTTTCTTCCAAAACGCACTGGCGACGCGGACGCGTCAGCGACGCTGCCGCGTCACGTGCGTGCTCTCCCTTTTTTTTATGCAATTATGCAGTATGCAATATGCAGTGCTAATGTAGATGCTATGAAAACTTCTAGGTTCAATGAAAATAAAATAAAATAAAAATAAACAACACGAAATAAAATTGAAAAAGAACGATCATACCATGGTGGGTTGTCTCCCACCTAGCACTTTTAGTTAAAGTCCTTAAGTTGGACATTTGGTGAGCTCCCTGTTATGGTGGCTTGTGCTTGAATTCATCCAGGAATCTCCACCAATGTTTGTGATTCCAATGGCCTCAGGGATCCCAAACTAGGCGCAGAAAGCCTTCAAGTAAGTTAAAGCAAGTGACAAGGCCCCAAGAGTGTTTATTGCCAGAATGGATTCTGGGGTCCCAAATCTTGCTTTTGTACCCGTCTTCTTGTTGATTATCATGATTCCACCCGGGTAGCAAGCACTCAGAATTCTCACTAAAGTGGCCAAACAACTTCCTAGACCCATTCAGTTGAGCTTTACACCAACCTTTGAATTTAAACTTAAAGCTTCCAACCATGATGAACCTTGTAGGACAATTCTTACCACTGGCCATCTTCCTCTTGCTCTTAATGTTACAAAGAGCTCCAAGTTGACCATCCGTCTCCAGTAGCCTATATTCAAGTGGAATTAGAAAGCTAAGGGATATGAATTTTACCCACTTGAATGTTGTGAAGGATGATGGCAACTTAGAGGGAGGTATTTTTTTTGAAATTGCAAGCTCCACTCCCTTGTGCTCTTTGACAACTCCAACCTCTTTGCAAGCTTCTTCTTCTTCTTTAATCTCCATCTCATGATCAACCTCTTCAAAGTCTTTAGCCATGATATGCCTTGGAGGTTGTACACCCTCCTCAATATCAATTTCAAACGTCTTTGAAGGAGGCTTGATAACTTGACTTTCCCATGGAGGTTCTGCATCTCCTAAATCTTCAACCACTTTTTCCTCTTCAATAATTACTGCTTTGTCCAGTAATTTTAATATAAAATTGTACTCATCCTTGATGATTTTCTCTCCATGACAACTCCTTTCAACTACTCTTTCATCTTTAAGGGTCTCTCCTACCTTTACCCATAGGGCCTCCTCTAGCTCCTTATGAAGTATGGATTCGCGAAGATAATCCCTTCTCTCTTGTTTTATGTCAATAGCATCATTGGGATCATGTTGCTCCTGGATGGATGGATGTGGGTGCTCTTCCATGGATGGTGGTGATGGGATGGAGAGATCATTCTGTGGTTGAAAAGGAAGTGCACTAGAGCTTGAGGGTTGATTGTTGAAGGTATTTGGTGGCCTGATTTGGGCGAAGAGAGCTTGTATAGTAGAGTTTAGATCGGCAAGTGCTTTCTCCATGGAGGTTTGGGGTGGATAGGAGGGTTCATTTGGTTCATAGGGTGGTTGGTATGGTGGATACAGGTTAGGGTCATATGGAGGTGAATGGTTGTAGGTGGCTTGTGAGTATGGTGGTTCAAAGCTGTGTTGAGGAGAGGGTTTATAGGCATATGGTGGTGGTTGTTGATAGTCCATTGGAGGTGGTTGTTGCCATGAGGGTTGATCAAATCCTTTTGACTCCTCCCATCTTTGATTGTTCCAACCTTGATGCCTGTTTTTATTGTAATTTCTTCTTCCTGCAACATAATTGTAACCAGACTCATAGCCAAAGGGGTGAGAGTTCATAGTAGCAAATAAAAATTAAAAACAAAAATAAAAACAAATTTAAATTGAAAGGTTATTTAAATTTTGAATTTGAAAATTAAATTTTGAAATTTTGAATTTTAAATTTTTGAATTTTGAATTTTTGAAATTTGAAATTTGAAAATTTTTAAATTTGAATTTTGAAAATTTTTTAAATTTGAATTTTGAAATTTGATTTTTTAAATAAGATAAGATAAAAATTTTAAAGTAAAAACCAATAACCTCTTAATTTAAGAAAAAGCAAAAATAAAAACAAAAAATAAAAACAAATAAACAAGCAAAAATAAAAAATTTACAATAACCAATAATAAGGCACACGTTTGCAATTCCCCGGCAACGGCGCCATTTTGACGTTGGGATTTTTGCCAGTAAAGAATTTCATAAAAACAGTCGCGTTGTAGATATAGTCTCTAAACCGACAGAAATTCCTTCGTACAAAAGTTTTGGTTGTCACAAGTAACAAACCCCTTTTAAAATTGATAACCGAGTATTTAAACCTCGGGTTGTCTTCTCAAGAAATTGCAGGGAGGTATGTTCTTATTATTGGTTATGAGTTTGTAAATTGGGGTTCTGGAGTTTGAGCAATGCGCACAGGTATATTTTCAAGCAATAAAAATAAATAAATAACTGTAAAATAATCTCTTGGCAAGGTATGAGAAATTGGAAGTCCAGGCTTAGTTATCCTTATCAAAAACAATGAAAGTTGGATCTTAATTCCACTTAGTTAACCTTTGCTGGAGCAAAGGAAAGTCAAGGGACTAATTAGTTTGATCTTCGAATCCTATTTATTTCCTAAGAAAAGGTTGGGATTATTGAAGTTCAGTTCAATTAGCAAAGATAACAGTTATCAATTATGTTGAGATAAGATAACTCCTGAGTTACTGATTTCTTAACCAAAACCAAAAAGGGAAAAAAGTAAATTTATCGGAATAAAAATGCCTTTAGATGTAAAGCAACAATAACATAAATTAAAGAAAGCAATCATAAACTGAAATACCTCAAATAACATTAATTAAGAAAATTATATGTAACATGGAAGAGTTCATAAATTAAATTGGAAAAATAAATAAAAATAAAGAACTTGGGATTGAGAGTCACTCCTAAAACTAAGAGCAGTCCTAAATCCTAATCCTAAGAGAGAGGAGAGTACCTCTCTCTCTAAAAACTACATCTACTCCTAAAATTGTGAATATGAAAGCCTCCTTATGAATGGATGCATTCCTCCACTTTATAGCCTCTAATCTGTGTTTTCTGGGCCGAGAACTGGGTCAGAACCGCGTCGTTTGGACCTCTATATCTAAAGTTATAGCCGTTTGAGTGCGAGAGGGTCAGGCTGACAGCTTTGCAGTTCCTTTAACTTCTTGTATTCCTTCCACTTTTGTATGCTTCCTTTCCATCCTCTGAGCCATTCCTGCCCTGTAATCTCTGAAAGCACTTAACACACATATCAAGGCATCTAATGGTAATAAGAGAGGATTAATATTAGCAAAGATAAGTCCAAAGAAACATGTTTTCAATTAAAGCATATAATTAGGAAGGCAAATGTAACACCATGCAAATAGTATGAATAAGTGGGTAAAGAGTAGATAAAAACCACTCAATTGAGAACAAGATAAACCATAAAATAGTGGTTTATCAGTGTCCCCAGCTCTGTAGGAGACTCCGGCTGTCGAGACGAGATCTGAAACCAAGGCGGGAAAAGGTAGGTTGCCCGCAATTTGTACGTGTCCCATTGCATTCCGGATGTGTCTTGGTAGGTTTAGGTGCTGGTCTGTAAGGATACACTAGAGTAAAACAACCATGTCTGCAGTGAAGGGGGACTCGTGAGTTCTTGGAAAGACATAATGGGACATGATCTGTGCCCATACTCGAGCCTCCAAGGTAAGTGCTGAAGCCGATATTCCCTTAGGTCGGGAACGATGGTATCCGTAGATCCATCTGCTGCCAGGTTGTCCTATAACTCTGAGAACGGCGTCCTAGTCAAATTGGTATGTCTAGCGCTTGAGTGAGACTTCTTGGAATGTGTCCAATCCTTCTGGAGCTGGGGGAAGATCTAAAGTTTGTTGAATGGCCTCTTCGGTTACGGGGACTTGATTTTGACGGACATAGACAGACTGCATGGTTGGCATGTGAAAGTTGGAGTAGAATTCTACTACCCATGAGAGATTAACCTACCGTGGCTGTCCTCGTAGGAATCCCCATTGTCTTCGTTCAATTTGCGGCTCAACAAATTCAGCAATGTGGGTTGGGAGGATGAGAAGGTATTCATTGTTGTAATTTCTCTCTGCCAGGATGGGGAACATCTGCTCACAATAGCGGTTAGGAAACCGCGCAGTGTCCTTTGCTAGAAAGGCTTTTTCTTTTTCATCGACCTTGATGATCCTCTTAATTCTTTTTGTTGAGGGCTTTACTGCTGTTGAAGATGGCTCTGCCACTAATGCTCTTTTTGTTCCTCCCCTTGCTGGTGGTTTGGGAGTAGCTTTCTCCTTACCTTTCTTGGTGGCCATCCTGAAAAAGGAAAGAGAGAGTAATATGTAAAGCGAAGGGTTCAAACAAGGGAGCGAATATTATGAGTGGTAATCAATGCACGGTAAAGAGGGATGTCGTTAACACATGGTCTAGACTACATGTGAAAAGTTCATCAAAGGTAAGATAATAAATGCATGTGATAGCAATTAAATGCAAGATGTTTATTGGCATGCCGGCAAAGGCATGAGTAGCATAGATCCAGCATTCAATGTCCAAGTTAGATTACCAAGTCTTTCAAACTAATAACCTGTTTGTATTGACAATTAAATTTAATCAATAAAATATAAAAGGGATTTTGTGAAAAGCAGGCATTAAAGTAGTAGAATAACATAAAGGTAGTGCATGATGCCATACGGGCTTTTTCACAAACACTTAGCATGCATGGTAAAAATGTTGTTGAGAATATAAGATAGAACATGCAAGCAAACCTTTAAAAGGTAATATTAATTGTCAAACAATTTCATAATAATCCACAAGCAAAATATAGAAATAAATAATGACCCAAATAAATTTTCAACACCAATTAAAGAAATAAAAAGAAGGAAAAGAAAATATAGATAATGAAGATAAAAAAGAAAAATAAATAAGAAAACATGAATAAAAGAAAAGGAATAATAATGAAGAAGTAAAGAAGGAGGAAGAAAAGAACCTTGATAATGGGGGTGACAAATAAGGGAGGAGAAAGTAAGAAGTGAGAATGAGTAGTGAAAGAAGAAGGGGGAAGAAAGAAATAACAAAGGAAAAGATAAAATTAGGATTTGGGGAAGAAAAGAAAAGATATTTTGGCTGATTTGAATATTCTGTGCGCTGCATGCGACGCGGACGCGTGGGTCACGCGGTCGCATGGCATGTGAATGTGTCAAGTGACGCGGACGCATGGGTCACGCGGTCGCGTGACTTGAATTGTGTGAATGGCGCAAGAGCAGCCACGAGTTCGCGCGACTCTCTGTTTCAAACTCTTTTAGCCAAATTTTTAAGGTGACGCGATCACATGGTTGACGCGATCGCGTGAATGGTGATGTTTTGAAAACGACGCGACCGCATGGGGAACGTGGTCGCGTGATGTAGCTGGTGCTTCTAGCATAAGTCCAGCCCAGCTCCATCGCAACATGCTGCCATACACCTATTTACGTCGATTTTACGGGGTCACGCGTTCGCGTGAGTGACGCGAACGCGTGGGAGGCTTGTGTCGCAAATGACGCGGACGCGTGGGCATGTTTGTGCCTCAGGCACGCCTCCAGCCACGCTTTCGCGTGACTTTCTGTTCAATCTTCCTTTTCTTCACATTGCACTAGTGACGCGGACGCGTCAGCGACGCTGCCGGGTTGCGTGCGTACTTTTTTTTTTATAAAACTAATAAGCAAAATGCACATGCAAACTGTATGCAGCTAAATGCAGGGATGATGAGAAGAGTCATTAACATCATAAAAATAAAGTGAAAATAAAACTAAGACTGAAACGGAATGATCATACCATGGTGGGTTGTCTCCCACCTAGCACTTTGCTTTTACGTCCTTAAGTTGGACACTCGTTAGGCTTCATTCAGCTTCTCTTCGTGGATCTTCCAAGAGGAAGATCTCTAGTTCCTTTTGATTCTTCATCTTCTCACCATGGTAAAGCTTTAGGCAATGTCCATTAACCTTAAGAAATTTGGAGTTAACAGGATGACGCAGGTGGAAAATTCTGTATGGCTCTACCTTCTCTACTCTGTATGGACCTTCCCATATTGATCTCATTTTACCTAGCATGAGCCTCAGTCTGGAGTTATATAGTAGAACTAACTCCCCTGGTCTGAATTCTTTTCTTTTAATGTGCTTGTCATGGACAGCCTTCATTTTCTCCTTGTAATGCCTGGAGTTGTCATATGCTTCTAGGCGGAGGTTCTCTAGTTCTGCTAGTTGTAGCTTCCTTTCAGCACCAACTTTCGTAAGATTCATGTTGCATTCTTGTACAGCCCAGAAAGCCTTGTGTTCCACTTCCATGGGGAGGTGGCAAGCCTTTCCATATACCAAGTGGAATGGGCTCATCCTAATGGGTGTCTTGTACGCTGTTCGATATGCCCAGAGTGCATCTTATAGCCTGGCACTCCAGTCCTTCCTGTGAGGTTTTACTATCTTCTCCGAAATACGTTTAACCTCTCTGTTAGAGACTTTTGCTTGCCCATTGGTCTAGGGATGATAAGCTGTTGCTACTTTGTGAATTATCCCATGCTTTTTCAGTAATCCTGTTAGTCTCTTGTTACAAAAATGGGTGCCTTGATCGCTCACGATTGCTCGTGGTGATCCAAAGCGACAGATAATATGGTTTCTAACAAAGGAAACAACAGTGTTAGCATCATCAGTACGGGTAGGAATTGCTTCCACCCACTTAGAAACATAATCCACGGCTAACAGTATATAAAAATAACCATTAGAATTTGGAAATAGACCCATGAAGTCAATGCCCCAAACATAAAAAATTTCACAGAAAAACATAAGCTGTTGAGGCATCTCATCCCTCTTGGATATATTACAAAACCTTTGGCATGGGGAACAAGATTTACAAAATTCAGCAGCATCTTTGAAAAGAGTAGGCCACCAGAATCCACAGTCTAGAATTTTTCTAGCTGTTCTTTGAGGGCCAAAATGTCCTCCACTCTCAGATGAGTGGCAGGCCTCTAAAATAGACTGGAGTTCTGATTGAGGCACACACCGTCTAATTACTTAGTCAGTGCCACACCTCTATAAATATGGATCGTCCCATATATAATATTTAGACTCGCTTTTCAGCTTGTCTCTCTGGTGCTTAGTAAAATATGGAGGAAAAGTGTGGCTAACTAGATAATTAGCTACAGGTGCATAACAAGGAACTACTTCAGATACTGCTTGTAAGCTATCAAATGGGAAATTATCATTTATAGGAGTGGAGTCACTCTTAATGTGCTCAAGGCGACTCAGGTGGTCTGCCACTAAATTCTGGTTACCACTCCTATCTTTAATTTCTAAATCAAATTCTTGTAACAGCACTATCCAACGTATTAGCCTTGGTTTGGACTCCTTTTTCGCTAATAAATATTTTAGAGCTGCCTAGTCTGAGTACACTACTACCTTAGTACCAAGTAAGTAGGCTCGGAATTTATCCAGAGCAAAAACAATAGCAAGAAGCTCTTTTTCAGTAGTAGTATAATTAGACTGAGCAGCATCTAAAGTCTTAGATGCATAAGTAATTACAAAAGGGTTCTTACCTTCGCGCTGAGCCAGCGCTGCTCCTATTGCATGATTGGAAGCATCACACATGATTTCAAATGGCTGGCTCCAGTCTGGTCCTCTCACAATTGGAGCTTGAGTCAGGGCGGTTTTCAGCTTATCAAATGCTTACATACAGCTTTCATTAAAACTCAAACTCAATTTCCTTCTGCAGCAATCTGGATAAAGGTAATGCTACCTTACTGAAGTCCTTAATGAATCTCCTGTAAAAACCTGCGTGGCTAAGGAACGAACGGACTTCCCTCACGGAGGAGGGGTAAGGTAAACTAGAAATAACATCCACCTTTGCTGGATCTACAGAAATGCCAGTATTAGACACAACATGTCCTAGTACAATTCCTTGTTTGACCATAAAGTGACATTTTTCAAAATTTAATACAAGGTTTGTACTAACACATCTGTCTAACACTCTAGATAAACTATCTAAGCGAAGGCTAAATGAATCACCATATATGCTAAAATCATCCATAAAAACTTCCATACCGTTCTCAATCAGATCAGAGAAAAGACTCATCATGCATCTTTGGAAAGTAGCAGGTGCATTGCATAAGCCAAAGGGCATTCTCTTATAAGAATAAGTCCCAAAAGGACATGTAAAAGTAGTCTTTTCCTGATCTTCAGGAGCTATGTGAATTTGAAAGTAGCCTGTATAACCATCTAAGAAACAATAATAAGATTTACCTGACAGGCGATCAAGCATTTGGTCAATGAATGGCAAGGGGTAATGATCCTTGCGAGTGGCTTGGTTGAGATGCCTATAGTCAATGCAAACTCTCCATGAATTCTGCACTCTAGTTGTCAGAAGCTCTCCATGCTCATTCTTTATTGTTGTGACTCCAGACTTCTTGGGCACCACTTGTACTGGACTGACCCATTCACTGTCTGAGATGGGGTAAATAATATCTGCCTCAAGTAGCCTGGTCACTTCCTTCTTGACAACTTCTAAGATGGTGGGATTCAATCTTCTTTGAGGCTGACGGACAGGCTTTACTCCCTCTTCTAAGATTATTCTGTGTTCACAAACTTGGGGGCTAATGCCTACTATATCCGCCAAGATCCATCCAATTACTTTCGTATGTTTTCTCAGCACACTGAGTAACTGTGCTTCCTGTTGAGAAGTGAGTTCCCTTGAAATGATGATTGGGAACTTCTGCTTGTCCTCAAGGTAAGCATACTTGAGGTGTAGAGGAAGGGGCTTTAACTCTAATTTCTGCTCATAGCTAGGCTCTGGATCATCCGGGGCTGGTGATAATGGTAAAGTTTTCTCATTATTTTTAGAAAGTGTCCCCACAC
The DNA here is from genome assembly GCF_000816755.2 of Arachis ipaensis. Lineage (NCBI taxonomy): Eukaryota > Viridiplantae > Streptophyta > Magnoliopsida > Fabales > Fabaceae > Arachis > Arachis ipaensis. The sequence goes on from NC_029788.2 coordinate 58,304,881, forward strand.
TTGGACCTTGCTCTATGTACTTCTCTTCTAATTCTTCCTGGTGAACTTCAGCTACAGTTTCATCAATAATATTGCATTGAAAGATAGAATGATCTTCTGGAGGATGCTTCATAGCTTCAATTAAACTGAAACTCACTGTTCTGCTATCTATCTCAAAAGAGTAAGTTCCTGAGAAAGCATCCAGCTAGAACTTTGAAGTCTTCAAGAATGGTCTTTGATAAAGCCATATTTTATGATATGTTTTGTGCTCAATTCAAGAGATTTATTCAATCCTTCACCCACTTATTCATGTAAATTTCATGGTTTTACTTTCCCTTCCTTATTATGTGATATATGTGAAATACATGTTTCCTATGTTTTGAAATTATTTATTTTAATTACCCTTTATTACCATTCCATGCCGTGATTTGTGTGTTGAGAAGTTTTAGATCTTCTAAGCCAGGAATGACTTAAAGGATGGAAAGGAAACATACAATAATGGAAGGAAAGCACAAAATGGAGTTTTTGAAGAAACTGGCAGCGACAAAAATGCATGGACGACGCACCCGCCTTCCCAACGCGAAAAGGCAGCGACGCAAACGCGTGACTGACGCGGATGCGCGCCTTAAGCAGAACACAGATGATGCGGACGCATGACCGAAGCGAACGCGTGATAAGGAAAACTCCAGATGACGTGACCGCGTGACCCACGCGGACGCGTGACAGACGCCACGCAACAGAAATTACAGAAAACACTCCCAGTGATTTCTGAAACCCTTTTTGGCCCAGATCCAAGTCCAGAAGGCACATATTAGAGGTTATAAAGTGGGGGAATGCATCCATTCAGAGAGAGCATTCAATTATTCACTTTTCTTAGTTTAGATGTAGTTTTTAGAGAGAGAGGTTCTCTCCTCTCTCTTAGGTTTTAGGATTAGGATTTCTTATTATTTCAGTTCAGTATTCCAACTCTTTATCAGGTTCAATGTTCCTTTTTAATTATTTTCTCAATCTAATTTATGAATTCTTCCATGTTACATATGATTCTCTTAATTAATGTTATTTGAGGTATTTCAGTTTATGACTGCTTTCTTTCATTTATATTACTGTTGCTTCCAATCTGAAGACATTTTTATTCGAGTAAGTTTACTTTTTCCTTTTGGCCTTGGTTAAGTAATTGGTAACTCATGAGTTATCAAACTCAACATGATTGATAATTGTTGTCTTTGCTAATTGAATTGAACTTCAATAACTCCAGTCCTTTTTTAGGAATTGACTAGGACCTGAGGATCAAACTAATTGGTCCACTTGACCTTCCTTTGCTTTAGTAAAAGCTAACTAAGTGGGATTAAAACTCAATTCTCATCACCATTGATAAGGATAACTAGGATATGACTTCCAAATTCTCATACCTTGCCAATAGTTTATTTTACAGTTACTTATTTATTTTATTTGTCATTTAAATTACTTGTTCCTTACTTTCAAAACCCCAATTTACAAAACTCATAACCAATAATAAGAACATACCTCCCTGCAGTTCCTTGAGAAGACGACCCGAGGTTTAAATACTTCGGTTATCAATTTTAAAGGGGTTTGTTACTTGTGACAACCAAAACGTTTGTAAGAAAGGTCTTTTGTTGGTTTAGAAGCTATACCTGCAACGAGGATTTATCTGCAAATTTCTAGACCACGCAAAAGTTCTCTCTTCAAGATGGCACCGTTGCTGGGGAACTGCAAACGTGTGCCTTATTACTGGTTATTGTAAATATTTTTCTTTTATTTGTTTATTTGTTTTTTGTTTTTCCCTTTTTAATTTTATTAGCTACTATGAATTCTCACCCCTCTCGCTTTGAGTTTGGTTCTAATATTGTTGAAAGGAACGGAAGTTATAGCAGGAACATGCATCAAGGTCAAAGCAATCAAGGATGGATGAAGCCAAGAGGATCTGATCAACCCTTTAGGCAACAACACCCTCCAAGATATCATGGACGAGGACCACTATACAATGCATACCAAGCTAATAGACATGGTAGACCACCTTGCAATTACAAACAAGGCCCACCCTGTGCTTATAGACCATCCTATGAATGTAGATTTGAACCACCACAATCACAAGCTCCTTTTCACCATTCACCACCGTACGATCCTTATTTACCCCAACTCCAATCCACTTACTCCCAAACACCACCACTTTCCTGTGTACCATGTCCATATCCATCACCTCGAGAATCACAGGCTCGCCTCAAGGAAACAGTAGATCAACTTCATACAACCCTTCATCAGTTGGAGCAAGCAATATATCAATTATCTTCCAGACGTTTAGACACTCAAGGAACTCCAATAGCTTTATGTGGAGAATCTAATGACAAACATAGCATGAAGGAGATACTAGAAACCCCAGTAGGTAGTAGTGAGCATAACTTTGTTCTGGAACAATTGGAGGAAGCTCAAATTATCCAAGAAGAAGAAGTACTAGTTGAAGATTTAGGAGATGCTGAACCTCCATGGGAATCCAGAGTTGTGAAAAATTTCGTCAAGGACGTTACAATTGATGCTAAGGAGGATAGTGCACAATCCCCAAAGCAGGTATTTCATGAAGAACTAGACGGAATAACCCAAGACACAAGTTTCCTTCATAGTGATAGTCACAAGTCAAGTTCTCCTAGTGATGAACTTGCACCCGCAAGTGAATTCTCCGAGATTGAAAAATCTTCCCCAAGTGAATACAAAGATGATATGGAGGTAGATTTTTCTCAACCTCCATCGTATGACTTAAGTGATGAGGAAGACATAGAAGATTTTGACCAGGACACAGTTGCTGTTGAAGTATTTTGCAAAGAAGTGGAGGAATCCACAGAAGAATACAACGGAGTAGAACGTACAGAACCACTGGAAACACCCATCCCAAGGCCATTACCACCTAATACAAGCTTCAAGTGGGTACAATCCTTAACCTTTATCTTCACTTTTCCACTTGAATATGGTTTGCTTGAAATAGATGGCCATCTTAGAGCTCTCTGCGGCTTTAAGAGTAAGAGGGAAATGGCTCGTACTCAAAGCTGGTGTACAAGATTCAATGAGGTTCCACGCTTCAATTCTAAGTGCAAGGATTGGTATCAAGTTCAATTGAATGGGTCACGGAAGACGTTTGGTCATCTTGGTGAGGATACAATTTCTAAACCACCCGGATTGAAGAATATAGATCAAGCCAAAGGCAGATTTAAAAGCAAAGTTTGGGATCCTGGAAAATATTCTAACATTCGTCACCCCAGGAGCTTAAGAGCCTGTTTGAAGCTGCTCAAAGGCTTCACATGCCTAGTTTGGGACCCCGAAGGCTGTTGGCATCCAAACATTGGTGGAGATTTCTGGATGAATTTAAGCATAAGCCACCATAACAGGAAGCTCATCCAATGTCCAACTTAAGGACTTTAACTAAAAGTGCTAGGTGGGAGACAACCTACCATGGTATGGTCGTTCCTTTTTCAGTTATTATTTCGTATTGTTTGATTTTATGTTATATTAATTTTATTGAACCTGGATGTTATTCATATCAATTGCATTAGCATTGCATACTGCAAAATTACACACCTGCATATATAACTCAAAAAAAAAAAGAAAGGCGTGCGACGCGATCGCATTGCCAAAGCGTTCGCGTCAGTTGCGAGAAGCACCTCCCACGCGTCCGCGTCAATCACGCGAACGTGTGATCTGGAAATCGGCGTAAAAATCTAACGCCCAGAAATTTGGGCTGGAATCGTGCGGCTGGTGTGCATTTAGCACAAAACGGCCCACGCGTCCGCATCACCGACGCGAACGCGTCACTTGCACAAAAACTCATCCCACGTGAAAGCGTGAGCGACAGGTTCGCGTCGCGTGGATTGCACATCACCCAAAAAGGAGACAGAGAGTTGCACTGAAACGACGCTAGAATTGTGTGCTTCGCACAATTTCCAGCGACGCGGTCGCCTGCCTCACGCGACCGCGTCATTTATCCTTTTTTCTATTCCATGCGATCGCGTCACTCACGCGATCGCGTCAACCCCATTTCCCCTAGCCATGTGATCGCGTGTCCCACGCGTTCGTGTGAATTTAATTTCACTAACCCCAGTGACACGAAACCCTACCCTCATCGCGCCCCACTCTCTTTCCCCAACCCCCTTTGTTCTCTCTCCCCCCTTCCTCTGCACCCATCGCCGCCGCCAACCACCCCTGACCACCGCACCAGCGCCGACCACCCAGCCACAACCGCGACGCCCACCCCATCCTTCTTCCTTCCCTCCCTTTCTTCTCTTTCTCTTCTCTTCTTCCCTCCACCACCGGCCGCCCTGTTCTGCTACCGCGCCGTCGTGCCCCCTCCCAGGACCACCACCACACCCCCTCCATCTCTCTGTTCCCTAGCTTTGTTCATACGCCTACCAGGTTCCGCCGAACGCCATTTTCCTTCCATTCGTAGTTAGTTGCATATTTTTCCAATTATGTTCAAATTAGGCTAGTTAGATATGCATGTTTGTAGTGGATTCTAGCTGGTTAGGTAGCTAGGATGTGGTTAGTGGATTTAGGCCTGATTAATTGCGCTGTTCTTGCTACTTGTTTTATAATTTTCACAATTCTGCTGTTGCTGTGTTGTTAGTACTGTTCATATACTGTTCTTTATTGTTTCATGCTGCTTTTTACACTGCTTTTTCATGTTCATATTCCGTATATGTATTTGTAGCTTTACTTTAATTTATATGAACTATTCTGCTTGCTGTTTATTACCTGGAAACATCAAATTTTAGCCGGAATGCTGCCCAATTTTCTGTAAATTGTTTTGATATTCATTCATGTTTTGGTTTTGGCAACTTGAATTCGGCACTCCTCAGCCTTTACCAAACCAATTCATGAATGCATGGGCCAGCATTCTTATTCCTCTGTTTTTCCCGGTTAATAAATCACATTATTGATGATTAGATTTCACTTTTCGCTATATCTATATCTATATGAATCATCAACAACTTGATTTCCTTGCTTGAATATGAGTTGACTATTGCTTAAAATTGTGAAATTCTTGTTACTTAGAAACCGATCATCATGCCACTTACTCTGATTTTCTTTTTACTAACTCACTGATTTTTGCTTTCTAACCTCTTTTTCAAGTTTAACCACTTTTAACTTTCTAACTTCCCCCTCTGCTTTTTGACTAACTCTTTCAACTTTTTAACTCATGGCATGCTTATTATTGCTCCTAATTAACAAGTATTCTCCTTATAATACATTTTGGATTGTAATTTCTCATCTCCACTTTTTAACTCCGAAACAATCCAATACGCACAATTATTCAACTCATTTCATAATTCTACTGCTCCTTTGCCACTATGTGCTTATCTTGTTATTTGCCTACTTGTTTTCCTATTTTTATTATATCTTAGATTTCTGTTTTTCAGGATGTCTGACCCTCAAAGAAAAGGTAAAGGCAAGGCTACCACTGGCAAATGGAAAAAAGGTGAATCCTCTATGTCAACCCTACAGATTATGCATGATGACTCCTGGCGGGAAAAGCACTTTATCCCGCAGGAGAAGGCTGACCAGCTCCTCCCTGCCAATGATCCCATTAAGTTTGCAAACCGATACTGTGAGCTGAAGTATCCCGTGTTTGCCACCTCCAGGAACCTATACCTGGAGAGGACTCTGAAGATCCCAGAAGAACTACAGCAGTACACCTCTGATCAGATCAAACAGAGAGGCTAATTCTTCTTGGAGAGAAACTTGACTGAGGTCAATGCTTCCTGGATAAGAGAGTTTTACTGCAATTATTTCAAGACTTCCCTGGATGCAGTGAACCTCAGAGAAAAACAGATACTGGTCATTGAAGAGGCCATTGAGGATATTCTGCGCCTTCAGCCTAAGTCAGATCAGCCTGACGGTTACCAAAAGGCTGAAGAGGATTTGAGGTTTCTGAGATTCGACTGGGATGCTGTCAAGGAGAGGATAGCCCTTGACCCTACTGTCCCATGGGTCATGGGTAAGAACACCACTATGCCTAAAGGAATCAAGCTTATGTATCTGAATGATGAGGCTCGGCTCGGGCACCAGATCCTGAACAACTTTATTATGCCGAACACGCATGAGACGGAGCTACCTGCCACTATGATCACCCTTCTCTGGTGTGTGCTGGAGGGTAAGGACCTGTATTTGCCACGATTCATCCGGCACTTTATGGCCAGGGTCCATGTCAGAGGGACCCTTCCTTTCCCTTACCTGGTCACGCAGCTAGGCCGTCGAGCTGACGTGCCTTGGGAGGATGCTGATGAGAAGCCACCTGCTGTGGACTGCAAGAAGATTATCCCTCACAGCAAGAAGTTTCGAGCTTTAGGCTATACACCTCCATTCCTCACCGTTCCTGATGAGATAGCCACCCCTTCAGCTGCCCCTTCTTCTTCCACTACTGCACCCGCCCCACCCACTGCACCTCCAGCTGTTCCTGAGCCTATTTACCATTTGGTGCATCGTCTCTTCGCCCGCTTGGACCGTATGGAGCGTCGCAACAAGCGACGCTATGAGCACCTCAAGTTGATGATCCGTTCCGGCGGCGACATCCCCTCTAAGCCTGACACCCCTTCTGATACATCTGAGATGGCAGAGGACGATCACGAGGAGGGGACACCTGCCCAGGCTGCACAGGCAGGACCAGAGCAGGCTGCGCCACAGCAGGAAGAGCCACACCAGATACAGGCCGCAGATGCAGAGATTCCAATCCAGTCAGAGCCTCATTTACAGCAGATCCTCAGGCCACCACCGAGACTCCAGCAGCCCATCCTTCCAGTGATGACACTCCTTCACACCCAGCTTGAGTGAGCATCGAGGACGATGCTTTATTTTAAGTGTGAGGAGGTCGCTATCTCTGGCATATCTTTTTGGTGAACCACTACAGACTCTTTTATCTTATTTTGGTTATTTTTCTGTATCTTTATCTTTGTTTTTATTTTTTTTATCTTTCAGTACTTAAACATTGTTCTTTTCATGTGTTTTTACTCTATTTCCGCATTTTGCACTTTAGTTCATATTTTAGCCATTTAGTTTAGTTTGTAATTCTAAACAAATTAGTTATAGAATATGTGGATTAATTAGTATAGTTTACCCTTTTAGCATATGATAGTTTGGTTTAAATTGAAAATAAAAAGGAAGTAAACTAGAAACTTTAACATAATCAAAAACAATCCATACACCCTGTATATATAGCATAACATGTTAGTTAGTTAACAACATTTCATCAAGGAGGAACACTAAAACTTTAAAGCCACCCAAATTTTACATTGAGAATAATGGGAACTCTTAATTTCTACTTGCATGACATGTATAACTGATATATGAATTTTGAGCTAGAGAACACACAGCCTGTGAGTTTTGAGCTTAATTGTATGGTTACATTCAAACCATAATTTTATTTCTGTGTGTTTTGCCCTTCTTTTTATTCTGATGTTCTTTACTTTGTTTTAATCTATATGTCCAGTTATAGAGTATAGATACATATTAAGAGATGATTGAGGCCATTGCTTGAAATATTTGCTCACGTATTCCAAATTAGCCTACCTTTTACATCACCCTTGTTAGCCCCCTTGAGCTTTTTAATCCCCTCTTGTTCTATAAACCACATTACTAGCCTTAAGCAGAAAAATAAAATAAAAATCCCAAGTTGAATCCTTGGTTAGCTTAAGATAAAAATTGTGTATTGTTTAAGTGTGGGGAACTTTATGGGAACATGGATGATAGAAATAAAGGTAGAAAGTTAAAAAGAATAAAAATATTCAAAATAAAAATTTTGGGAAGCATGCTCATGTGAAATCAATTGAATTACCATGTGCATTAAAATTTTTTTTTTATTTTATTTTCGGTATTTAATTAAGGGGATACAAAAATTCCCCAATTGCAAAATAAAAAGAATCAATGCACATGGGATAAAATTTAAGTAATGCATGAGCTTGCAATACAAAGTGAGAAAAGTTGGGCAAATAGGTTAAGAAACTTTGAATTACAAAATATGTATGTTAGGTGAGATCTTAGACTAATCAAGGATTCACTTATTAGCTCACTTAGCCTTATACATATACCCTTGCCTTTACCTTGGCCCCATTACAACCTTGAAAAAAGACCTCATGATTTTTGTATGCTTATATTCTATAATTGTTGATTGGTTAGATGAAGAACAAAGTTATAAAAAGTAAGGATAAAAAGAAGAATAGAGTGATTAACCCAATAAACACTGAGTGACTAGAGAGTAAACACAAAATCCAGTAAGGGTTCAATAGCTCATCACCATATATCTCTGTTTAAATTGTTAATTGTCTTGTAAGTTTGAAAAATATTTTTACCCATCTCAATTGTAAAAGTGCTTTAACATTATCTAGGGTTTGGCTATGCATATATGATTCCTTGAGAATGTGAATTAATTTAACTATATGTAAGTTTTATATACAAGTGAATAACAATTAGAATTGCATGATTCATTTAGGTAGTTGCATTTAGGATATATTGCATTGCATGAGATTCCACTACTTTACCTTACTCTTTATCTTGGATTTAGCATGAGGACATGCTATTGTTTAAGTGTGGGGAGGTTGATAAAACCATATTTTATGATATGTTTTCTGCTCAATTCAAGAGATTTATTCAATCCTTCACCCACTTATTCATGTAAATTGCATGGTTTTACTTTCCCTTCCTTATTATGTGATATATGTGAAATACATGTTTCCTATGCTTTGAAATTATTTATTTTAATTACCCTTTATTACCATTCGATGCCATGATTTGTGTGTTGAGAAGTTTCAGATCTTCTAAGGCAGGAATGACTTAAAGGATGGAAAGGAAACATACAAAAATGGAAGGAAAGCACAAAATGGAGTTTTTGAAGAAACTGGCAGCGACGCAAATGCATGGACGACGCGACCGCATGCCCAGCGCGAAAAGGCAGCGACGCGAACGCGTGACTGACGCGGACGCGCGCCTTAAGCAGAACACAGATGACGCGGACGCATGACCGAAGCGAACGCGTGATAAGGAAAATTCCAGATGACACGACCGCGTGACCCACGCGGACGCGTGACAGACGCCACACACCGGAAATTATAGAAAATGCTCCCAGCGATTTCTGAAACCCTTTTTGGCCCAGATCCAAGTCCAGAAGGCACATATTAAAGGTTGTAAAGTGGGAAAATGCATCCATTCAGAGAGAGCGTTCAATTATTCACTTTTCTTAGTTTAGATGTAGTTTTTAGAGAAAGAGGTTCTCTCCTCTCTCTTAGGTTTTAGGATTAGGATTTCTTATTATTTCAGTTCAGTATTCCAACTCTTTATTAGGTTCAATGTTCCTTTTTAATTATTTTCTCAATTTAATTTATGAATTCTTCCATGTTACATATGATTCTCTTAATTAATGTTATTTGAGGTATTTCAGTTTATGATTGCTTTCTTTCATTTATATTACTGTTGCTTCCAATCTGAAGACATTTTTATTCGAGTAAGTTTACTTTTTCCTTTTGGCCTTGGTTAAGTAATTGGTAACTCATGAGTTATCAAACTCAACGTGATTGATAATTGTTGTCTTTGCTAATTGAATTGAACTTCAATAACTCCAGTCCTTTCTTAGGAATTGACTAGGACCTGAGGATCAAACTAATTGGTCCACTTGACCTTCCTTTGCTTTAGTAAAGGCTAACTAAGTGGGATTAAAACTCAATTCTCATCACCATTGATAAGGATAACTAGGATAGGACTTCCAAATTCTCATACCTTGCCAAGAGTTTATTTTACAGTTATTTATTTATTTTATTTGTCATTTAAATTACTTGTTCCTAACTTTCAAAACCCCAATTTACAAAACTCATAACCAATAATAAGAACATACATCCCTGCAGTTCCTTGAGAAGACAACCCGAGGTTTAAATACTTTGGTTATCAATTTTAAAGGGGTTTGTTACTTGTGACAACCAAAACGTTTGTAAGAAAGGTCTTTTGTTGGTTTAGAAGCTATACCTGCAACGAGGATTTATCTGCAAATTTCTAGACCATGCAAAAGTTCTCTCTTCAGTCTTCCAAGTAGGATTGATGATGGTCTTCCTAAGTCATTAGGGGGCATTTACAGGATGTAGAAATCAATGGGAAACGTGAGCCCCTTAATGCTCACTGGTACATCTTTAGCAATTCCAACTACTGTAATAATGCTTTTATCTACTAACATAAAACGAGCTGCCGACCTTTTTAAAGGAGGGAGCCTCAAAGTATCATATATAGACAAAGGCATTATACTAACACATGCTCCTAAATCACCCATACAGTCAGAAAATATCACACCTCCAATGGTACAGCTAACCATACATGGACCTGGATCACTATATTTTTCAGGTATATTTCCCATTAAAGCAGATATAGAACTACCTAAAGGAATAGTTTCTAATTCATTAATTTTATCTTTATGTATGCACAAATCTTTTAGAAACTTTGCGTATTTAGGTACCTGTTGAATAACATCAAAAAGGGGAACAGTTACCTCGACCTTTTTGAATATTTCTACCATTTTGGGGTCAAGTTCCATCTATTTTCTGGGCTTCCTTGCAAGTTGTGAAAATGGAATAGGAGGGGCGCAATTTGTAGCTTTAGGATCCCTTGGTGCTTCATTCTGTGGTTGAGCTTCTTCTTCTTCAACTATGTCTTGTACGTCCTCTTCTTCTTCGGCTTCTTCCACTTCCACCACATCCTTTGTTGGCACGTTTTCTGGTGGGTTTGGCTCCTCATAGTTCTTTTCCTGCAGTGTGGTTTCGGACCTTCGAGTGATGGCATTGATGCCACCCTTGGGATTAGGCAGTGGTTGAGAAGGAATTCCATTAGAGCTTGAAGGTTGATGTGTGGAATTAAGTGAGGAATCCATCCGGGAGACGAGAGCTTGTAAAGTGGTAGTTAAGCCATTTAGACTAGAGTTCAGCTGAGCATGCATGTCTTGTTGTGCTTGTGCAAGAGAACGAAGCATCTCATCATTTGATGAGGAATTAGAATAAGCAGTCTGAGAAACTTGCTGTTGGGTTTGCTGGGGTCCTTGTAATTGTCTTAGATGAGGTGCTCTGTAAGGTTGGTTCTGATTCTGTTGTCAGTTGTTGTTATTATTATTCCACCTCTGGTTTCCATTATTGTCTCTGCCTCTTCTGTTAAAGTTATCCCTCCAGCCATGGTTAGAATTATTTCTCCAGCCTTAGTTGGAGTTGTCCTGCCATCCATGGCTATTGTTGCCACCTTGGTTGTAGTTGCCACCTTGTTGATTGTATCCTTGATTCGGGCAGTCATAGAAGTTGTGAGTGGCTGCCACAGTGTTGTCTTCCTGGAGCTGTGGGCATTCATCAGTATAATGACTATAATCAGCACAGATCCCACATACTCCTTGTGGAACTAACTGTTGGCTTTGTTGTGGTGAAGGCTGAGCTTGTTGTGCTTGTTGTTGATTCAACTGCATCTGCTTCAGTAGGTTGGTCATTTCACATACACTCTGGGTGAGAGCAGTGGTTTCTTTGCTAGTGGAAATCTCTACAACAGCTTTGGGAGTGCGCCTCTGTCTGTGGTTCCTAGTGGACTCAGCTAAGTCGCTCATCAGTTGCAATGCTTCATCTGCAGTTTTGTACTTTTTCAAAGAACTATTACTAGCACCTTCCAGTGTAGTTTTATCCTGGGGGTTCATGCCTTGGGTGAAGTAGCTGATCAATACTAGTTTACCAATCATGTGATGGGGACATGCGTCCAGGAGATTGTTGAAGTGCTCCCAATATTCAAAGAGAGTCTCTGATTCACCTTGAACAATGCAGGAGATCTCTTTTCTCAGTCTATCTGTGACTTTAGCTGGGAAGTATTTTTCCAAAAATTTTCTTCTGAGGGTATCCCAGTTGGTAACAGTTGCTTCAGGTTGAGAGTAGTACCACTCCCTCACCTTTCCCTCAAGAGAAAATGGGAAAGCGGTTAACAGAATAGAAGTTTCATCTACACCATGATGCCTAATAGTAGAACAGGCTGTCTGGAAATCCCTAAGGTGCTTGATAGGCTCTTGAGCATGTAAGCCATGAAACTTGGGCATCAAGTTGATCAGTGCGGTTTTTAGTTCAAAATCTGCAGCTGCAGTTGGGTGATGCACTTGATATGACTGCAGTGTAAAATCTGGGGCTCCTGCCTCCTGGAGAGTAATCCTCTTAGGTGCTGCCATGTTTTCTGCATGTAAATCAATTGGATCAGTAGTAAATGAGCTTGTCTTGCTCTCAGATGGCGGTTCAGTTTCGCCCTCAGATGAGACTGGTGAATTGATAATAGTCACTTCACCACCCTCGGAGGCTAACCGACGTCGAGTTCGTCTAATATGTGAAAGAGTTCTTTCAATTTCAGGATCAAATGGGACTAAACTCGGATCAGGCAATGAACGCGTCATTTAATGAGAAAGACATGTAACTCATGGTAACAGAAAAAAAATAAAATATGCAAATAAAAATAAAATATATACACTAATTAATAATTTAGCACACTATTGCAACTCCCCGGCAACGGTGCCAAAAATTGATGCGTGGCAGAAGTTAACCAATTCAGAGATTTTAATTAAGAGACAGCGTTGCACGTATAGCTCTTAATCGGCAATTCAAAATGTAACATACTTAATTGAATAGAGTCAATGAGTAATTAAAAATAAAGGAATGAGGAAACAAACTAAAGTAATGTCTTTAATGGAGGTAATGACTTTTAGCATCCAAAAATCCAAGCAAAAGCATAAACTATCAATGTAATGCAACTCTAAAAAACTCAGATCTGAAACTAAGTGTAATCCTAATATGATGAATCTCAATGTGTGTGGATGCGTCTTGAGTCTCTGCATGTTCCCTAGGTTTAGTCTATATTTCTGGGCCGAAAACTGGGTCAAAAAGCGGCCCGAAATCGCCTCCAGCGTATTCTGTTATTTTTGCAGATCGCGCAGGTCACGCGTACGCGTCATCCACGCGTTCGCGTCAGTCAGCGATTTTCCTTGTCACGCGTTCGCATGGTTTGTAACGACCCAATTTCTGGTACGTCATGATCATACTAGAAACTGAGCGCTACCAACTTGTCTACCTAATTATTATCTATTATTTATTATATGAGCCTTATTCGTTGTTAAAAGCGTAGTTATTTTGTGAGGTACTTTTTTTTTAAAAAACGTTTGGATTAACAAACAGTATCATTCATAATTAATTCACAACTGATAATATATAAAACAATTATAAACAACCACACATAAATACATCACAAGCAGTTGACAATATTTGGTGATCCAGCCTTTATTAGAGTATAGACTTTTAGTTAGAACACCCCTAGACATAGCTAGATAATAACTATATACATATATATACATACAATATCCCAGGTCCTGACCTGTTCAAGAAGTCCCTAATCTGGCACCCAGGCTAGCCTAGACTCTATACTCACCTAGTCCCTCTAAACTACTAAAGCAAGGGAAAGTACGTTCTAGGTCTTCAAAACTCAAGTCAGGTGGAACATCATCAAAAGGTGGAAGGTCGTCTACTACTCCTCTGCACGATCATATGTCATCAAAGAGCGTCTCTCAAGTACTTCATCGAGTGGCCACATAACAACAACATCGTATGGAGGACTTAGGTTAAAGTTTGTAGATAAGCAGGGTGCAGACGTTGGCTGGCCTCACAGTATATACATATAGACAGGTAACTGAGTTCACAATAGACTCAGAAGAGTACCTAGAGCGGAATCCTCTTTACAGAACAGTCATCAGCAAACTACGGAAGGGTACTCATGCTTCCATCTGAAAGAGGAAGGGAGAGAGAAGGGGTAAGAACTGGGGAGTTCTTAGTAGAGCCGGGGTTATTAGTTACGTTCATTAATTCCGTGTTGTTTAGCAGATAAATAGCAGAATACCGAGAAGCAGTAGACAGAAGAAATAGATAAATAGAGAAAATAGAGAAAACAAAAAGCAAAACACAAACAAAAGAATACAAAAAAACAAAACACAGACACAGAGAATAGAATGAAAACAAAGAAGGCATACATTCAAACAACATTCATAACAGAGGAAATGTGCAACCAAATATGATGCATGTCTAGCCCTAGTGCAGGTAATGAGCTCATCTATCAGTTACATACCCGCTCCCGACGTTACCCAGCAACCTCTGTCTGGATAAGGCTTTCCTGTTGGCAATATCCACTGCAAGCAACCTTTGTCTTGCAGGGCGGCACTTATTAGCCGATAAACGCCCAACACACTCACTGTAAGCAACCTCTATCTTACAG
>NC_029788.2:58320229-58320570 GCF_000816755.2 Arachis ipaensis
GTTACATACCCGCTCCCGACGTTACCCAGCAACCTCTGTCTGGATAAGGCTTTCCTGTTGGCAATATCCACTGCAAGCAACCTTTGTCTTGCACGACGGCACTTATTAGCCGATATACGCCCAACAGACTCACTATAAGCAACCTCTGTCTTACAGAAGCAACAACATACTCACTGTAAGCAACCTCTGTCTTACAGGAGCAACAACACACTCACTGTAAGCAACCTCTGTCTTACAGGAGCACACTCATCCATTTAATATTTCTACTTTTACCACTCTAACTTTCAGAAATTACAAAATAACCCCCCAAACACCAAAATATTTACTTCCTTGCCCTTTTA
>NC_029788.2:58321351-58323062 GCF_000816755.2 Arachis ipaensis
AGTATATACATATAAATAGGTAACGGAGTTCACTCTAGACTCAGAAGACTACCTAGAGCGGAATCCTCTTTGCAGAACAGTCATCAGCAAACTATGGAAGGTTACTCATGCTTCCATCTGAAGGGGGAAGGGAGAGAGAAGGGGTAAGAACTGGGGAGTTCTTAGTAGGGCCGGGGCTATTAGTTACGTTCATTAATTCTGTGTTGTTTAGCAGATAAATAGCAGAATACCGAGAAGTAGTAGATAGAAGAAACAGATAAATAGAGAAAATAGAGAAAACAAAAAGCAAAACACAAACAAAAGAATACAAAAAAACAAAACACAGACACAGAGAATAGAATGAAAACAAAGAAGGCATACATTCAAACAACATTCATAACAGAGGAAATGTGCAACCAAATATGATGCATGTCTAGCCCTAGTGCAGGTAATGAGCTCATCTATCAGTTACATACCCGCTCCCGACGTTACCCAGCAACCTCTGTCTGGATAAGGCTTTCCTGTTGGCAATATCCACTGCAAGCAACCTTTGTCTTGCACGACGGCACTTATTAGCCGATATACGCCCAACAGACTCACTATAAGCAACCTCTGTCTTACAGAAGCAACAACATACTCACTGTAAGCAACCTCTGTCTTACAGGAGCACACTCATCTCGATACCTCTGTAAGCAACCTCTATCTTACAGCAAAGCATTATAGCAAGGTATCCCAGGAAAGCGTTCTCAGTGGTCGTACCACCATCTATCTGACTGCCTCAGTGCAGCAAATTCTTACATAATCATTCTCATTACCATCATTCA
This sequence comes from Arachis ipaensis, assembly GCF_000816755.2. Lineage (NCBI taxonomy): Eukaryota > Viridiplantae > Streptophyta > Magnoliopsida > Fabales > Fabaceae > Arachis > Arachis ipaensis. The sequence goes on from NC_029788.2 coordinate 58,322,155, forward strand.
TTAACATTCTCATTATTCATCATCACTTTCACATTCTTATGCAGTACTTCTTTCTTTCTCTGTTCAATCATGCTATATAAACTTTACAGCTTTTACTTTTACAACATCTTAATTCAAACTATTTCTCTTTATCATATTACTCTTTTCTCTTTGTCTTTTTACTTTGCTCTAATTACTCTTTTCTCTGTATCCCTTTTTTCTGCTCTGGTTACTCTATTCTCTGTGTTTCTTTACTCTGCTCTGATTTCTCTGTTTAATGTATGTATTTAAAGCTTATGTAAATTTCGGTATGAATAGTTAGCATGTCCCAAGTATAGGTTCATTAAATCTATACTGAAACAATTTAACTTTTCATATAATACCTAACCCTAGTCGCAACTCAAGGACTAACTATGTTGCCCTAGTTTGTTCACTAGTCTCTGTCTGTTTTTCTGTCATTAAAACTTTACAGAATTTTCTTTGGTTTTTATCTTTTCTTTAACTTTTTATCTTTTCTTCATCTTTGCCTCACTAATATGTTATTACCACTCCCTAAGTGTTTTATGAAGGTAATTATGAGATTCTGCACTTAAAGTTGTCTTTCTAAAGCTTTTACAGAAAACTGCCTTTTCCGTATTATTTTATTATTTTTATTAAAATATTATTTTTAATTAAATATTATTATTTAATATTTTATTATTTTTTATTATTTTATTATTAAATTTTCAAAAATTAACTTACTTTTACTTTTAACCTTTAAAATTCACTTTTTACCACCCGTAACATTTAATATTTCTACTTTTACCACTCTAACTTTCAGAAATTACAAAATAACCCCCCAAACACCAAAATATTTACTTCCTTGCCCTTTTATGGATCAAAAAGGTGTTCTTCATTGTTCTTCACCACACTCAAAGTGTTCTTCGTGT
>NC_029788.2:58324041-58326534 GCF_000816755.2 Arachis ipaensis
CCCTTTTATGGATCAAAAAGGTGTTCTTCATTGTTCTTCACCACACTCAAAGTGTTCTTCATGTTCTTCATAAATTCTTCAGATTCTTTCTCTGTTTTTACCCGTTTTTCAGTCTTTTTAGCAACCGATTTTTACCATAATTCAAAATAAATTAGCAGCCACTAAAACCCCATCTTTTCTACATTATTTTAACACAAATTGAACCTCAATTTAGGGCCTAGGGTTTCGTTTTCCAGCTGCTCCAAGAACATAAACTCAAAGCTTGAATTTTATCAAATTTCATCAAAATTTCACCAAATTTTCACCAAGAATCAATCATATATGCAACCAATTTTTAGCACAGCCAAACCATACAACATTCACACAACTCAAACATAATCAATCAAGATTAAATTCGTCAAACCCTACCTAGTTTTGCTGCTCCTAATTCAGTTAGACTTTCAGGTGGTCCTTTAGCACTTTTTCCTCCTAAATCACATCAAGAACAACTTTAAATCCAAAAACTCTCAACTAACTAAATCTCCCTCAGCATGTTAGGAGGTGATTTCTAACCTTAGACTTGCTGGAAAGTCACGTTTCTTGGCCCTCAAGTCAAGTTAAGCATGATTCCTAAGGAAGAACATCAAGAAAACACATGTTTAAGCATGTTTCCTTGAAAACCGAATTGAAATGGGAGGGAGACAGACATCTCACCTTATTTCCAGCATTGATAAGTCACAGGGTTATGTAGAGGAAGAAGAGAGGATCATTTTGGTGAAATCGGAGTTTTGATTTGAGTTTTAGTTCAGAAGAAATCAAGCTTTGAAGATTAAGTGTTCATGAAAGTTTCTCTCTTTTCTCTCTTGTTATTTTCGGCCAAAATGATGAAATGAGACAGCCTTGGAGTGTCTTGGGGGTGTAGGGTCAGTTTTGATTGGTTGGCTTGAAGGTGGATTAAAATAATATTAAAATATCTCAGGTGTATAACTACAAAAGCTAGGTGTATCGGAACACACGTAAAAACATCTCTAAAAATTATTTTCCGAGCTACTAGCATAAATGAAACTAGTAACATATTTATTATGAGAATAAAACATGTATAATGAGGCCTTAGCATTGCTAAAGTCATCAGAGAGTGCCGGTGCTATGCTGCACCAGTAAACTGTGAACCCGGTTAAACCGATTTCCTGTTTTTAACTAAAACAGACCAGGTAACCTTATAATATTATTCAAGAAGCTTCTAATACTAATATAATGAAAATATTATACTATTATCTCTCTCATCTCATGAATCGAGTCCGGTTCGTCAAACAGAGACTATTTACGAAAATCAGAATCAAAACTGCCAACCGATACGGTTCAAAAACTAGGTTCTTTGCGATTGCATTATCGAGCTTGCCTCAGAAGAGGTTCTAGCTTAAAGATGACATAATGACAATGAGGATTGAGATACTTGATGATATAGAAGAGGTGTTTCCTTTACTGATCTTCCGGAGAAATCCATGCCTTCGGAAAAGATCTCGCATACTCGAAAATCAGGGTTGTTACATGGTTCACGCGTTTGCGTCACTCGTGCAGACTCCAATCCACGCATTTGCGTCAGGTACGCATCCGCGTCACTACGAATTCTTCACTTCGCACGTTCGCGTGGGCCATGCGCTCGCGTCATTGCTCACTGGTCATCTCCTTAGTTTCTTGTGTTCCTTTCATTTTTGTAAGCCTCCTCTCCAATTTTCAAGCTATTCATGCCCTATGAAGCCTGAAACACTTAACACACAAATCACGGCATCGAATGGGATAAAGGAGAATTAAAATACATAATTAAAAGTCTCTAGAAGGCAAGTTTTCAACCATGGAGTAATTTTGGGAAGGAATTGTAAATACATGCTTATCGTATGAATAAATGGGTAGAGATTGAATAAAACCACACAATTAAACACAATATAAATTATAAAATAATGGTTTATTAAAGGCCCACGCTGAACTTAGAATTTTCCAAATTCAGCATGGAGAACGACGTAAGAAGAGCACAAATAGGCCAAGAGTCCACGCTGAACTTATAATATCTCAAGTTCAGCGTGGAGATGAAGTTCTCCATGTGTAGGTCGCGGCACTGAATGTCCATGCCATCAAGTTCAGCATCAGCTTCTAAATCATGCCCAATTCAATCACCAAATCCCATTCAGAGATCCTTTTTTATTTTTCCAACTAACTTATAATGTTCAGCGTGGAGATGAAGTTCTCCATGTGTAGGTCGCGGCACTGAATGTCCATGCCATCAAGTTCAGCATCAGCTTCTAGCTTCTAACCAATTCAATCACCAAATCCCATTCAGAGATCCTTTTTTATTTTTCCAACCCCCGTCCCTCCTGATCCCCATTCCCATTCCATATACATACATAACTATATATATATATACACGTTCTCCCCCCTATATTTATATACACGTCCCCCTAGTTTATATTTATATATTTATACACATATATTTATATATTTATATATTTATATATATGT
>NC_029788.2:58327846-58328751 GCF_000816755.2 Arachis ipaensis
ATAAAATAAAATAAAATAAAATAAAAACTATATATATATATATTTTAATTATTTTAATCTCTCTTGTCTTTTTATCATTCTATTTTTTTACATTAATATTTGTTTTCACTCCTCTGTATGTCTTTTTATGTCCTTTCCTGTTTTCAGTTATTCTTTACTTGAGGACAAACAAATTTTTAAGTTTGGTGTTGTCGCTCCGCTTATGGCTTTTCTGTTTATTTTTATGGCACCAAAGGGAGGTGAATCATCTTCACAGAAGAGCACAGCCTGAAGAATGAAACGGCCACTAGGATAACTGAGGTGGTTGAGTTTTTTTCATTCTATATTCCTTCCCGTTCTTACTATGTTATGTTCCGGTTTTCTGTTGTTTTGTTTTAGTTATTGCATGATCATTTGTTATTTCAATTCCTAGGTTCTAGTTTAATTTACTGTTTATTTTGATATTTGATTTTTATTCTGTAAAGGTGTCTCATGTATTGTTCACTGAGTTTGAAATCAAAAGAAAAGAAAAGAAGGAATGTATTACATGAGAAATTGAGTTTATATTTAAGAGTAGTCATATTTACTTAAATGTGGTGGTATTATTTATGATTTTGAATGCATAATATGAATAGTGAATATTTGAATTTGAATCAAAGCATGTTGATGTATAAGGAACATGAATCTAGAGAACTATTATGATTTCTCTGAAATTAGTGAAAGCTTAATCCTTGAAGCAAAAGAAACAGCAAAATAATAATAATAATAATAATAATAATAATAATAATAATAATAATAATAATAATAATAATAATAATAATAATAATAATAATAATAATAATAATAATAATAATAATAATAATAATAATAATAATAATAATAATAATAATAATAATAATAATAATAATAATAATAATAATAATAAT
>NC_029788.2:58329685-58357503 GCF_000816755.2 Arachis ipaensis
TAATAATAATAATAATAATAATAATAATAATAATAATAATAATAATAATAATAATAATAATAATAATAATAATAATAATAATAATAATGTCCAAGGCTCTGAGTATCAATGACTAAGGAGGTCAGACATGATTAAAAGCTCAAAGAGTTGTTTCCTTAGTCATATGCTTGTGGTGTTCTTGTGTCAAGTAATCCTTGAGACAGAATATTTAGAGTCAAGACCAAATGCATTTAGCAGAGTATGTCCAAGGCTTTGAGCACCACTATCTGGGAGTAACTGAAAGAAAAATCAGAACATAAAGAGAGTTTCCCAATTAAGTGCTTGTGGTGTTTTTGTGTCAAGTCAAGCTTGAGACAAAACAAATTTAAAGTCACGGCTAGGCTCAAGGTGCAAAGCACCAACGAAAAAAGAATTAAAGTAAATTTTCTGTGTTCAAGGATTAAACTAGAGTATAAAGATCAGAGAATTCATAGTATAATCTGGATTCTAATTCCGAATGACAGTGATAGTCCTCTGATTCAAGGGAGAGTAAGATGCCAAAACTGTTCAGAGTTACAATGAATAAACCCCATTTTAAGAATAGACTTGAGCATGACTAAACTCTCACTTCTCATGCAAATTCACATTTTAATCATGCACTTATTTCGGTTGCTTGAGGACAAGCAACAATTCAAGTTTGATGTTGTGATGCGTGAGCATCTTATCTATCTTTTTCTTGTGAATTTGCACTTGAATTGCTAAGTTTAATCAAAATTTAAATATCTTTTAGCCACTATGGATGCTACTTTGAATTATGCACAATTCTATTTATTTCACGTAGTATTTGGATGGATTTGACGGAGTTTTGTAGTAGAAAAGGGAGAAAGCGAATAATGCTATCAATCCTAACCTTCTTGCACTCAAACAGGAATAACTTGAGCTACAGAGGTCTAATTGATGTGATTTTAGCGGCATTGGAAAGCTAACTTTCAAGGCTTTCCAACCGTATATAATAGTACATACTTCTTCTCCAACAACCTCTGCCTCCTCCACGTTAAACTTGGCCCCTGCCAAGTTCAGCGTGGAACTTGAAAGCTCCCAGGGAAGCACGCACCACATCCCACGCTGAACTTGGAAAAAGCCAAGTTCAGCGTGGACTCAAAGGGAAACAAGCAAAATGCTGCTGCCTCCTCCACGCTGAACTTGGGAATTTCCAAGTTCAGCATGGATCCGAATGCCACAAGTGGTCCCCAAGCACTCATACAAAGCTGCGCTAAAATTAATTAATTTTGATTTAATTTTTTATTTTATTTATAATTAGGAAAAGATATTATTTAATTTTTAGAAAATATATTTTACATTAATTAGGATTAGATATAAAAGGGAAAAGAATCATCCCTTCGGGCTCTTCTCTCTTCACCTACCTCATTCCGCAATTTACAATTTTTCAGAATCCTAATTTTCTCTCTGAACCATGAGCAACTAAACCTCCATTGTTAAGGTTAGGAGCTCTGTCTATTGTATGGATTGATACTATTATTTTTTTATTTTAATTCATGTACTGATTTATATTTCAAGAATTGTTTTCATTCTTTATCTTATGAATTTGGGTGGAACGGAAGTATGACCCTTGTTTTAATTGAGTTCTTGTATAACTTGGAAAAGCTCTTTACTTGAATAACAGCATGAAAACAATTTCTCCTAAACTTCTAATTATTTGGACTTAATGGGATACGTGACATATAATCCTTTTGTATTTGGGTAATTAGAGTTTTTATGGCACATAAACTAGAATTGAACTTCATCCTCTAATTGGAATTAAGTGACTAAAGAATTGGCGGTTGATGAAAGTTAGAGTAGACTAAGAAGGTCTAAGGAATTACGGCTTAGTCATATATAGTTTACCATGAATTGAATCTTGCATGATTAAAATAGTTAGTAAAAAAAGTCAATCCGAAAAATAGATATCTCTGAAGCCTTAACTGTTTCTCCACATATTATTCTCATCAATTTACTGCTTGCTGTTTTAATATCTGAATTACTGTTTAATGCTTTTGAATACCAAAACACTCTTTTATATTTGTCTAACTAAGTAAATCACTTAACCATTGTTGCTTAGTCCATCAATCCTCGTGGGATCGACCCTCACTCACCTGAGGTATTACTTGGTACGACCCGGTGCACTTGCCAGTTAGCTTGTGGTTATAAATTCCGCACCAGTGGCACGCCACACACTAGGCGTGGCACGCCAGTTATGTTCTCCAGAGAGGTGAAGAAGCATGCATTTTGGCCGTGGCACGCCACACTCTGGGCATGGCACGCCAGTTATGTTTTCCAGAGAAGAAGATGCAACACCCACAATGGGCGTGGCAAGCCAGATCCTGGGCGTGCCACGCTAGTTCAATTCTCCAGGGAAGAGTGACAAGAAGGAAGAGCCTGGGCGTGCCACTTGAGGTCCAAGGCATGGCACGCCAGGCTAACCAATGCTTTAAGAAGAGCCTGGGCGTGCCACTTGAGGTCGACGGCGTGGCACGCCAAGCTAACCAAGGATCTAAAAAGAGCCTGGGCATGCTACTTGAGGTCAAAGGCGTGGCACGCCAGGCTAACCAAGGTTCTAATAAGACCCTGGGCATGCCACTTGGGCTAGAAGGCGTGGCACGCCAGGATAAACAAGTGCTAAAAAGACCCTGGGCGTGCCACTTGGGTTCGAAGGCATGGCACGCCATGGATGCAACACAAGGGGTGTGCCACTTGAAGAGCTGGGCGTGGCGCGCCAAGCCCAATTTGGAGGCTAGGCGTGGCACAGCACTTAAATGCCAGTCACACGCTAGCTACTGGAGGTCATGTTTATTGAGTTTTCCTTTTCCCTCCAATTGTAATTTTCTTTTCTTTTTGTATTTTCTTAATTCTAGTGATAGGAGTAGTATAAATATCCCCTGGAAGTACTGAAAAAGGGGTTGAGTGGGGTAGTATTGGATTGGCATTGCCAAGTTTAGATCTAGTTTTCACTTTACACTTTATCTCTTCTATCTCTTGTACTTTTCTCTGAGCTATGAGTAGCTAAACTCCCTTTCATTGGGAGAGGGAGCTCTGTTGTACTTGATGGATTAATGATAGTGAAATTTCTTCTTCTATTCATCTTCTCTTTGATTTACTTGAAGGATTTTCGTTCTTCACTCTATCATTCAATTATCTTGGGAAAGAGATTGAATGATCTTGGGTTTTATGTGAGCCTTAGAAGAGGAATCATAGAACCATGCTTGAGAATCCTTCTCATGCTTGAATAGATTTAGGTTTGGGTTGGATATAGTGACACTAATCCTCTCAATACTTGGATCTAGGAAAGTGTGTGGTAAAATCAGGGACCATTCTTCATCTCTTCTCAGGAGCAATTAGACTAAGGAATTGGCTATTGATCAAGATTTGAGAAATTGGGTTACCAAAGGATTGGGACTCAATCACTCATGATTGCTAAGAGGTCAATGAGTTGCATGATTGAAGATGAGATGAACTGAATTTAATCCAAAGAGAACCACATCTCCCAAACCCAATGACTTCCCATATTCTTATCTTCCACATTCTTTATAGCTTTCTTTTACATTCTGCTAATTCCCTACTCCCTTTTACAATTCAGCCTTTTATGCTTCTGTTCTTTACATTCTTACCATTTACATTCCTACACTTTATTGCTTTCCATTACTTTTATGTCTTTATAATTTTGCAATTTAATTTTTAGTACTCAACACTCTCTATTTGATTAGCTTAACTAATTAACTCATTATCTAGCACTGCTCAATCAATCAATCTCTGTGGATACGATCCCACTCCTAGTGGGTTATTACTTGACGATAATTTTGGTACGCTTGCCAAAGAACGGATTCATAATATTTTTTTTATGGGGTGTGAATTCCGGTCATCATTCTTCTTGTTGGGAGCTCATGGCTTGTGGGACACTCCATCCAAGCTTGGTGCAATCAATTAGGAATTATGGAAATTCTAGCATTGTTAGAAGCTCCATGATGGGTATAAGCACAAGAATAAAGCTCCCCATAAGTCTAACTTAAAGACAATAAATGAAAGTGCTAGGTGGGAGACACCCCACCATGGTAACACCTTTCTAACCCTCTCTTTGTACATAGTTTCAATTTGTTGCATTTTGTTTCTTGTAGATAGCTTAGGTTTAGTTCAATTTCAATCTTAATTTGCTTAGATTTTAGTTTAGATTATGTGTTTTTGATGAATAATATGTTTTGGGGTTGAAGAGCTATTTTGGACTTCAAGTTTGGTGCCTTAGAGCACTAAAAACTTTTTTTTTTGAGAAAAACAGAGCATGTGTGTATGCACACACCTGTATGTACGCACAAGACCCCAATTTTTGCATTTTTTACACGCGCACCTATCTGTGCGCGCACACACCAGCTTGTGCCCCTTTTGTTGGGAGCGTTCGCATGCCTTGTACGTCCGCATCCCCCTCTTTTTGCGTTTTGTGCGTACGCACGGACCTGTGTGCGTACAAACAGATCGCGAGATAGCTGGCAATTTTAATGCTTCATTTTCTGAAAAAAAATCAGTGTTCTCTGCGTGTGCACAGCCTGGTGCGTACTTACACCTTCTACCCCCCTCTCTGTTCAGAGCGCTCATACACACTTGTGCGTCCGCCAACCCTCCATCTCTTTACCTTCTATGCGTCCGCACACCTTTGTGCGTACGCACACTTCTTAATTCCTCTTCTGCTTGGAGCGTTCGCACACTCTGTTCGGACGCACACTTCCCCTGTTTCGCCTAGTGTGCGTACGCACACATACCTGTGCGTACGCACACTTCTGTTTCCCCACCATTACACTTCTTTTCTTCTCTTCTCTGTACTTCTTCTCTACTTCCTTCTTCCACCCCTCTCTTCTTTGCTTTTGCCTTCTTTTCTACTTGTTTTACTTTGTTTTATTTACATTTTATTTTTATTTTGGTAATTATATTAGTTTTAGTTCAGTTGCTTGTTAATTAAATAAGTTGCAAGTGTTTAATTGATGTTGATGGGGTTGCTTCATGCTTAAATTTTGGTTCAATTTGTGATGGATATGTGCACTGAGCATTAAGTCTTTGTTTGATTGCCTAAATGAATTGTGAGTTTGACTCATATGTTGTAGCTACCATATGTGTTAGACTATATCCTTCTTTGGCATCTAAATCATGAATTGTGCACTTTTACTTTAGTGAATTGAGTTGAACTACTTAGCATCATGATTCTTAAGTGAATATAATCACATAACAAGGTATTGTTCCTTGTTAATGCTTTGCATTTTTTTGAGTTGGCTTGACTTGATTCTTATCAAGACTTGTCACTTTTTGTAACAAGCACCTTATACATGTGATTATTTCATTATTCCTAAGGATGAATATGTAGTCTCTCTTCATCATTGAATTGATTATTGTGTGTTGTGCTAATTTTTTTAATCTTGTGCTTTCACTTGCACAATTTTAATATCCAATATCTCAAACGCTCAATTCACTTTAGTTGTGGTTCCCTAGGGTTGCTTGTACCTTAAGCTTTGCTTTTTCTTCACTTGCAACCTAGGCTACTTAGTTGAGGAACATGCTATTTCTTTTGCTTTTGTGGTTACCATTTTATCCGACCAATGTGTGTGTTCTAAACCATGCACACTTAGAATGCACACATTGTCTTCTATCATACCACACTGCTATGACTTTTTCCTCAATTCTTGTTTCTGTGTTTATACAGCAACTCGGAGCCCCAGTGCCCACCAGCTGACGGTGGAGCCTCATAGTTCTTCACCCCCAGATTGAGTGCATGCACGGAGGACCTTGCAACGTTTAAGTGTGGGGCAGGATCAGCAATTTTGGGGCGTAAATCTCTCTTTCTCAACACCTTGCACTTAGTATTATATAATAGTTATACATATTTTGATATTTTTGCTCTTAATTTTGGCTTGTACATATGTTCTTTTTGGTTTTTAGTCTTGGTTGTGATTTGGGATGATGTGAGAATTGCACCTATGTTTGATTTCCTATGCACTTACTATTTTGGTTTGATTGAAATTAGGAATTAAACTTAGGATTTTTGACCTTTTCCATCCAGTCACACTATATACATATATAGAGTAAATGTTAGTCAATTTAATGAAATTTTCAAGAAACTTACTTTTTATATAGGGCATTGAAATTCAAGTTGAATTGAGTTAAAATTTTTTGAAACTTGCATGATTTATACATTGTAGAATATGGTTTTTGAGTTGAAGAACATACAACTTGTGAGTTTTTGAGCCTTATTGTGTGGTTACATCATTAGTCCACTTATTTCATTCTTCTGTGTTGCTCTTCTTTATGATTGCAATCTTTGGTTTGTTAAATTCTATATATCCATTGTTTAATGTATGATTATGCAATTATATGATTGAGGGCATCACTTCATTATAGCTCACTTAACCCAAAAAGCCTACCATTTCATTTACCTTTGTTTGCCACTTTGAGCCTTTTTAATCCCCTTTTGTTCTTTATTTTTCCACATCATTAACTTTAAGCAAAAAATAATGAAATGTCCCTTATTTGAATCTTTGAGTAGCTTAAGTTAGTAAGAGTGTGTAATGTTTAAGTGTGGGAAAAATGTGGGAACTTTGGTTGATGAAAATGTGTGCTTTAATTCTTGTTGAGAAATATTAGGAAATTTGGGGTCCATACTCATGTAATATTATAGAAACCATATGCATTGATATGTTGGTATATATATTATGTTCTTGAGAAAAAAATATAATAAAATAAATTTAAAAAAAAAAAGAAAAAATGATGAAAAGGGAACAAAATTACCCCAATGAGAAATTCAATAATAATCAATGCATATGTGATGAATTAAATTTGATGCATGAGTGTGTGTATATGTAAAAGTGAGATTTTTGGTAGCTAAGTTTGATATTAGAATTGTATAGGGTAAGTATGTGTTACGTGAGAACTTAGGTTAATCAAAGATTCAAATGCAACCTCACTTAGCCATATATATATATCCTTACCTTTACCCTTAGCCCCATTACAACCTTGAAAAGACCTCATGATTTTTGCATATGTACATTAAATTTGTGTTGATTGGTTAGATGAAGAACAAACTTTAGAAAGCATGATTAGAGGAGAATTGAGTGGATTGACCCTAAACACTTTTGAGCAACAAGAGTGTATATACACACCTGGTGAGGGTTCAATCACTCAATTCTATATTTCCACCTATGACTATGCTTATCTTGCGAGTTTGTTAAATTCTTTTATATGACTCAATTCAATTGTAAATGTGATTTGGTTATGATTACTTTAGCCCTTGATTGTATATAGATGATTTCTTGGAAGTTGATTTATTTGGACTAATTAAATACATATAGATAGTTAGATAGTATAGTTACATACATATAGGTAGATTGCATATAGATAGTTACTTTGAATAATTGTTGATTCCCCTTCTTGTCTTCTTTTGGTATAGCATGAGGACATGCTATTGTTTAAGTGTGGAGATGTGATGAATCCATATTTTATTGTATTTATTTGCTCTATTTGGGTGGATTTCATTAATTTTTCTTGCACTTATCCATTGAAATAGCATGCTTTTGTGAATTCTTTCCTAATTGTGCTTAATTGTAAAAAACATGCTTTTCATGCTTAAATTGCTAATTTTAATTCACTTTTCTCTCATTCGATGCCTTGATATATTTGTTTGAGTGATTTAAGATTTTGAAGGCAAGAATGGCTTGAGAAAGTGGAAGGAAAGCATACAAAGTAGAAGAATTCAAGAAATGAAGGATTTGTAAAGCTGTCCATCCTGACCTCTTGGTACTAAATTGATCATAACTTGAGCTACAGAGGTCCAAATAAGGTGATTCTAGTGGCATTAGAAAGCTAATGTCTGGCGCTTCAAAATGATATACAATTTGCTATAGTGGACATAAGTTGAAGTGTGTGTACGCACAAGTCGGGATTCAGAAAGTGTGCGTACGCACAGGTCCTGGCACTTGACCTCATTAATTGCAACTCGCTGGCAGCGATTTTTGGGTCCCCAAAACCCAATCCAACTCATTTCTGAAGCTATTTCAAGCCAAATTGAAGCTTGAAGAAGGAGGGGAGCAATTAGGTTCAGATTTTTACATATTTTAGTTAGTTTCTAGAGAGAGAAGCTCCCCCTTCTCTCTAGAATTAGGGTTTTTAGTTTACTTTCTCTTTAATTTTAGCATTTAATTCTTATTTTAATGTAGTTTCATTTATGTTTCCATCCTTTCTTGTCTTTATCTTCTTTAGTTCCTCTTCTTAATTTCCCATTTTTGTCATTTTTATGTTCATGGATACTTCTTGTTAATTTTACTTTCATTTAATGCAAATGTATGTTTCCATGTTATTCTTGCTTTATTTAGTTGTTATTGTCATTTTCTTGCTTTTGGTAGCTTTAGAATTTATTTTAATGCAATTTAATATTATTTTACTTTCATGCACACCAAGTGTTTGATAAAATTCTTGGCTTAGTTTTTACATAGTTTTTTTCCACTCTTGGCTTCAAATTGATGACTTTGGTGATCCTTGAGTCATTGATATCCATTCTTGTTTGATACATTAGAGTAGTTGGTTGATTTGGTCTCCATTGACACTATGTGACCCTTAATGTTGACATAGGACTTATGGATTGAAATCAACTATGCCTATTTGACTTATCTTCGATGTAAGGTTGACTAAGTAGGATTAACTCTTCATAATCATCATGTGTTTGTGGTCAATGCCTAGGATAGGTAACATTAGCTCTCAATTACTTGCCAAGAGGTTTCTTGCATTTTAATTTTCCTTGCTTTGACTTTTACTGCTTTGAATTTTAGTTTCTTACATGTTTAGCTTTTCACACTCTTGGTTGAGAAATTGGGTGTTTGGGTGAAATTGAGTTGTGGATGTCCATTCCGCATTGTGTGAGAATTGTTAATTGGTTTGGTTTCTCTTGACTCTAAGTGACTGATGACAAGTCATCTTAGCCTAGTTTCACTAGTCTTTTTCTCTTGTTTTCATTTAGTTTTATGCACTTTCTTGCATTATAAATTAGCCATTTGAATTGGAATTGCATGGTTTCCTTAAATCAATCAACCACCTTTTAATTGATACAAAATCATGAGGTTCAAGCTAACTTTAGTTGATAATTAATTGATTTATAAACCTTGTGAATTTTGTGATACTTTGATTGGTTGTTTTGATTACTTGTAGGTGAAAAAAGGAAACAAAAGGTGTGCCAACATTATGGAAGAAGGTTGCAAGAATGGGTTTGAGAAAATGGAATTCACGTTTGAGCTAACGTTTGCCTCAAACGTCAACTCAAACATGAGTAGTAGTTGAAGAACACCCTGGGGAAAAGCCAACATTTGCGCCAACGTTTGCCTCAAACGTTGAGGTCAAACGTTGGCTGAAGATGGAAGCTCCTGGAAGGCAACGTTTGCCTCAAAGGTGAGGTCAAACGTTGGCGCCAAAAGAGAAGAGAATTGAAGCTCCTGGGAAGGCAACGTTTGCGCCAACGTTTGCCTTAAACGTGAGGTCAAACGTTGGCGCCAAAGAGAAGAGAAATGGCATCCCTGGAGGCAGCAATGTTTGATCCAACGTTTGCCTCAAACGTGAGGTCAAACGTTGGCTCCAAAAAGAAGAGAGTTGGAGCTCCTGGGCACAGCAACGTTTGAGCCAACATTTGCCTCAAACGTGAGGTCAAACGTTGGCACCAAACAGCATGAAGGGGCATACTTCCAACAAGAATAACTTGAGTTGTAGATGTCCAATTGAGGTGATTCCAAGTGGGTTAGAAAGCTGACATTCAGAGCTTTCCAACCATATATAATAGTCTCTATTGGGCACAAAATTGGCAACGCGATAAGAGGACAAAGTAGCCCCCAAGAAGCATACAAAAAGGGAGGTCCACGTTTGAGCTCACGTTTGACCTCAAACGTTGAGCCAAACGTGGAAGACAGCACACGGCCTAGCTGCATAATGCCTCACTCAAGTAACGTTTGAGTCAACGTTTGCCTCAAACGTGAATGGTTCATGGCCTGGTTCACTAATGGATTTCCTCCCAACACCAAGAGCAATCAACAGAGGCTATTATCAACCCAATTCCATCAAGGCTAAAGGCCCAATTCAAGGCTTAATGATCATTTGAAGAAAGTGTATAAATAGCTTAGGATTTGAAGTTTTTGGGGAGCTTCCTTTTTAGAATTTTTAATACTTGAGCTTCCTTTTTGGGTTTTGAGCTATTTGGACATTCTGAGTCTTGGGGAAGGAGAATTGAATTCTCTTCCTCTTAGTTTTCTTGTTTTACATTTCATCTACATTTGTTTTAAATCTTGGGTTGGAGAATTGAGGAAATTCTGTCTCAATCTCAGCTTGAGATTTTCTTCTGTTTGATTTACTGCATCATTGAGAAGTTGCGATTCCATTTCTTTTCTTCTACTGCTGCATCTTTAATGTTCTTGCAATTAAATTCTGAATTTGGATCTAGGAATGCATTGAGATCTAGACTTGGTTATCTAGTCTCTTGAGTCCTGAGATCTACATCTTTAAATTTTAATTTCCTTGTTTCATTTCTACACCAAGCTTATTTTCATTGTCATTTGAGATCCGGTTTAATTGAATCCATCCTTTACTTTTTTGTTCATCACAAATTTACTTTTCATGGTCTAATTTCTGCAAATCCAATTCCCACTCCCCTTTATAATTCAAGCCATTTACATTCCTTGCACTTTAAGATTCTGCAATTTACATTTCTTGCGTTCTAAGTTTCTGCCAATTTAATTTTTTGTTCTTTAAGATTCAGCACTTTTATTTTTCGTTCTTTTTAATTTTCTGCAATCTACCCCTCTCCCTTTACTTTTCATGCAATTTAATTTCTGTTAATCACAAATCACTCAACCAACACTTGATTCGCTTGACTAAATCAACCACTAAACTAAAATTGCTCAATCCTTCAATCCCTGTGGGATCTACCTCACTCACGTGAGTTATTATTACTTGATGCGACCCGGTGCACTTGCCAGTGAGTTTTGTGTCGGATCATTTTCCGCACATCAAGTTTTTGGTGCCGTTGTTGGGGATTGAAATAGATTGACAATGATTACGTGAAGTGGAGATCTAGATCAAGCACTTTTTCTTTTCTGATTCTTTAATCTTGGACTAACCCACTAACTGTTCGAATTTTTGCTTAAACTAAACTTCATTCTAGCAATAGAAGTTAACACAAGCCAACCATCATCCACATGGGGGCAAAATGAAGAGACTCAAGAGGAGCAGCAGCAAGAACAAGTCCAGTACATGCACAACCAAAACTCTGGATAGAATGAAGTGTATGGAGACACATATAATCCATCCTGGAAGAACCACCCGAACCTCAGATGAGGAGATAATCACAACCAGAACCAACAACCATGGCAGAGGAACTCAAACCAAAACACTTCAAGAAACAACCAAAACCACAACCAGCAGCAAACTAACCAAAACCCTTACAAAAAGCCTCAAAACAACCACCCCAACCATTACCAATCCAATAACCAACTCACAAACCAAAATACCCACCATCCACCATTCACATCTCACAACCCACCACAAGCATCACCTGAATCTCAAAGACTCACCAACTTGGAAACATTGATAGATAAAATGTGGAAACACCAGGAAATGACAACCAAGAATCATGAAGCCTCCATGAAGAGCCTAGAGAGGCAAATTGGGCAAATCTCCAAACAAATTTCTGTTGAGAGACCTTCAAGCTCACTGTCGAGTGACACAATCTCAAATCCTAAGGAAGAATGCAAGGCAATACAATTAAGAAGTGGGAGAACATTGATGAGCAACAATGACACCACAAAGAAGCCAGTGGAAAGCAGCAAAAAGCCAACAGATACAGAGGAAGCCAATGATCAAAATATGGTGTCAAACAAGAACACAGAGAACCTCAAAAGAAAAGAAGACCAGCCAATCAATACACATGAGAGAGAGGAAGAAGCACAGAAAAAGGAGAAAGTCTTCATTCCTCCGCTGCCATACCCACAGAGGTTCAACAAAGAAACCAAAGATCAACACTTCCACAAATTCCTGGAAACTTTCAAGAAACTATCACATGCCCATTTGGAGTTTTCGCCTATAGGAGGATGCCCTTTGGGCTGTGCAACGCACCAGCCACTTTTCAAAGGTGCATACTTTCCATCTTTTCTGATATGGTGGAAAAATTCTTAGAAGTCTTCATGGATGATTTTTCTGTTTTCGGAAATTCATTTAACACTTGCTTGCATAACTTAACTCTTGTTTTGAAAAGATGCCAAGAAACTAATTTAGTGTTGAATTGGGAAAAATGCCATTTCATGGTTCCGGAAGGAATAGTTCTTGGGCATAAAGTGTCATGTAAAGGTATAGAAGTTGATAAAGCTAAAATAGAAGTTATTGAAAAACTCCCTATACCTGTTAATGTGAAAGCAGTAAGGAGTTTTCTTGGGCATGCTGGGTTCTACAGAAGGTTCATCAAAGATTTTTCAAAAATAGCAAAACCATTGAGCAACTTACTAATGAATGATACTCCCTTCATCTTTGATGACACTTGTAAACATGCCTTTGAAACTCTCAAGAGAAAGCTCATTACAGCACCAATAATCACACCTCCTGATTGGAATTTACCTTTTGAACTTATGTGCGATGCAAGTAACCTTGCTATTGGTGCTGTACTGGGGCAAAAGAAAGACAAATTGCATCATGTCATATATTATGCTAGCAAGGTGTTGAATGAAACACAGAAAAATTATACCACCACTGAAAAAGAACTGGTAGCAATTGTATATGCATTTGATAAGTTTAGACAATACTTGATCAGTTCAAAAGGTATAGTGTATACTGACCATTCTGCTCTCAAGTATTTAATGTCTAAACAGGATTCAAAGCCAAGGCTTATTAGGTGGGTGTTGCTGCTACAAGAATTTGATATTGAAGTTAGGGATAGAAAGGGAAGTGAAAATTAAGTAGCAGATCATCTATCAAGAGTGCCACAAGAAGCCAAGCAAGATAAACCACAGCAAGTAAATGAGAACTTCCCTGATGAACACCTCTTCCAAGTTCAACAAACACCTTGGTTTGCGGACATAGCAAACTATAAGGTAGGAAGGAAGATACCTCAAGAATTTTCCAAGCAACAAAAAGAGTTAAGATGTGGCATGATAAGAAAATTATAAAGAAGGAGTTCAAGCCAGGACAGTAAGTGCTCTTGTATAAATCAAGGCTCAAGATCTTCCCTGGCAAGCTCAAGTCCAAATGGACAGGTCCGTATCTAGTAACAAAAGTCTTTCCTTATGGAGGTCTTGAGCTGCTAGATGAAGCCACACAGAGCCACTTCACAGCAAATGGACATAGAGCAAAGCCTTATTTAGGAGACCAATGGGACAAGGAAAAGGAAGTTCAGTACCTGAGCTGAACAAACACAGAGAATGTCAAGCTAGTGACATTAAAAGAGCGCTTGTTGGGAGGTAACCCAATCTGAGGTAGTTTTCTTTTTATAGCCTTTTCAATAAAAATGTCGAATGATTGGTATGCATTGCAAGAAGCTAAGTTTGGTGTTGCACACCAAAACAATTTAAGGGAGAATGAAGGATTCTAAGTTTGGTGTTCCACCAAAACATCATTTAAAAGCACATTCTCACTTCTTGCGTAATACTAGCTCCAGGCAATCAAACAGATTATTCAACTACTTAATTGCTCTCTAGTTTAACCCCATTACCTTTAGCAAGAGCACAAGATTTTACACATAGTAACTTGTTGCATCAGAGGAAGTGGCAAGGAACTAAATTTGGTGTTCCCACACGAAATTAAATCCAAAAGCCGCACTCAATTTATGCATACTAATCAGTCACCCAAAGGGCTTGGAAAGCAAGCAACTTTTGAGAATTGTGCAGGGAACTAACCACAAATTGAAGACATTACGCACCATGACGCAAAAAGGGAACAACAGAAAGGAAGACAAAAGAACTGCAAACCAATAGGTTGTATCTATACTTAACTTCTGCTGTTGAGAAATGCTATGATTTATATCTTGCTAAAGTGTTCAGCTAGTACAAGTAGAAATTTTTTTAAAATAAGCTAGTCTAAGTGTGTGCTTGTGTGGTTACTTTCACTTAACTAACGCATGCCTTGTCCCTTGCATCTTTTCAATTCAATAAAAGAAATGCTTGAAACATGAAGTAAGATGGTTCATTGTTAGCTAGAAGTCAAATAATAGTAAGTGGTGGCATATATGTGTGATTGTGTGGCAACTCACTATCAGTGAATAAAAGGAATAGATTGTTCTCTCTTTAAGAAGAAAGCAGCTCACTGTCTATGAATCTCAATCAAATAAAAGTCCTTGTGTGAAAAGAAAAACAAAAAGAGAAAAAAAATAGCCAAAGAGTGGCAACAGAATAAAAGAAAAAAAAATAAAAATAAAAAGAAACAAAGTTAGACACCAATAGCTTGAACCTTAGAATATATGCCTGTGGTGTCTTTGTACTAGGATCTTCTTGGATTATTAAGTTCTTTGGAGTGCATTAACACTTGGTAACTTGGGTTAACTAACCCGGGATTATCAACTGAAAATCCACTATCAAGAGCAACCTAGCTACAAGACATTTAGTAACCCAAAGAGGTGCTGGGCATCAATATTCTAAGAAGGCATGTGAGCCAAGTGTCTAAAGTGAATAATGTGTCAAGCATAAATAAAGAAAAGAGCTTGTTACACATGACACTGAACTAAAGTATATGAAAAAAAAAAATTTCAGTAAACAAGGACAAAGGAATAATGAGAGGTCATAGCAGTGTATTGCTTGATGCTTAAAGGAAACTTTCTAGGCCTAATTGTCAATAAGAAGTGGATAAGTTACATATCTGCCTAAAACCCCATGAACTACCAATAATATTCTGCTAACATGAGCATTCTCTTTTGTTTTCATTCTTTCTTCTTAATAATTCTTTTCTTGCTTGGGGACAAGCAAGCTTTAAGTTTGGTGTTGTGATGCCAAGTCATCTTAGCAGTTGGCTCAAACGTGAATGGTTCATGGCCTGGTTCACTAATGGATTTCCTCCCAACACCAAGAGCAATCAACAGAGGCTATTATCAACCCAATTCCATCAAGGCTAAAGGCCCAATTCAAGGCTTAATGATCATTTGAAGAAAGTGTATAAATAGCTTAGGATTTGAAGTTTTTGGGGAGCTTCCTTTTTAGAATTTTTAATACTTGCAGTAGAGAGCTTCCTTTTTAGAATTTTTAATACTTACAGTTGAGAGCTTTTGGGTTTTGAGCTCTTTGGACATCCTGAGTCTTGGGGAAGGAGAATTGAATTCTCTTCCTCTTAGTTTTCTTGTTTTACATTTCATCTACACTTGTTTTAAATCTTGGGTTGGAGAATTGAGGAAATTCTGTCTCAATCTCACCTTGAGATTTTCTTCTGTTTGATTTACTGCATCATTGAGAAGTTGCAATTCCATTTCTTTTCTCCTACTGCTGCATCTTTAATGTTCTTGCAATTAAATTCTGGATTTGGATCTAGGAAGGCATTGAGATCTAGACTTGGTTATCTAGTCTCTTGAGTCCTGAGATCTACATCTTTAAATTTCAATTTCCTTGTTTCATTTCTACACCAAGCTTATTTTCATTGTCATTTGAGATCCGGTTTAATTGAATCCATCCTTTACTTTTCTGTTCATCGCAAATTTACTTTTCCTGGTATAATTTCTGCAAATCCAATTCCCACTCCCCTTTATAATTCAAGCCATTTACATTCCTTGCACTTTAAGATTCTGCAATTTACATTTCTTGCATTCTAAGTTTCTGCCAATTTAATTTCTTGTTCTTTAAGATTCAGCACTTTTATTTTCCGTTCTCTTTAATTTTCTGCAATCTACCCCTCTCCCTTTACTTTTCATGCAATTTAATTTCTGTTAATCACAAATCACTCAACCAACACTTGATTCGCTTGACTAAATCAACCACTAAACTAAAATTGCTCAATCCTTCAATCCCTGTGGGATCGACCTCACTCATGTGAGTTATTATTACTTGATGCGACCCGGTGCACTTGCCGGTGAGTTTTGTGTCGGATCGTTTTCCGCACATCAGTGACCCACTAGTGTTGACTTAAGACTTAGAGATTGGGATCAATTATGCCCTTTTGACTAATTCTCAAGTAGGATTAACTAATTGGGATTAATTTCACACAATTGCCATGTTTGTAGTCCACAACTAGGATATGAATCCTTAATTACCCAATTCTTGCCAAGAGTTCTTTTAGCCATTTAATTTCTATTTTCTTTGCTTTAATTGCTTTCCTTTTAATTCCTTGTATGATCATTTACTTTCTTGCTATTTACATTTCTTGGTTCTCTCTTGCAATCATCCAATCCCCATTTCTTCCCATAGCCAATAATTGTACACTCAATTGCAACTCCTAGGGAAGACGACCGAAGGTTTAAATACTCTAGGTTATTTTGAATTTGAATTTAACATTTGATTGATGTTCAATTGTTGGGTTTGGACTATACTTGCAACGGACAAACTCTACTTTTTTAGTGTGGAAAATCCAAACCCATGCATTTGGGCATTATCACCCGCTGGTCCTGAGAGGCTAGGGAATCCAGATTTCCTTCTTCTCTGCATTGGCGTTTGAACATCCAAGGGCTGCTCCCTGGCTGGCGTTCAAATGCCAGCAATGCTGCCCTTGAGGGGCGTTGAACGCCCAGCAGGGATACCCTTGCTGGCATTCAACTTTAACACTCTATCCAGAGTGTTCTGCTTTCATTGCGGTAAATTCAGTCTCTGTCTTGACTGATGCATATAATCATGACTGATAAACCCCATTTGTAGGGTTCATCTTGTATTGAATTTAGAGTATTTTGTCAACCTTTTCTCACATTTACTCAATGAAATAGCATGGTTTTGTGATTGTCCCCTAATTTGTGCTTAAGTGTGAAAACATGCTTTTAGACCCTTAAATTGATAATTTTAATATCCCTTTGATTCCACTAGATGCCTTGATGTGTTTGTTAGTGATTTCAGATTGAAAAGGGCTAGGAATGGATCGAAAGAGTGAAGAGAAAGCATGGAAAGTGGAGAAATCATGAAAGGCCAAGGATTTGGGATGCATCCATGGACGCGCGCGCATTAGATGCATATGCATGGATAGCGTAATACTCCAGGGACGCGTACGCGTGCTGTACACGTACCCGTCGATGCCCGCATTGACTCCTTTAATGAAATCGCACCTGGCGATTTTAGAGGGGCTTCTGGCCCAGTTTTGAAGCCAATCTTTGGCGGAAAAAGGCTAAAGAGACCAAGGACTGAAGGAGAAAGGCATCAATAATTCATTCATCATACAATCATTCACATTTTTGTAGGTTTTAGATGTAGTTTTTAGAGATAGAGGCTCTATCCTCTCTCTAGGTTTTAGGTTCTTAGGTTCTTAGGTTTAGTTCTTCTCAAATTCAAATTTCTATCTTACTTTATTTTAGTTTCTATTCTACACTCTATCACTCTAGCATCTTAGCTTATCTTCTCTTGTTGACTTATTTA
The DNA here is from genome assembly GCF_000816755.2 of Arachis ipaensis. NCBI lineage: Eukaryota > Viridiplantae > Streptophyta > Magnoliopsida > Fabales > Fabaceae > Arachis > Arachis ipaensis. The sequence continues at coordinate 58,347,244 of NC_029788.2, forward strand.
TTTTCCTATTTGGTTTGTGAAATCTTGATGTTAGATTCCTTTTCCATATCAATGCAATTTATATTTTCCATGGTTATTGTTATCCTCTTTAATTATTAGTCATTGATGCTTGCAATTGGTTGTTTAGATTTATCTTCCTTGTTAGTTTTCTATGCTTTCATCTTATGCCTTCCAAGTGTTTGATAAAATGCTTGGAAGGATGTTAGAGTAGAATTTTATGTCCTTGGCTTGGGATGGTAACTTAGGAATTCTTGAGTTACTAATGTCCAAGTAATTGATTGATTGGTAGCCATTGACTCTAGTTCTCACTAATTGAATTAGTGGAGAGCTAGGACTTATGGACTTGGATTGATGTAGCTCATTTGACATTCCTTTACTAAGTTAGAGGATGATTTAATGAAATTGATCCTTGCAATTATCATGTTGTGGTTAGTGTTCCGAGGGTTACCTAAAACTGTAGGTCGATCTCGGACGAGATCTGCGGTGGTGGCCGGAGCTGTTGTGTCCGACTTGTTGGACCTGGTGGTGCTACTGATCTTTCGTCACCAGAGGGTGGTGGTACCTACAAGAGACTCTGATGCCTAAGTTAGCACGGGTTTTAAGCAGGTTTTTAGTAGAATCAGAGTAAGAGTTAGACCTAGGTGCTCCAATGTATTTATAATGGTGTGGAGTGATCTTCTTTTGGGATAAGATAGTTATCTTATCTTTATCTTTTGAGTGAAGTCATCCTATCTTTAAGGGAACCGCCCTTATCTTGCTAGGCTTGGGCTGCCCTTGGACTTGGGTCATATTCCTCTGTTTGGGCCCTTTTTGGGCTCTCCTGGTGATTTGGTCGAATTCTTTGAGAAGAGGTCGGGTAATCCTGACCTGAAGAGGTCGATTGACTTGTCTTCAGCTAGCCCGGGTCATACAGCTCGACCCGGGGCATTAACAGTGCCCCTGCTTGAGCGCAGTCTTTCCTTTTGAGGTCGAGTCCTTTTTTAGGACTTCAATCCTTCTTGGAGAAGCTGAGCTCGAGCACTTTGGTTGATTCCGCTGAGGGTTTTTGAATGCGAAGCATCTTCCTTTACTCCCTTTAATTTGCAACGTATGTTTTTGCATTTGTTTTCTTCTTGGAAATGTGCGAGGGTTTTTAAAGCCCATTAACTCCTCTTTTTGCCGTTTCCCTCTTTACATTTCATTTTGAATTTCCAAAAGACTTTGCTTTCAGTTTCTTCTTCTCTTGCTTGCTGTAACTATGTCTTTACCCTTCTGTTCATGCGTCTTCGTGCTTCCCTTTTCTTTTGTTCGAGAGGTGACTTGCTAGTGTCGTTCCAGTTTGCTTGCTTCGATCCCTGATCAGTTTATCGTCTCCTCTCTACTCGGGTTAGTTTTCCGTCTTCCTTTTTGTTTTTTCAGAAATGGCGAAGACTTCAGACTCCATAAAGGCCTTTAAAAAGGTGAGGAAAGCTACAGCTGCCCAAAATATCTCGGACAGGGCTGCTGGGGAAGGATCTTCTCAGGTCCTTCCTAAGAAGCCGACCTCGAGCACTTCTGGTCCGAGGAGGGTGATCCTTACTCCTCAGATCTATTTTGTTGGTCCGAGGAGGTTTAGGGTTTAGGGTGATTCTCCTACTTCCGGCCCTCCTCTAAAAAGATAGAAGACTATTGAACCTTTTGACCTTGACGCTCTTGATTTTGACGTTGTGGGGTTTGTTGACAACTAAATCGTCCCTTATGGCTGACTTCCGATGAACGATGTGTCCATTCTTCACCACCTGGATTTCATCACCCGGAGTAGTGTTAAGATGGCACACATAGGTGCAGCCTTGTTCCGAACTATTCAGGATGTCCTAGTTCATACAACGAAGGCTTTTATGGAGGAGGCCCAGTCGAAATTAGACAGGATCAAGGGGTTGAAGGATGAGCTGGATGCCAAAGTGGCCACGTTGGAGATTGACTTGGATAATGAGAGGGCTCGGGCTACTGTGGCTGTGGCTTCTGCAAATCTAGCTGAGGAGATGACACAGAAGCATAAGGAGAGCTATGTCTGTACTTATGGCGAGCTGTTGGAGGCCAGGGAGAGGGTGGACTCTATTCAAGCTAATTATACTGAGCTTCAAGGCCATCTCATGGGCATTGTGACTGATGCCTATGAGAACTTGAAGGCTCAAGTCTGGGTTCTAGCTCCCGAGCTCGACCTGACTCTTTTCAGTTTGGACAATATTGTGGAGAATGGTAAAATCATCCCTGCCCTGGATGAAGATGATGATGAAGGTCCTCCTCCCGAGCCGCCTGTCAAAGGCTCTGCTCTGACTTCTCCACTCCTACTGCCGAGGTCAGCTGGCCCGAGTCCGACCCTGATGTCCAGATCTTGAATCGGGATGATGGAACTGTGGATGCAATTCCTACGAGGATCATACTTCCTTCATCGACTCAGGATGCTGCTACCGAGGAGAACCTGGACCCTTGATGAATTTTCTTTGATGTATTTTGTACAGCCCGGTCTGTGGGCTTTTGAACTCTAGTTTCTGTAACTTGTGGTTTGTTTTGACTTGGATATTTTAGTTGCTTTCTTTAGCAACTCTATTTAGAAAAACAAATGCTTTCGAACTCTTGAGGTCGACTTTCGGGTGGCCTTCTGAGTCTTGATTATAGTAGCTTTGTTTCTTCATGATATGGTTGCTTGCAGCTTTTTGGCACTTCTAGGAATCATTAGAGTGTTGGAGTCTCTGCTGTCTGACCTCTTTTGATTGCCTTTGTGCTTTGTTTTTTTCCTACTTTAGTCGAAGTGACCTTTGAGGCTAGCTTTGTGGTGCACGGAATTGTGATCACACTTTTCACAACTCCGCACAACTAACCAGCAAGTACACTGGGTCGTCCAAGTAATACCTTACATGAGTAAGGGTCGATCCCATGGAGATTGTCGGCTTGAAGCAAGCTATGGTCATCTTGTAAATCTTAGTCAGGTGGATTCAATTGGTTATGAGTTTTGATAATCGAAAGATAAATAAAACGTAAATTAAAATAAAGATACTTATGTAATTCATTGGTGGGAATTTCAGATAAGTGTTTGGAGATGCTTTGTTGCTTCTGAACCTCTGCTTTCCTATTGTCTTCATCCAATCATGTGTGCTTCTGATGACAAGTCATCTTAGCCTAGTTTCACTAGCCCTTTTCTTTAGTTTTCACTTGAATTGTGCACTTTCGTGAGCTACAAGTAAGCTAATATGGGTAAATTTTCATGCTTCCTTTGATTTAATCAACCATGTATGAATTCATGCCATTTCATGAGGTTTTATGCTATAATTGTCGCATATTATGATAGAGTGAATATCTCATGATTATGAGCATAGCTTTGATGTGTTTGGTTGATTAATGATAGGTGAAGAAAGCTTGGAGAAAGGTTGAAGCAAGAAGGAATAGCTAGGAGTAAAGAGAGGACAATGGAATAAGTGAAATTGAACCAGGAAGCAAAAAGCTGGACCTAAAGTTAGCCTCAAACTTTTGCACAAACTTTTGGGTGAAAAGTTAGCCCCAACGTTAGCCCCTAACTTTTGGGCTAACGTTGGAACTTGAAAATCAATCCCTGGGAACCAAAAGTTTGCACCAACGTTAGCTCCTAACTTTTGGGCTAACGTTGGCACATGAAATTCACCCCTGGGCACCAAAAGTTTGCGCCAACGTTAGCCCCTAACTTTGAGGCTAACGTTGGCACATGAAAACTACAAGGGGAGGAGCAAAAGTTTACGTCAACGTTAGCCCCTAACTTTTGGGTTAACGTTGGCGCCACAAGTGCACCAAGGAAGGCTAACGTTGGTGCAAAAGTTAGACCCCTAACTTTTGCACCAACGTGAGTATCAGCAAGTTATGTTGGCTGATATGAAAAGTTGGACCAAAAGTTAGACCCTAACTTTTGCTCCAACTTTTGGTCCAACTTTTGCAAAACTCCAACCCGGTTCAATTGGTTTGTTTTGGTTCCTCTTCAAACTCCAAGAGCAATCAACCAAGGCCTCTTTCAACCCAATTTCACCAAGAGCAAAGGCCCAACTCAAGGCTTGAAGATCATTTGAAGAAAGTGTATAAATAGGATAGATTTCAAGTTCTTCGGGGAGCTTTTTCTGGAGCTTTCCTTTTTGGAGTTTTCATAATAGTTTTCAGAGAGCTTTGGATATTGAGTGATCTTTAATTTCTTAGTTTCGGGGAAGGAGAATTCCACTCTCTTCCTCTTAGTTTTATTGCTTTCAATTTCAATTGCAATTGTCTTCGATTTTGGGTTAGAGAATTGAAGAAATTCTGTTTCAATCTCATCCTTGGATCTCTCTGCTTTATTTACTGCAATTGAATTTCCGTTTCTGTTACTTGCTTCTCATCTACTTTCCTTGCAATTTACAATTTCCTTTGCAATTGTTCTGGTTGGATCTAGGAAGGCATTGAGATCTAGACTTGGTTTTCTAGTCTCTGGATCCTGAGATCTGAATTCCCAATTTACATTTTGTTTCTTGCTTTTAATGTTCATTTACTTTACTGCTTCAAGATCCGATTCAACCCAAACCTTCTTTTACTCTTTTGTGTGATGCAAGTTACTTTTCTTTGTTTAATTTCTGCAAATCCAACTCCCAATCCCATTTACATTTCGAGCCATTTACATTTCTTGCACTTTAGGATTCCGCAATTTACATTTCTTGCACTCTAAGTTTCTGCCATTTAATTTCTTGTTCTTTAAGATTCAGCAATTTAATTTCCTGCTCTCTTTAATTTCATGCAATTTACATTCTGCAAATCACAAATCACCCAACCAAAACTTGATTCGCTTGACTAAATTAACCACTAAGCTAAAATTGCTCAATCCTTCAATCCCTGTGGGATCGACCTCACTCCCGTGAGTTATTATTACTTGATGCGACCCGGTGCACTTGCCGGTTAGATTTGTGTGTTTTGGGAGAAATTCATTTTTCCACCAAAATATCCCATCAAGTTTTTGGCGTCGTTGCCGGGGATTGATTAGATCAACAATGATTAAGTGGGTGAGAAGTCTAGATTAAGTATTTTCTTTGTTTTTGTTCTCTGCTCTAAGTTGAAACCAAGGTGTTTGAGTTTGCCTCACTAAGAAATTCATCTCTGAGATATGAATTTCAATTCTCCTTGGTGTTGTGTTTTACAAAATTCAAATGGAGTTCAACTCATCTTATGATCAAACAAATTTTATGGGATATTACCCATCATCACCAATCTCTAATGGTGGCTGGGAATATCACCAAGAGAATACACATTCTGAGCACTCCAATTCATGGAGATTTGCTTCAGAACCACAAGATGAGAAAGAAAATCATATGGGATATTTCCCTCTACCACAAAATGATGCAAGTCATGATTCTAATGGTGGCTGGGAAGGGAATTCTAGTGCTTCATATGATATTCATCCGAAGATATTATCACTTGACCATATTTCAACCGAAAGCCCCTTTCAAAACTCACCACCCACACAAACTTACATGGACCACTCGAGCCTCTCAAAGATTGAGACCATGCTTGAAAAATATGCGAAAGAAGCACAAATATTCGAGAAAAGGCAAGAAGCTTTCTTCAAAAATATGAATGGAGAAGTAGAGAAAATAAGGAGGAGCTTAGAACCACTGAGCAAGAAAAATGAAGGCCAATTGATGGATATGAAGGAGAAAGTGGAAGAGCAAGATAAGGAGGCCACTGCATCAAATGAACTTTCAATAAAGAATGAGGTGGTTGAACCTGAAACTTCACTTGAGATGACAAGAGAACATGAAGACTCACAACTCTCACAAACCTCCCTGGACCAAAATGCCTCAACACCTGAATCCATGATTGAAAGGTATGACGAGGAGATGAAGAAATGTTGGGAAGATCGACAAACCTCTCCCATGATAGAGCTATTAAAACAAATGTTGGGTGTAAAAGAGGAAGTGGAGGATAGACAGTAGGTATATTTTTTTCCTTGCTTTGTTTAAAATTCAATAAATTGGCATATGGTTACATTCTAAGTCTGGTGTTGCCTTGCAACAAATTGTTTTCAATCTTTTTGGATGATTGCATCAAATCAAAAATGAAAAGCGACACACCAAGATTCTAAGTTTGGTGTGCCACCTATTTTTCTATGCAAATCAATCCAGCAACATCACTTGTCTGCATAATCATATTGCCTTTTACAGTGTTATTTTTCTTCTTAGTTGGATAATTTTTGTTTTCTCTTTGTTTCACTTATCTACTTGTTTTTAATGCTTTCCTTCATTAACTGTTTTTGTTAATACATCACAAAGACATCCTTATTCATAACAGACTCTTCATTTAGTGATTGTATTTAACACATAACAGTTTCTTTCGTCTAGTTTTAATTCAAATAAATTGACATATGGTTGCATTCTAAGTTTGGTGTTGCTATGCAACAAAATTTGGTTCCAATTCTTACAAGATACTTGCATTAATTCCAAGTTAAAGTGTCACACTAAGTTTGGTGTGTCACTTATTCTTTATGCAAAGTATTATGCTCACCTTCTTAAGTTTGCAATCACAATGTCTCTGTCTCTTGTGCCTTGATTATTATCTTTAATTTTGCTTGCTTGAAACACATGTACTACTAACATTCCTTGTGTAAGACATTCATGATCCATCTTAGCCCCATAGCCACGGTTCCAATAGTTGCTTGAGGATGAGCAAGCATTCTGAGTTTGGTATGGGAAGGAGGAAAATGGGAGGAAAATGACAACAATAGAGAAGATGAACTACAAGGTTGTAAAGTTCCTTTCCCTCTCATTTGTTTCAAGCACTATAAACTGCATGATTGTCTTTATCTTCTCTGTATGCATGTGTGTATGAAAAGGCATAGTTTGATTTCTAAATTGCAACATGGTGCTATGTCATTATGATTACCAACTTGAGTTTTGTGAATTCAAAAGCAACAAAGTATCATGATCATAAACGAACAAGGAATTAAAGAAGAGTTTAGCATGTGCATACAAGTATTGGAAAGCTAGTATGATTAATTGTTGCTCAATTGCATTGGATTTTATTTAATTGAAGTTTTCATCTAGGACATTTTGTGAAATCTTTTACCCAAAAGGAGAAGCTAATAAGAAAATCAAAAACTTGTTTCAAGGAAGAAATATAAGAAAAAGATTTCATAAATTGAGCTAGATGGAAGCATCAATCATTTACATTTCTTTTGTGATTGTAGCATGCTTAGAAATCTAGCTTACCACGAACATTGAGTTGCTATTCTTCTTGCCTTGGATTGTCAATCTTTATTGCATGATTCTTTTCTTGCTTGGGGACAAGCAAGGTTTAAGTTTGGTGTTGTGATGACATGCCAACATGTCATGTTTTTCTATGCTTTTTCATTTGTTTTCAATAGATTTTATGCACTTTCTTGAGCCATAAGCAAGCCAATTGGGTAGATTTTCATGTTTCCTTTAATTTAATCAACCATGTGTGAATTCATGCTATTTCATGAGGTTTTATGCTATAATTATCACATATTATGAAAGAATGAATATCTCATGATTTTGAGCATAGCTTTGATGTGTTTGGTTGATTAATGATAGGTGAAGAAAGCTTGGAGAAAGGTTGAAGCAAGAAGGAATGGCTAGGAGTAAAGAGAGGAAAATGGAATAAGTGAAAATGAACCAGGAAGCAAAAAGTTGGACGAAAAGTTAGCCTCAAACTTTTGCACAAACTTTTGGGTGAAAAGTTAGCCCCAACGTTAGCCCCTAACTTTTGGGCTAACGTTGGCACATGAAAGTTACTCCCTGGGCACCAAAAGTTTGCGCCAATGTTAGCCCCTAACTTTTTGGCTAACGTTGGCGCATGAAAAACACACCCTGGGAGCAAAAAGTTTGCGCCAACGTTAGCCTCTAACTTTTGGGCTAACGTTGGCGCCACACACCACAACAGCTTGAAGGGGTATACTTCCAATAAGAATAACTTGAGCTACAGATCTCCAAATGAGGTGATTCAAGAAGCATTGGAAAGTAGGAATCAAGAGCTTTCCAAGAATATATGGCACTGCATGGTGGATACTAAAATTGAGGGAGAAAACTGCCCCGCAATGTGCATAAACGAACATGGTGGCAACCTGCAGTGAGGCCAACTGACCTCTGCACCTTCAACGGAGTATAACTCGAGCTGTAGAGCTCCAATTGATGCGCTTCCAACAACAATGGAAAGTAGACATTCAGGGTTTTCCAACAATGTATAATAGTATGGGGTGGACAATACGTTTGAGCCTCCAGAACTGGCGTTTTCGCCAACGTTTGAGGCAAACGTTACCTCAAACGCTGCACACTAAAGCCAGCGACCATGCCCTCTTCAAATGATCATAACTTGAGTTGTAGATATCCAATTGAAGTGATTCCAAGTGGGTTAGAAAGCTGACATTCAGAGCTTTGCAACCATATATGATAGTCTATATTGGGCATAAAATTGGCAACATGACAAGAGGACAAAGTTGGCACCATAAATGTGCATAAGGGAGGCCAACGTTGGAGCAAAAGTTAGACCCCTAACTTTTGCCCCAACGTGGATAGCAGCAAAATATGGGGGCTGATATGAAAAGTTGGACCAAAAGTTAGACCCTAACTTTTGCTCCAACTTTTACTCCAACTTTTGCAAAACTCCAACCCGGTTCATTTGGTTCACTTCGGTTCCTCCTCAAACTCCAAGAGCAATCAACCAAGGCCTCTATCAACCCAATTCCATCAAGAGCAAGGGTCCATGATCATTACTCAAAGGCACAAGAAATAGATACAATAGGAGTTTCATTTAATTGTAATTTGTTTTTAATTTCGTTTTCATTTCCATTTTGTAAAGCCTATATAAGGCATCATTTTCATATTTGTGAGGGGGCTGGCTCAACTCGAGCATTAGGAGTAGGGTAGAATAGAAAGTCCCCTTTGATACACTTTTCTGCAATTATCATTTTCAAATTTTGAATTCAGTTTTCTGAAATCTCAGTTTCTACAAGTCTTTGCTACACTTTTCTTTCCTGCAAGTTAAATTTCCTCTACGCTTTGATCTATTGCTCTCTTTAATTTCCAGCACCCTCTCCCCTTTACATTTCATGCAATTTATATTTCTTGCTATTTAAGTTTCTGCAATTTACATTTCTTGCTCTTTAAGCTTCTGCCCATTTACATTCTGCAACTTTAATTTCCCTGCAATTTTTACCTTCTGTTGCTCAACTTCACACAATTCACTCAATGTTAGCTTGACTAAACTAATCACCCACTAAAGTTGCTTGATCCATCAATCCCTGTGGGATCGACCTCACTCTAAGTGAGTTATTACTACTTGATGCGACCCGGTGCACTTGCCGGTTAGATTTGTGTGTTTTGGGAGAAATTCATTTTTCCACCAAAATACTCATCAAGTTTTTGGCGCCGTTGCCGGGGATTGATTAGATTGACAATGATTAAGTGAGGTGGCAATTTAGATCAAGCACTTTTTCTTTAATTTTTGACTGACACACTAACTGTTTGAATTTTTGCCTGAGATAACTGAAACTTCGCTTTAGCAACAAAGTGAAATTTTCCTGGAAATTTCTGGCTCTATGCAATGCTCTTGCTTACACAAGAAAAGCAATTTCTGCCACTAATCTCCCAAGTCCATCAACTGTTTGATACTTTGTGCCAGCTAACCTTCTAAATCACATTCTGAGCTTGAAAATATTCAATCATCACTTGAATTGTTTGTAACTGTGCAGGTCATGGAGGAAAGGAATCCTGCAGCAAGAGGAGAAAAACTGAGGCATTATGATTTCCAGCCTCCATAATCAAAGAGCAAGATGTCAAGCTAGTGACAATAAAAGAGCGCTTGTTGGGAGGCAACCCAACCGGAGGTAACTATCTTTTCATATCTATTTCAATAAAAAGGTTAATTAGTTTTATCTATATTACAAGAAGCTAAGTTTGGTGTTGCACACCAAAATAATCTAAGGGAGAATGAAGGATTCTAAGTTTGGTGTTCCACCAAAATCCCATCACAAAACACATTCTCACTTTCTGCATAATGCTGGCTTCAAGCATGTTGGATGAACTAGTAACTATTCTGTTGTTTCCTAGTTTTCAGTTTTATTGCTTTTGAAAAAGAAGAAGAAAAGAAAAAAAAAGTTATTACACATGGTTAATTTGATGCATGAAACCCATTGGCAAGGTACTAAGTTTGGTGTTCTCACACCAAAGTAAGTTCAAAAGCCCATAAATAAATCAGCCAAGCTAACCATTTCTTCTTTCAAGTGCTTGGGGAACAAGCAAC
>NC_029788.2:58357519-58429549 GCF_000816755.2 Arachis ipaensis
TATGATTTTGTATTGAGGTTGCATGCTTGTGAACACTTGCATGGGAGCTCATAGGCAGGACATGAAGTTCAAAGAAGTATTGTGGATATTCTCAAAAATTTATTGATTCAAGAAGCAGCAAACAAAACAAAAGAAAATAAGGAAAATACAAAAGCAAAAAGAACATAGCCCAAGGCTCTGAGCATCAATTACTAGGCAGAAAAAGAAAGAAAGAAACAATGACTCAAAGAGTTGTTAGCCTAGTAAAATGCTTGTGGTTGAGTTGTGTCAAAGAAAGAGGCTTGAGCAAGTAAATCCTTAGGGGTGCTTTAACACCTAATACCTTAAAACCAACTGGTTTAGGAGTATTGATTGAAAGCTTATTTAAAGATCCGCTTTGAGACATGATACTTAGAGTCGAGGCCAAAGCACAGAAACTATAAGCTGCTTCAAGGTGACTACATATAAAAAGATCTCCATGATACCATTTGGATGAAAATCCTAAGACCTAAGACTCCCAATATGTGAGGACTAGTGAGCATTGAAGCCCTTGCAAGAGCACATGATTTAGAGTTCACCCCACTTTACTTGATCACTTCACTCACTGGACATTACAAGCTATTCTTCAATCCATCTTAATTGAAAGAACCTTTGAGCATAATTCATTTCTTGCTTGAGGACAAGCAAGCTTTAAGTTTGGTGTTGTGATGACAAGTCATCTTAGCCTAGTTTCACTAGCCCTTTTCTTTAGTTTTCACTTGAATTGTGCACTTTCGTGAGCTACAAGTAAGCTAATATGGGTAAATTTTCATGCTTCCTTTGATTTAATCAACCATTTGTTCTTTAAGATTCAGCAATTTAATTTCCTGCTCTCTTTAATTTCATGCAATTTACATTCTGCAAATCACAAATCACCCAACCAAAACTTGATTCGCTTGACTAAATTACCCACTAAGCTAAAATTGCTCAATCCTTCAATCCCTGTGGGATCGACCTCACTCCCGTGAGTTATTATTACTTGATGCGACCCGGTGCACTTGCCGGTTAGATTTGTGTGTTTTGGGAGAAATTCATTTTTCCACCAAAATATCCCATCAGCTTCCTTTCATGCCAAGCTGTACGATCCTCTCAGATGAAAAATACCAGGTACGGTTTCTGCACGGCTAATCAACTGTTGGATTTCTCGTCTCGGATGAAAAATACCAAGAACAGCTACCACACGGCTAATCATTTGTCGGTTCTCACTAGCGTCGAAATAGGATCTCTCTATCCTCTTGCACACTGTCACTGCGTCTAACATTTGTGACTTTGAAGCTTGTCACAGTCATCCCTTCCCAGATCCTACTCGGAATACCACAGACAAGGTTTAGACTTTCCGGATCTCAGGAATGCTACCAATTGATTCTAGCCTATACCACGAAGGTTCTAATCTCACGGACTCGGTCCGTGAATTAGAGACCCAAGAGACTATACTCTGGCTATCGTCCAATGACTACGTTGAACATCATGTAGACCGCTTGTGGTTGTCAGGCACGCGGATCTTGGCTAAGCGAGTAATCAAGATAGTGGGTGATTGTCACGGATCACCCCTTCATTTTGACTTAACTGAATTAAGTACAAGAGTATATCTTGAAGAAGAAGTAAGCATGAGTTGAATGAGAAACAATAGTACTTGCATTAATTCATGAAGAATAGTAGAGCTCCGCACCTTAATCTGAGGTGTAGAAACTCCACCGTAGAAAATACATAAGAGAACAAGGTCTAGGCATGGCCGTGTGGCCAGCCTGCAAATGTGAAATATGGCATAAGATGTGTTCCAAATCTACGAATACAATAGTAAAAGTGCTATTTATACTAAAACTAGTTACTAGGGATTACAGAAAATAAGTAACTAAGTGCAGATAGTGCAGAAATCCACTTCCAGGGCCCAGTTAGTGTGTGCTTGGGCTGAGCATTGAGCTTTACCTTGCATAGGCCTTTTATAGAGTTAAACGCCAGCTTGGATGCCAGTATGGGCGTTTAACTCCAGTTCTGGTGCTAGTTCTGGCGTTTTACGCCAGAAAAGGGTCTCTGGCTGGTGTTTAAATGCCAGTTTGGGCCATCAAATCTCGGGCAAAGTATGGACTATTATACATTGCTGGAAAGCCCAAGATGTCTAATTTCCAACGCTATTAAGAGCGCGCCAATTGGGCTTCTGTAGCTACAGAAAATCCACTTCGCGTGTAGGAGGGTCAGAATCCAACAGCATCTGCAGTCCTTTCTCAGCCTCTGAATCAGACTTTTGCTTAGGTCCCTTGGTGCGCAGAAATTGTGATTACACTTTGATTATGTAAAATTCATCGCTCTTTCTTTCCCTGGTAATGGCGCCAAAAATATGATGCCAATACCATGGTTCACAACTTCGCACAACTAACCAGCAAGTGCACTGGGTCGTCCAAGTAATACCTTACGTGAGTAAGGGTCGAATCCCACGGAGATTATTGGTATGAAGCATGCTATGGTCACCTTGCAAATCTCAATCAGGTAGGGTTAAATGTGATTGGATTAGATAATTAAAAGATAAATAATAAAGGATAGAAATACTTATGTAATTCATTGGTGAGAATTTCAGATAAGCGAATAGAGATGCTTTTCGTTCCTCTGAACCTTTGCTTTCCTGCTGCCTTCATCCAATCAGTCTTACTCCTTAACATGGCTGGCTTTATGTGATACATCACCACTGGCGCTGGACTCCAGATTTGGGCAGAAGGCTGGCGTTGAATGCCAGTTTACGTCGTCTATTCTTGGCCAAAGTATAGACTATTATATATTTCTGCAAAGCCCTGAATGTCTACTTTCCAACGCAAATGGAAGCGCGCCATTTTGAGTTCTGTAGCTCCAGAAAATCCATTTTGAGTATAGGGAGGTCAGAATCCAACAGCCTCAGCAGTCCTTCTTCAACCTCTGAATCTGACTTTTGCTCAAGTCTCTCAATTTCAGCCAGAAAATACCTGAAATCACAGAAAAACACACAAACTCATAGTAAAGTCCAGAAATGTGAATTTAACATAAAAACTAATGAAAACATCCCTAAAAGTAACTAGATCCTACTAAAAACATACTAAAAACAATGTCAAAAAGCGTATAAATTATCCGCTCATCATCCCTCAATTTCAGCCAGAAAATACCTGAAATTACAGAAAAATACACAAACTTATAGTAAAGTCCAAAAATGTGATTTTTTCATAAAAACAAATAAAAATATAATAAAAAATAACTAAAACATACTAAAAACTATGTAAAAATAATGCCAAAAAGGGTATAAATTATCCGCTCATCACAACACCAAACTTAAATTTTTGCTTGTCCCCAAGCAACCAAAAACAAAATAGGATAAAAAGAAGAGAAAATACAATAAATTTCAAAAATATCAATGAAGCTTAGTTCCAATTAGATGAGCGGGACTAGGTTCTTTTTGCTTCTGAATAGTTTTGGCATCTCACTTTATCCTTTGAAGTTCAGAATGATTGGCATCCAGGGGAACTCAGAATTCAGATAGTGTTATTGATTCTCCTAGTTCAGTATGTTGATTCTTGAACACAGCTACTTTGTGAGTCTTGGCCGTGACCCTAAGCATTTTGTTTTCCAGTATTACCACCGGATACATAAATGCCACAGACACATAACTGGGTGAACCTTTTCAGATTGTGACTCAGCTTTGCTTGAGTCCCCAGTTAGAGGTGCCTAGAGTTCTTAAGCACACTCTTTTTGCTTTGGACCATGACTTTAACCGCTCAGTCTCAAGCTTTTCACTTGACACCTTCACGCCACAAGCACATGGTTAGGGACAACTTGATTTAGCCGCTTAGGCCAGGATTTTATTCCTTTGGGGCCTCCTATCCATTAATGCTCGAAGCCTTGGATCCTTTTTACCCTTGCCTTTTAGTTTAAAGGGTTATTGGCTTTTTGCTCTTACCTTTTGGTTTAAAGAGCTATTGGCTTTTTCTGCTTGCTTTTTCTTTTTCTTTATTTTTTTCGCCCCTTTTTTTCGCAAGTTTTGTGTTCTTCACTGCTTTTTCTTGCTTTAAGAATCAATTTTATGATTTTTTAGATTATTAATAACATTTCTCCTTTTCATTATTCTTTCAAGAGCCAACAATTTTAACATTTATAAACTTCACTATAAAAAATATGCACTATTCAAGCATTCATTTAGAAAACAAAAAGTATTGCCACCACATCAAGATAATTAAACTAATTTCAAGATAGAATTGGAAATTCATGTACTTCTTTTTCTTTTTTTTTTTCAGAAAATATTTTTCATTTAAGAAGGGTGAAAGATTCATGGAACATTCATAGCTTTAAGACATAGACACTAAACACTAATGATCATGTAATGAAGACACAAACATAGTCAAAACATAAAGCATAAAAATGAAAAACAGAAAAATAAGAATAAGAAAATTAAAGAACGGGTCCACCTTATTGACGGCGGCTAGTTCTTCCTCTTGAAGATCCTATGGAGTGCTTGGGCTCCTCTATGTCTCTTCCTTGCCATTGTTGCTCCTCTCTCATGGCCTTTTGGTCCTCTCTGGTTTCATGGAGGATGATGGAGTGCTCTTGGTTCTCCACTCTTAGTTGCTCCGTATTGAAACTCAATTCTCCTAAAGAGGTGTTGAGTTGCTCCCAATAGTTGTGTGGAGGGAAATGCATCCCTTGAGGCATCTCAGGGATTTCTTGATGAGGGATTTCCTCATGATCTTGTTGAGGTCCATGAGTGGGCTCTCTTGTTTGCTCCATCCTCTTTTTAGTGATGGGTTTGTGGGCAAGAGAGTAGGATTTGATAGGTGAATGGTGTTTAGGGAAGAGTATTATGGAAAGGTGTGAAGAGGAGAGAAGGAGAGGTGGGGTAGATGGGGATCCTGTGGGGTCCACAGATCCTGAGGTGTCAAGGAATTCTGGTCCTTGCACCTTTCTAGCGTTTAAACGCCCTCTGTGTGCCATTTCTGGCGTTTAACGCCATCTCTGCTACCTTTTCTGACATTAAACGCCAGGCTGATGCCCTTTTCTGGTGTTAAACGCCAGTCTGTCTACCAATTCTAGCGTTTAATGCAGCCAGACAGCCAGACACCCTTTTCTGGCGTTAAACGCCAGTCTGTCTGCTAATTCTAGTGTTTAACGCCCAGAATGATGCCAGACTGGGCGTTAAACGCCCATTCTGCTATCCTTACTGGCGTTTAAACGCCAATAAGCTTGTCCTCCAGGGTATGCTATTTTTGTGCTATTTTTTTATTCCACTTTAATTCTATAGCTGTTTTTGTGACTCTACATGATCATCTACCTAAAGAAAACATAACATGACAATGGAAAACAAATGTCTATAAAAATAAATATAATTAAATAACATTGGTTGCCTCCCAATAAGCGCTTCTTTAATGTCAATAGCTTGACAGTGAGCTCTTAGAGAGCTTCACAGAGACTCAGAGCTTAATGGTGGCCTCCCAACTCCAAACTTAGAAGTTAAGTGTGGGGGCTCTGTTTGACTCTGTATTGAGAGAAACTTTTCATGCTTCCTCTCCATGGATATAGAAGAAGATCCTTGAGCCTTAAACACAAGGTAGTCCTCATTCAATTAAAGGACTAACTCTCCTCTCTCCACATCAATCACAGCTCTTGCTGTGGCTAGGAAGGGTCTTCCAAGGATAATGGATTCATCCTCATCCTTCCCAGTGTCTAGGATTATGAAATCAGCAAGGATGTACAAGCTTTCAACCTTCACTAAGACATCCTCTACAAGTCCATAAGCCTATTTCATTGATTATCTGCCATCTCTAGTGAGATTCTTGCAGCTTGTACCTCAAAGATCCTCAAAGATCCCTAGTTTCTCCATTATAGAGAGTGGCATGAGGTTTATTCCTGACCCCATGTCACACAGAGCCTTCTCAAAGATCATGGTGCCTATGGTAGAAGGTATTAAGAACTTTCCGGGATCTGGTTTCTTCTGAGGTAATTTCTGTTGAACCAAGGTATTCAGTTCATTGATAAGTAATGGAGGTTCATCCTCCCAAGTCTCATTACCAAATAACTCGGCATTCGGCTTCATGATTGCTCCTAGATACCGAGAAACTTGCTCTTCAACAATATCTTCATCCTCTTCAGAGGAAAAATACTTATCAGAGCTCATGAATGACAACTGTAAGTTCAGTGGAATCTCTATGGTCTCTGTATGAGCCTCGGATTCCTTTGGTTCCTCATTAGGGAACTCCTTAGTGGTCAGTGGACGTCCATTGAGGTCCTCCTCACTGGAAATCACTGCCTCTTCCTCCTCTATAGGTTCGGCCACTTTAGATATATTGATGGCCTTGCACTCTCTCTTTGGATTCTCTTCTGTATTGCTTGAGAGAGTACTAGGAGGGATTTCAGTAACTCTTTTACTCAGCTGACCCACCTGTGCCTCCAAATTTCTGATGGAGGACCTTGTTTCAGTCATGAAACTGAGAGTGGTCTTAGATAGATCAGAGACTATGGTTGCTAAGTCAGAGAGGCTCTGCTTAGAATTCTCTGTCTGTTGCTGAGAAGATTATGGAAAAGGCTTGCTATTGCTAAACTTATTTCTCCCACCATTATTATTATTGAAGCCTTGATTAGGCTTCTGCTTATCCTTCCATGAGAAATTAGGATGATTCCTCCATGAAGGATTATAGGTGTTTCCATAGGATTCTCCCATGTAATTCACCTCTTCCATTGTAGGATTCTCAGGATCATAAGCTTCTTCTTCAGAGGAAGCTTCTTTAGTACTACAGGATGCAGTTTGCATTCCAGTCAGATTCTGAGAAATCATATTGACTTGCTGAGTCAATATTTTATTCTGAGCCAATGTGGCATTCAGAGTATCAATCTCAAGAACTCCTTTCTTTTAAGTCATCCCATTATTCACAGGATTTCTTTCAGAAGTATACATGAACTGGTTATTTGCAACCATTTCAATGAGTTCCTGGGCTTCTGCAGGGGTTTTCTTCATATGAAGAGATCCACCAACAGAGTGGTCCAATGACATCTTGGACAATTTAGACAGACCATCATAGAATATACATAAGATGCTCCATTTTGAAAGCATGTCAGAAGGACACCTTCTGATCAATTGCTTGTATCTTTCCCAAGCTTCATAGAGGGATTCACCTTCCTTCTATCTGAAGGTTTGGACTTCCA
Source organism: Arachis ipaensis (assembly GCF_000816755.2). NCBI lineage: Eukaryota > Viridiplantae > Streptophyta > Magnoliopsida > Fabales > Fabaceae > Arachis > Arachis ipaensis. The sequence goes on from NC_029788.2 coordinate 58,364,687, forward strand.
CTCTAAGCTTGCTCATCTTTTGAGGTAAAAAGAATTTGGCCAAGAAAGTATTGACTAACTTTTCCCAAGAGTTCAGGCTTTCTTTAGGTTGTGAGTCCAACCATATCCTAGCTCTATCTCTTACAGCAAAGGGGAAAAGCATAAGTTTGTAGACCTCGGGATTAACCCCATTGGTCTTAACAGTGTCACAGATTTGCAAGAATTCAGCTAAGAACTGATGAGGATATTCCAATAGAAGTCCATAAAACTTGTAATTCTGCTGCATTAGAGAAACCAATTGAGGCTTAAGCTCAAAGTTGTTTGTTCCAATTGCAGGAATTGAGATGCTTCTTCCATAGAAGTCGGAAGTTGGTGTAGTAAAGTCACCAAGCATCTTCCTTGCATCTCCACCATTGTTATTGGGTTTGGCTGCCATGTCTGCTTCTTTTTTGAAATTTTCTATAAGGTCCACTCCGGAGTGTTGTGCTTTAGCTTCTCTTAGCTCTTCAGAGTCCTTTCAGGTTCAGGATCAGCTTCAACAAGAATGTCTTTATCCCTGTTCTTGCTCATATGAAAAAGAAGAGAACAGAAAAGAAGAAGAATCCTCTATTTCACAGTATAGAGATTCCTTTATGTGTCAGAGGAAAAGAAGAATAGAATGAAGAAGGAAGAAGAAGAAATTCGAACACAGAGAGAGAGAGAGAGAGATGGTTCGAATTATTAGATGAGTAGAAGAGAAGTGTTAGTGAATAAATAAAATAAATAGAAAGAGATGAGAGAGAGGGAGTATTCGAATATTAATTAAAAGAAAAGAAAAATATTTATGTTTTTATTTTAATTGTAAGTTAGAATTCGAAATTGAAGAGAATAAATAAAAGCAAATTGAAAACTAAATAAGTTAAAAAGATTTTTGAAAAATTTATTAGTTAGTATTCGAAATTAATGAGAGAGAAAAGTAGTTAGGTGGTTTTGAAAAAGATAAGAAATAGTAAAATTTTTTAAAATTAAAACAAACAAGTCAAGTGGTTAATTGAAAAAGATTTGAAAATAAATTTTGAAAAGATAAGAAGTTAGAAAAAGATTTTGAAATTAAAATTTTAAAAAGATATGATTAAAATTTATTTTGAAAAATAATTGAAAAAGAAATTAAAAAGATTTGATTCTTAAAATTAAAGTTGATGACTTGACTAACAAGAAACTAAAAGATATGATTCTAGAATTCAAATATTGAACCTTTCTTAACAGGAAAGTAACAAACTTTAAATTTTTGAATCAAAACATTAATTGTTAGTAAAGTTTTCGAAAATATGAAAAAATAAGAAAAAGTTTTTGAAAATTAATTTTAAAAAATATTTTCGAAAAGAAATATAAAAGAAAAATGAAAAAGATTTGATTTTGAAAAAGATTTCAAAAGATAGAATTTTTAAATTGAAATTTTGACTTGACTAATAAGAAACAACTAAATTTTGAAAATCTTTGACTAAGTCAACCCAAAATTTCGAAATTTATGAGTAAAACAAGGGAAAGATATTATTTTTTATTTTTTTGAATTAATGAAGAAAGAGAAAAACAACAAAATTACACAAGACATAAAAATTTAAGATCAAAACAAATAATTCATGCAAGAACACTTTGAATGTCAAGATGAACACCAAGAACACTTTGAAGATCATGATGAACATCAAGAACATATTTTTGAAAATTTTTAAGAAAAGAAAGGCATGCAAGACACCAAACTTAGAAATTTGTAATATTTAGACACTATGAATTCGAAAATGCATATGAAAAATAACAAAAAAAAACACAAAACAAGAAAATCACAAGATTAAACAAGGAAAATCATCAAGAACAACTTGAAGATCAAAGAAGAACACAATGCATGAATTTTCTAAAATCTAAGAAAAATTAAAAACATGCAGTTGACACCAAACTTAAAATTTGACACTAGACTCAAACAAGAAACACAAAATTATTTTTGGTTTTTATGGTTTTATTAAATTTTTTTGTATATTTTGCGAAATTATTTTGGTAAAAAAAATAAAAAAATTCAAAATTTTTAATAAGAATTCCAGGATTCATGCAATGTTAGTCTAAAGCTCCAGTTCAAAAGATTAGACATGGCCAAATGGCCAGCCAAGCTTTAGCATAACAAATACAGACATGTCCCTTCTACAATGGAAAGTGGAAACCTCAGTCCAAAAGATTAGACATGGCTTAACAGCCAGCCATGTTTCAACATATCTTATGAAACTCTAGACTTCATTCTTAAAAAATTTTGAATGATTTTTTTCGAAAACACAAATTTTTTTTCGAAATTAAAAATAAAAAGCTTAAACATAAAATAAAATTACCCAATCTAAGCAACAAGATGAACCGTCAGTTGTTCAAACTCGAACAATCCCCGGCAACGGCGCCAAAAACTTGGTGCACGGAATTGTGATCACACTTTTCACAACTCCACACAACTAACTAGCAAGTGCACTGGTTCGTCCAAGTAATACCTTACGTGAGTAAGGGTCGATCCCAGGGAGATTGTCGGATTGAAGCAAGCTATGGTCATCCTGTAAATCTTAGTCAGGAGGATTCAATTGGTTATGAGTTTTGATAATCAAAAGATAAATAAAACATAAATTAAAATAAAGATACTTATGTAATTCATTGGTGGGAATTTCAGATAAGCGTTTGGTGATGCTTTGTTGCTTCTGAACCTCTGCTTTTCTATTGTCTTCATTCAATCATGTGTGCTTCCTTCCATGTCAAGCTGTATGATCCTCTCGGATGAAAAATACCAGGTACAGTTTCTGCACGGCTAATCAACTGTCGGATTTTTCATCTCGGATGAAAAATACCAGGTACAGCTACCGCACGGCTAATCATCTGTCGGTTCTCACTAGCGTCAGAATAGGATCTCTCTATCCTTTTGCACACTGTCACTGCACCCAACATTCGTAAGTTTGAAGCTCGTCATAGTCATCCCTTTCCAGATCCTACTCAGAATACCACAGACAAGGTTTAGACTTTCCGGATCTCAGGAATGATGCCAATTGATTCTAGCCTATACCACGAAGGTTCTAATCTCACAGACTCGGTCCGTGAATTAGAGACCCAAAAGACTATACTCCGGCTGTCGTCCAATGACTACGTTGAACATCATGTAGACTGCTTGTGGTTGTCAGGCACGCGGATCTAGGCTATGTGAATAACGAAGATAGTGGGTGATTGTCACGGGTCACCCCTTCATTCTGAATTAACTGAATTAAGTACGAGAGTATATCTTGGAGAAGAAGTAAGCGTGAATTGAAAGAGAAACAATAGTACTTGCATTAATTCATGAAGAACAGCAAAGCTCCGCACCTTAATCTTTGAGGTGTAGAAACTCCACCGTAGAAAATACATAAGAGAACAAGGTCTAGGCATGGCCGTGTGGCCAGCCTCCAAATGTGAAATATGGCATAAGATGTGTTCCAAAACTACGAATACAATAGTAAAAGTGCTATTTATACTAAAACTAGTTACTAGGGATTACAGAAAATAAGTAACTAAGTGCAGATAGTGCAGAAATCCACTTTCAGGGCCCACTTGGTGTGTGCTTGGGCTGAGCATTGAGCTTTACACGTGCATAGGCCTTTTCTAGAGTTAAACGCCAGTTTGGATGCCAGTTTGGGCGTTTAACTCCAGCTTTGGTGCCAGTTCTGGCGTTTTACACCAGAAAAGGGTCTCTGACTGATGTTTAAACGCCAGTTTGGGCCATCAAATCTCGGGCAAAGTATAGACTATTATACATTTCTGAAAGGCCCAAGATGTCTACTTTCTAATACAATTGAGAACGCGCCAATTGGGCTTCTGTAGTTCCAAAAAATTCACTTTGCGTGCAGGAGGGTCAGAATCTAACAGCATCTGCAGTCCTTTCTCAGCCTCTGAATTAGACTTTTGCTCAGGTCCCTCAATTTCAGCCAAAAAATACCTGAAATTACAGAAAAACACACAAACTCATAGTAAAGTCCAGAAATGTGATTTTTGCATAAAAACTAATAAAAATATAATAAAAAGTAACTAAAACATACTAAAAACTATGTAAAAGCAATGCCAAAAAGGGTATAAATTATCCGCTCATCACTTTGTTTGACTATTCTGTTTAGTATACTTGTAGTTTGATTTTGGTGAGGTTGTGGCCTTTTGTGTCAAGCTGTATCCCTTTTAGCGCATGCCTTCTGTTGGTCGAATTTTCTCGTCGGATCTTCTCGAGTTATTTCTAGTAATCCATTTTTAATTGGACCTCGTCAGATCTCTTTTTATGGATTTACTTTTTATAACTCTGTCGCTTTAATCAGCTTGGGCCGGCTTCTTCATGTCGGTGCCTTCTAAGTTATTTTTAGTAATCCATTTTTAGTCAGGACTGGCCAGGCCTCAGCTATGGATTACTTTTTATAACTCTTTGTAGCTTTCGTGTCGATTGGTCTGACTTCTAAGTTATTTTTAGCAATCCATTTTTCTTCAGACCTTGTCAGGCCTCTTTCTATAGATTACTTTTTATAACTTTTGTTGCTTTGGTCGATTGGTCCGACTTCTTCATGTCGGTCCGTTCTAAGTTATTTCTAGTAATCCATTTTTTAGTCAGGGATGGCCAGGCCTCAGCTATGGATTACTTTTTATAACTTTGTCGATTTGTCGTGATCGGACGGTGAATTTGATTTTCACCTTGCTGACCTGTAGCTTTGTCTTGATCGAGCAGTGAATTTGGTTTTCACTTTGCCGATCTTTGTCGAAATCGAACGATGAATTCGGGTTTCATCGTGATTGGGCGGTGAATTTGGTTTTCACCTTGCCGACCATTAGCTTTGTGTTCAGATTAATGCGTAGAGGGGCTTTGTAGAAAAGATCTCAAAAGTTTTATTCAAATAGAAAGTAGACATATAGGAAAAATATATACATGTAGGTGCTTACCCTTCTAAGTTAGGCATTTTTGCAGATCTTGGCTTGGTGCCTCGTTAAAAAACCTTTTCAGGAAAAAGAGTGCACATTTGACCTAAGATCTTTTAACTATAATACATTCTTAGGTTGCAAGCGTGCCCCGACCTTGGTAGCTCTTGCCCCTCGAGTTCGGACACCCTATAGTAGCCTTTTCCTAGTACCTCTGTGACTCGGTAGGGTCCTTTCCAGTTAGCTGCCAGCTTCCCCTCTCTAGGTCGACTTGTTCCGATATTATTTTAGATTAGGATCAGGTCATTGTTGGTAAAACTTCGCTGTACTACCTTTCGATTGTATCTTGAGGCCATTCGGCGCTTTAACACGTCTTCCCTGATCCGAGCTCTTTCTCAAATTTTTGGGAGTAGGTCAATCTCTTCCCTTTGAAGTTGGGAGTTGGCCTCTTCACTATAGAGGATCATTCTGGGGGATCCTTCTTCAACTTCCACTGGGATCATTGCCTCCATTCTGTAAGCCAGTCGGAAAGGTGATTTTTTGTCGTGGAGTGGGGAGTTGTCCGATATGCCCATAGCACTTGTGGGAGCTCTTTAGCCCAGGCTCCCTTTGCATCATGTAATCTTCGTTTTAACCCAGCTAATATGACTTTGTTGGCAGCTTCTTCTTGTCTGTTAGCCTGGGGGTGTTCTACGAACGTGAATTGGTGCTTTATTTTCAAGTCGGCTACCAACTTTCTAAAGCCTGTGTCTGTGAATTGGGTGCCATTGTCTGTGGTAATGGAGTAAGGAACCCCAAACCTTGTGACAATGTTTCTATATAGGAATTTCCGACTTCTTTGAATGGTGGCATTAGTTAGGGGCTCTGCTTCAATCCACTTTGTGAAATAGTCTACCCCTACGATGAGGAACTTGACCTGTCGTGATCCTTGGGGGAAGGGCTCGAGGATGTCAAGTCCCCATTTTGCAAATGGCCAAGGTGAGGTTACGCTGATGAGTTCCTCTGGTGGGGCGATGTGAAAATTAGCATGTTTCTGACATGGTGGACATGTCTTTACGAACTCTGTTGCTTCCTTTTGCAAAGTCGGCCAAAAGAATCCGGCTCATAGTACTTTTTTGGCAAGAGCTCGTGCTCCGAGATGGTTGCCACAGATGGCACTGTGTACTTCTTCTAAAACCTCTTTTTTGTTGGAGGTCGGCACACATTTTAATAGGGGTATCGAAATCCCTCTCTTGTATAAGATGTTGTTTATGATGGTGTAGTACTGTGCCTCCCGCTTTAACCTCTTCGCCTCATTCTTATCTGTAGGGAGTATCTCTGATTTGAGGTAGCTGATTATGGGAGTCATCTGATAAACCACTATTTTATGGTTTATCTTGTGCTCAATTGAGTGGTTTTTATCTACTCTTTACCCACTTATTCATACTATTTGCATGGTTTTACATTTACCTTCCTAATTATGTGCTTTGATTGAAAACATGCTTCTTTGATCTTATATTTGCTTATTATTAATCCTCTCTTATCACCATTACATGCCTTGATATGTGTATTAAGTATTTTCAGATATTATAGGGCAAGAATGACTTGGAGGATGGAAAGGAAGCATGCAAAAGTGGAAGGAATACAAGAAGATGAAGAAATTGCTAAGTTGTCCAGCCTGACCTCTTCGCACTCAAACAGCTATAACTTTAGCTACAGAGGTCCAAACAATGCGGTTCTAGTTGCGTTGGAAAGCTAACGTCCGGGGCTTCGATTTGATATATAATATGCTATAGTTTCCCTGACGCTAGCTGACGCGACCGCGTGATCCATGTGGCCGCGTCGCAGTGACAGAAATCCAGCGTGGTTGAATTCAGGACCAGCGAATTCTGGGCTGTTTCTGACCCAGTTTGCGGCCCAGAAAACACATATTAGAGGCTATAAAGTGGGAGAATGCATCCATTCATAAGGAGGCTCTTATAATTCACTTCTCATGATTTAGATTAGTTTTGAGAGAGGTTCTCTCCTCTCTCTCTTAGGATTTAGGATTTCTCTTAGTTTTAGGAGTGACTCTCAATCCCAGGTTCTTTATTTTTATTTAATTTATGAACTTTTCCATGTTACATATAACTTTCTTAATTAATGTTAATTGAGGTATTTCAATTCATGACTGCTTTCTTTTATTTACATGATTACTGCTTCCCATCTGAAGACATTTTTATTCCAGTAGATTTACTTTTCCCCTTTTGGTTTTGGTTAAGAAATCAGTAACTCAGAAGTTATCCAACTCAACAGCATAATTGATAACTGTTATCTTTGCTAATTAAATTGAGCTTCAATAATCCCAACCTTTTCTTAGGAAATAAATAGGATTCGATGATCAAACTAATTAGTCCCTTGACTTTCCTTTACTTTAATAAAGGTTGACTAAGTGGAATTAAGATTCAACTTTCATTATTGTTGATAAGAATAACTAAGTCTGGACTTCCAATTTCTCATACCTTGCCAAAAGTTTGCTTTACAGTTATTTATTTATTTTTATTGCTTTGAAAATATACCTGTGCCCATTGCCCAAACTCCAAATTTCCCCAATTTACAAACTCATAACCAATAATAAGAACATACCTCCCTGCAATTCCTTGAGAAGACGACCCGAGGTTTAAATACTCGGTTATCAATTTTAAAGGGGTTTGTTACTTGTGACAACCAAAACGTTTGTACGAAGGGATTTTTGTCGGTTTAGAGACTATATCTACAACGCGACTGTTTTTATGAAATTCTTTACTGGCAAAAATCCTAACGTCAAAATGGCGCCGTTGCCGGGGAATTGCAAACGTGTGCCTTATTATTGGTTATTGTAAATATTTTTCTTTTACCTGTTTATTTGTTTTTATTTTTTGTTTTTATTTTTTTCTTTTTCTTAAGTTAAGAGGTTATTGGTTTTTATTTTAAAATTTTTATCTTATCTTATCTTATTTCAAAAGTCAAATTTCAAAAATTTAAAGTTCAAAATTTTAAAATTTAATTTTCAAATTCAAAATTTAAATAACCTTTTAATTTAAATTTATTTTTATTTTTGTTTTTAATTTAGCTACTATGAATTCTCACCCCTCTCGCTTCAAGTTTTATTCCAATGTTGTTGTTAGGAATGGAAACTATAATGAGAACAGGCATCAAGGTTGGAAGAATCAAACATGGGAGGAGCCAGAAGGATTTAATCAACCCTCATGGCAACAACCACCTCCAATGGACTATCAACAACCATTCTGTGATGCATATCAAGGCAATGGCTATGGTGAGCACTCTTTTGATTATCAACAACCACCACCATATGCCTATGAACCCTCTCCTCAACATAACTTTGGACCATCAAACTCACAAGCCCCTTTCCGCCATTCACCTCCATATGACCCTAACCCTCAACCACCATACCAACCATCTTATGAGCCATATGAACCATATATAGAACCACCCCAATTCCAACCCAATTACTCACAAGAACCACCACTTCAATATTCACCATCTCCATATCCATCAATCCAAGAGCACTATGATCCTATTTATGAAAGCCGAGTGCATCAAGAGACAAAGGATGGTTTCAAGGAAACAGTGGATCGATGTCATGCAACCATTCGTCAATTGGAGCAAGTAATAATGAGTCAATTAGCTTCCCGATGTTCAGACACTCAAGGAACCCCCATGGCTTCATGTGGACAATCTAATGAAGAACGTAGTATGAAGGAGAAACTAGAAACTCCAGTGAATAGTACAGAGCATGACTTTGTACTGGAACAAGTAGAGGAAGCCGGAATTATTGAAGAAGAAGAATTGGTTGAAGACTTAGGAGATGCAGAACCTCCATGGGAAAGTCCAGTCATAGAACCCCCTTCCAAGACATTTGAAATTGATGCTGAGGAGGGTGTACAACCTCCAAGGCATATCACAGTTGAAGACTTGGAAGAGGTTGATCAAGAGATGGAGATTCAAGAAGAAGAAGCACAACCTCCCATGCCCTTGGAAAGCAATGAAGAGAAGATTGAATTGGAAGAAAGCTACCAAGAGGAAGAGGTTGAAATTGAAGAAGCTTGCAAAGAGGTGGTAATTATAAGAGAAGAGCACAAGGGAGTGGAGCTTCCAATTTCATTAAAAATACCTCCCCCTAAGTTGCCATCATCCTTCACAACATTCAAGTGGGTAAAACTCATATCCCTTAGCTTTCTAATCCCACTTGAATATGGGCTACTGGAGACAGATGGTCAACTTAAAGTTCTTTGTGGCATTAAGAGTAAGAGGAAGATGGCCAGTGGTAAGAATTTTGTCCTGCAAGGTTCATTATGGTTGGAAGCTTTAAGTTTAAACGCAAAGGTTGGTGTAAAGCTCAACTGAATGGGTCTAGGAAGCTGTTTGGTAGCTGCAGTGAGAATTCAAATTACTTATCACCCAATTGGAAAAATACAGATACCAATAAAGATGGGTGTAAAAGCAAGATTTGGGATCCTGGAATCTGCTCTGACATTTGTCACCCCGGGAGCCTAAGAATCTGTCTGAAGCTTCTTAAGGGCTTTACATGCCTAGTTTGGGACCCCAGAGGTGACTGGAGATACAAACATTGGTGGAGATTCCTAGATGAGTTCAAGCACAGGCCACTATAACAGGGAGCTCACCAAATGTTCAACTTAAGGACTTTAACTAAAAGTGCTAGGTGGGAGACAACCCACCATGGTATAATCATTCCTTTCTCAATTTTAATTTTATTTAGTTTTGTTTGTTTTTGAAATTTTATTTTATTTTATTATATTGAACCTGGAGTTTTGCATCACATTCATATTAACACTGCATTCTGCATCTTTTCAGATTATACAAAAAAAAAAAACACGCACGCGACGCGGCAGCGTCGCTGACGCGTTCGCGTCACTAGTGCGTTGGGGAGAAAAGAATTGAACAGAGAGTTACGCAGGAGCAGCGCTGGAGGCACGCCATTAGCACAAATTGACTCCACGCGACCGCGTCGATGACGCGTCCGCGTCATTTGGAAAAATAGCCTCCCACGCGACCGCGTCACCCACGCGGCCGCGTGACCTGAAATCGGTGTAAAAAGGGTGTATGGCAGAAAGTTGAGCTGGAGTTGGGCTGGACTCGTGCTGGTTTATCTTGTGCTCAATTGAATGGTTTTTATCTACTCTTTACCCACTTATTCATACTATTTGCATGGTTTTACATTTACCTTCCTAATTATGTGCTTTGATTGAAAACATGCTTCTTTGATCTTATATTTGCTTATTATTAATCCTCTCTTATCACCATTAGATGCCTTGATATGTGTGTTAAGTGTTTTCAAATATTATAGGGCAGGAATGACTTGGAGGATGGAAAGGAAGCATGCAAAAGTGGAAGGAATACAAGAAGATGAAGAAATTGCTAAGCTGTCCAGCCTGACCTCTTCGCACTCAAACGGCTATACCTTTAGCTACAGAAATCCAAACGACGCGGTTCCAGTTGCGTTGGAAAGCTAACGTCTGGGGCTTCGATTTGATATATAATATGCTATAGTTTCCCTGACGCTAAGTGACGCGACCGCGTGATCTATGCGGCCGCATCGCAATGACGGAAATCCACCGTGGTTGAATTCAGGACCAGCGAATTCTGGGCTGTTTCTGACCCAGTTTGCGGCCCAGAAAATACAGATTAGAGGCTATAAAGTGGGGGAATACATCCATTCATAAGGAGGCTCTTATAATTCACTTCTCATGATTTAGATTAGTTTTGAGAGAGGTTCTCTCCTCTCTCTCTTAGGATTTAGGACTTCTCTTAGTTTTAGGAGTGACTCTCAATCCCAGGTTCTTTATTTTTATTTAATTTATGAACTCTTCCATGTTACATATAACTTTCTTAATTAATGTTATTTGAGGTATTTCAATTCATGACTGCTTTCTTTTATTTACATGATTACTGCTTCCCATCTGAAGACATTTTTATTCCAGTAGATTTACTTTTCCCCTTTTGGTTTTGGTTAAGAAATCAGTAACTCAGAAGTTATCCAACTCAACAGCATAATTGATAACTGTTATCTTTGCTAATTGAACTAAGCTTCAATAATCCCAACCTTTTCTTAGGAAATAAATAGGATTCGAAGATCAAACCAATTAGTCCCTTGACTTTCCTTTACTTTAGTAAAGGTTGACTAAGTGGAATTAAGATTCAACTTTCATTGTTGTTGATAAGAATAACTAAGTCTGGACTTCTAATTTCTCATACCTTGCCAAAAGTTTGCTTTACAGTTATTTATTTATTTTTATTGCTTTGAAAATATACCTGTGCCCATTGCCCAAACTCCAAATTTTCCCAATTTACAAACTCATAACCAATAATAAGAACATACCTCCCTGCAATTCCTTGAGAAGACGACCCGAGGTTTAAATACTCGGTTATCAATTTTAAAGGGGTTTGTTACTTGTGACAACCAAAACGTTTGTACGAAGGGATTTCTGTCGGTTTAGAGACTATATCTACAACGCGACTGTTTTTATGAAATTCTTTACTGGCAAAAATCCTAACGTCATCATCCATCCTTGATCCTGACTTGCTTTGGCTAGGACTTTTTCTTCTTCCGAAATTGATGGGTTCTGCAGTATTTCCTGGATGAGGCTTCTATTATTGCCCCCTGGTTTGGTACTGGCTAGTTTTGAGAGAGCATCAGCTCGAGCATTCTGTTCCCGAGGTATATGGCGGACCTCATATTCCCCGAGTTGTCCGAGCTGCTTCCTGGTTTTGTCCAAGTATTTTTTCATGGTAGGCTCCTTAGCTTGGTAGCTTCCAGCTATTTGTGAGGTGACTACTTGTGAATCGCTGAAGATGATAAGCTTTTGAACTCCAACCTCCTTAGCCAGCCTCAAACCAGCTAGTAAAGCCTCGTATTCAACCTGGTTATTTGAAGCAGGGAACCCGAATTTGAGGGAGAGTTCGATTTGGGTTCCCTGATTGCTTTCTATTATCACACCTGCACCACTTCCAATTTTGTTTGACGAGCCGTCTACGTAGAGGTTCCTTCTTGTGGGGGTTCCCGGAGTGTCAGTGTATTCAGCGATGAAGTCGGCCAAATATTGGGACATCATGGCCGTCCGAGCTTTATATTGAAGATCGAACTCAGATAGCTCGACTGCCCATTGTAGAATTCTTCCAGCTAAGTCTGTCTTCTAGAGAATGCCTTTCATTGGCTAGTTAGTCCGAACCTTGATGGTGTGAGCTTGAAAGTAGGGGCAAAGTCGTCGAGAAGTTAGTATGAGGGCGTGGGCGAACTTCTCTATCTTTTGATAGTTCAGTTCGGCCCCTTGTAGGGCTTTATTGACGAAGTAAACGAGTTGTTGCCCAGTTTCGTCTTCTTTGACCAGTTCTGATACTATTGCCTGGCTTCCCACTACAAGGTATAATACAAATGGTTCTCCTTCCCGTGGTCGGGTAAGGATAGGCGATTGTCCCAGAAACTTTTTGAGGTCTTGGAAAGCCTGTTCACACTCAGCTGTCCATTCAAACCTCTTTTCCTTCCTTAATGTGGCGTAGAAAGGGAGAGACCTTATGGCTGACCCGGCTAGAAATCTGGACAGGGTTGCTAGTCTTCCATTGAGCTGTTGTACCTCTTTGACACAGGTCGGACTTTTCATGTCGAGTATTGCCTGACATCTATCCGGGTTTGTCTCAATTCCTCTTTGTGTGAGCATGAAGCCCAAGAATTTGCCAGCCTCTACCGCAAAAGTGCATTTTACAGGGTTAAGTCGCATGCCATGCTTCCTGATGGTGTTGAACACTTAGGTGAGGTCGGACAGTAATGATTCCTCACTCTATGTTTTTACCAACATGTCATCTACATACAGCTCCATTAGTTTTCCCATGTGTTTTGCGAAGACTTTGTTCATCAACCTTTGGTAGGTAGCTCCTGCGTTTTTAAGTTTGAATGGCATAATGACATAACAGTAATTTGCTTTTGGGGTTAGGAATGAGGTCTTTTCCTGATCAGGCGGATACATAGGGATTTGATTATATCCTGAATAAGCGTCCATGAACGAGAGGTACTTGTATTCGGAGGAGGCGTCCACTAGAGTGTCGATGCTTGGGAGTGGATATGGATCCTTTGGGCAAGCTTTGTTAAGATCCGTATAGTCGGTACACATCTGCCACTTTCCATTTGATTTCTTTACCAAGACAACATTAGCCAACCATAGGGGGTATTTGACTTCTCTATGAATCCTACCTCCAATAGAGCTTGTACCTGTTCTTTCACAGCTTGGGATCTTTCAGGTCTGAGTTTCCTACGCTTCTGTTGTACTGGCCGAGATCCTGGGTATACTGCCAGTTTGTGGCACATTAGTTTGGGATATATGCCTGGCATGTCTATAGCCTTCCATGCAAAGAGGTCGACATTGTTCCTTAAGAACTGAATCAAAGGCTTCTTTACGTCCTCATTTAAGGTTGCCCCGATATTTGTTGTTTTGTCCTGAGCATCTCCGATCTGGACTTCTTTGATCTTGCCCTCAGGTTGTGGACGGAGTTCTTCCCAACCTTGAACTCACCCAAGTTTGATGGTGTGGATTTCTCCCCCTTGGCCTCTGAGGTTCAGACTTTCATTGTAACAGCGTCGTGCTATTTTCTGGTCTCCTTTTATCATAACGATCCCTTCTGGAGTTGGAAAGTTCATGTATAGATGTGGAGTTGAAACTACTGCTGCGAGCTGATTTAATGTTGCCTAACCTATCAGGGCATCGTAGGCTAAGCTTACATCGACTACAATGTAGTCTATGCTAAGGGTCCTTGATCGGGTTCCTTTCCCGAAGGTTGTGTGTAGTGAGATGTATCCAAGCGGTTGGATTGGAGTGTCTCCTAGTCCAAACAAGCTGTTCGAATATGCTCTGAGCTCTTTTTCCTGCAGGCCGAGTTTATCGAAGGCGGGTTTAAACAAGATATCCACTGAGCTTCCTTGGTCCACCAGTGTGCGGTGGAGGTTAGCGTTGGCCAATATGATGGTGATGACCATGGGATCGTCATGTCCCAGGATAATGCCTGCCGCGTCTTCTTGGGTGAAAGTAATAGTAGGGAAGTCGGGCGATCCTTCTCCTCCTCCCACGTGGTACACTTCCTTTAGGTGCCTTTTGCGAGATGATTTTGAGATCCCCCTCCTGCGAATCCTCCGTTTATCATATGAACGTGCCTCTCTAGGGTGCGAGGTGGTCGTTCACCTCGTCCGACTTCTTCGTCCCTTCTTCTTTTTCTGGGCTCATCCGATTTGTTGGCTAGATACCGCTCTAGTCATCTTTCTCTTACCAATTTCTCAATAACATTTTTTAAGTCGAAGCACTCGTTGGTAGGATGTCCATAGATTCGGTGATATTCATAGTATTTTGTTTGATTTCCTCCTCCCTTCTTGCTTTTGAGTGGATGAGGTGGTCGGATCTTCTCGGTATGGCATCCTTCTCGGTAAACATCCACAAGAGACACCCGAAGAGGGGTGTAGTTGTTGTATTTTTTAAGCTTCTCTCTGTACTGATATTCTTTTTTCTTGGAATCTTTTTCCTTATCCTGTGAGGAGTAGGAGAATCCGGATTTTGAGGTTCCCCCTAGTCGAGAGTTTTCCTCCATGTTGATGTACTTCTCAGCTCGTTCTTGCACTTCATTTAGAGATGTTGGATGTTTTTTTGATATGGAGTGGCTAAAAGGTCCTTCTCGTAGGCCATTGATGAGACCCATGATGGCTGCTTCTGTTGCTAGGCTTTGTATGTCTAGGCATGCTTTGTTGAATCTTTCCATATAGTTGCAAAGACTCTCCCGATCTCCTTGCTTGATCCCTAATAGGCTTGGAGCGTGTTTGGCTTTGTCCTTCTGGATGGAAAATCTGGCAAGAAATTTCTTGGCTAGGTCGTCGAAACTTGTGATGGATCTGGGGGGTAAAGTGTCGAACCACTTAATTGCTGTCTTTGTTAAGGTTGTTGGGAAAGCTTTGCATCGAATGACGTTTGAGGCGTCGGTGAGATACATTCTGCTTCTGAAATTGCTGAGATGATGGCTTGGATCCGATGTGCCGTCGAACGGAGTCATGTCGGGATCTTTGAAGTCTTTTGGGACTTTGGCCTTCATGATTTCTTTGGTGAATGGGTCTTGATCTTTGTGGGAGCTGTCTTCGGGATCAGGCTGGATGGTTTTTGTTTTAAGGTCGGCTTCAAGCTTTAAGAGCTTGCCCTCTAATTCTCGACGTCGCCTAGTTTCTCTCCGAAGGTCCTTCTTAGCTTCCCGCTGATGCTCGGCCTCTTTTTCAAGCTACTTGAGGCGATCTTGTTGGGCTTGAAGTGCCTCCATGAATTCTGTATTTGGTAAGTTCTTGTCTTTATTTCGTTGAGATACATCTTTTGATGTAGTGTCTGCGTTCTTATGCGGCGTTCTGGTCTCTAGATTAGAGTCGTGGTCGTTGTCAAGGTTGTCCGCCATGATGAAGGGATGACTTCCAGGTTCCCCGGCAACGGCGCCAATGTTTCGAGGGTTACCTGAAAATGTAGGTCGATCTCAGACGAGATCTGCGGTGGTGGCAGGAGCTGTTGTGTCTGACTTGTTAGACCTGGTGGTGCTGCTGATCCTTCGTCACCGGAGGGTGGTGGTACCTGCAAGAGACTCCGATGCCTAAGTTAGCACGGGTTTTAAGCAGGTTTTTAGTAGAATCAGAGTATGAGTTATACATGGGTGCTCCAGTATATTTATGATGGTGTGCAGTGATCTTCTTTTGGGATAAGATAGTTATCTTATCTTTATCTTTTGAGTGAAGTCATCCTATCTTTAAGGGAATCGCCCTTATCTTTCTAGGCTTGGGCTGCCCATGGACTTGGGTCGTGTTCCTCTATTTGGGCCCTTTTTGGGCTCTCTTGGTGATTTGGCCAAACTCTTTGAGAAGAGGTCAGGTAATCCTAACCTAAAGAGGTCGGTCGACTTGTCTTCAGCTAGCCCGGGGCATACAGCTCGACCTGGGGCATGAACAGTTAGTAATGAGGATAGAGATCCTTGATCACCAAACCCTGCCAAGACCTTTTTATCATTTGAATTTCATCGCCATTTACCTTTCTTGTTTCTTATCCAAAACCCCAAAACATACTTTTCTATAACCAATTATAAGTACACTTCCCTGTAATTCCTTGAGAGACGACCCGAGGTTTAAATACTTCGGTTATCAATTTTATTAGGGGTTTGTTACTTGTGACAACCAAGTTTTTGTATGAAAGGATTAGTGTTGGTTTAAAAACTATACTTGCGACGAGAATTTATTGTAAAATTCTAGACCACACAAAAATCCGTTCATCAAAAATGGCGTCGTTGCCGGGGAGTTGCAAACGTGTGTCTTATTGTTGGTTATTGTAAATATTTGCTTTTGCTTGTTTGCTAGTTTTTGTTATCTTTAGGACTTTGTTTCTTATTTTTTTTTAGTTTTTGTTTTCACTTGTTACTATGAATTCTGACCCCTTCCGCTACGAGCTTGGTTCCAATTATATTGTAGGGAATGGAAGCTATAATGATAACATGCACCAAGGCTGGAATAATCAAAGATGGGAGGAGCCACGAGGATTTGATCAACCCTTTCGGCAACAACTTCCTCTGATTTCGTATAGGTATAATTCCACTCGTTATGCATATCAATCTAATGGATGTCGTAGTCCATCTTGTACATGTCAACAACCACCACCACATACCTTTGATCCCCCTCCTCAACATAGTTTTGAACCACCACACTCACAAGCCCCTCTTCACCATTCACCACCATATGAACCATACATAGAACCACCCCTATTCCAACATAATTACTCCCGTGAACCACCACCTCAACATTCACCATCTCCATACCCTTACCAAGAAGAGCTACTTTCCTGTTATGAATCCTTCCCCCAAAATAACGAACCCTTCCATCCACCCCAACCTCCACTGGATGATGATACCCTTAGTGTTATTCACAAAGGGCAATTAAAGCTTCAAACCTCATTTACGTCTACTCTCACTAGTCTCACCTCTACTCTCCAAACTGTTATTTCCCGTGTGAATGCATCAATCCAAGAGCAACATGATCCCAATTATGCTATTGACACGGAACAAGCGAAGCACGAGGAGGCCCAAATTGTGGAAGTAGAGACTCTTGAAGACGAAGGAGTAGTTGAAGAATTAGTGAAGGAGGACATCAAGGAGGAGCTCGATTTTGTATTAGAGCAAGTGGAGAAAGCCGAAATTATAGAAGAAGAGGAAGTGGTTGAAGACTTAGGAGATGTGGAACCTCCATGGGAAACTCAAGTCATAGAGCCTCCTTCCAAGACGTTTGAATCTGGTGCTGAGGAGGGTGTACAACCTCCAAGGCATATCATGGTTGAAGATTTAGAGGAGGTTGATCATGAGATGGATTCAATAATTGATGAGTTCTTATCTACAATTGAACCCTATCTCATTAGACTTGACATGGAGATTAAAGAAGAAGAAGCACAACCTCCCACGCCTTGGGTAAGCAATAAAGAAGAGATGGAATTGGAAGAAAGCTACCAAGAGGAAGAGGTTGGAATTGAAGAAGCTTGCAAAGAGGTGGAAGTTGTCAAGGAAGACCACAAGGGAATGGAGCTTGAAATCACCTTACCAAAGTTGTTGGCGACCTCTCCCCCAGAGCCATTACCACCCAATACAACATTCAAGTGGGTAAAATTCATATCATTCACCTTTACTTTCCCACTAGCATATGGATTAATTGAGACAGATGGTCAACTTAGAGCTCTTTGTGGTTTTAAGAGTAAAAGAGAGATGGTTAGTGGTTGGCAATACAATCCTAGGTTCCTTATGGTTGGAAGCTCAAAGACTAAATACAAAGGATGGTGTAGAGCTCGATCGAGCGGTCTAGAAAGTTGTTTGGATGCCACAGTGAGAATTCAGATTGCTTGCCACCCAGTTGGAACAATGATGATCAACATGATGATGGGTGCAAAAGCAAACTTTAGGACCCCAGAATTCATTCTACCCATCAGCACTCTTGGGGCCTTGCGACTCGCTTTGACTTGCTTGACGGCTTTATACGCCTAGTTTGGGATCCCAGACGCTACTGGAATTACAAACATTGGTGGGGATTCAAGGATCAGTTCAAGCATAAACCGCTGTGACGATGAGCTCCCCAAATGTCCAACTTAAGGACAGTAAATAAAAGTGCTAGGTAGGAGACTGATAAACCCCATTTTGAGGGTTTATCTTGTATCGATTTTAGGGGATTCTAATACCTTTTACCCACATTTATTCAATAAAATAGCATGGCTTCATGATTGTCTCCTAATTTGTACTTAAGTGTGAAAACATGCTTTTTGAGCCCTTAATTAGCTAAATCTAATTCACCCTTGATTCCACTAGATGCCTTGATGTGTTTGTTAGTGAATTTAGATTGGAAAGGCTAGGATTGGATAAAAAGGATGGAGAAGAAAAGCAAGTAAGTGGAGAACTCATGAAGAAACAAGGATTTGGGATGCTGAAAATGACGCACACGCGCAGCAGATGCGCATGCGTGGATTGTGACGTCGCAAGGCGGCGCATACGCGTACATGGCGTGTACACGTCGATGCTCGCATGTGACTCACTTAAAGGCAAAATGCTGGGGGCAAATTCTGGGCTTCCCAGGCCTAAATCCAACTCATCTCTTATGCTATTTAAGTCAGAATTCATAAGGGTATCGGAGTTTTTTTTTTTACCATTAGTTTAGTTTAGTTTAGCTTTGGAGGGAAAGTTAGTTTTTAGAGAGAGAAGCTCTCTCTTCTCTCTAGAATTAGGATTAGGTTTAGGTTAATCTCTCCTCTTAGGTCTAGGTTTTAATCTTGGCTTTCATCTACTTCTACCTTTCAATTTTTTGTTTCTACATCTTCTTCTTCTATTCTCTTGTAATTTTCTCTATTTTGTTCCTATACTTTGTTATGGATCTACTTTTGTTTTTCTTATTTTCTTTTAATGTAATTTGAGGTAATTTATGTCAATTGTGCTCTCCTTAATTGTTGTTGTTGATTCTTTGCATTTAATTGTTGTTAGAATTCATTCTTGTTGTGATTTTACTATGCTTTCCTTTTGTTCCTTCCAAGTGTTTGATGAAATGCTTGGTTGGATTTTAGAGTAGAATTTTATGTTCTTGGCTTGGAGAGGTAACTTAGGAATTCTTGAGTTACTAATGTCCAAGTAATTGATGATTGGGAGCCATTAACTCTAGGTCTCACTAATTGAATTAGTGGAGAGTTAGGACTTATGGACTTGGATTGATATAGCTCATTTGGCTTTCCTTTACTACTAGTTAGAGGATGATTTAATGGGATTGATCCTTGCCAATTCTCATATTGTGGTTAGTGATTAGGATAGAGATCCTTGACCACCAAACCTTGCCAAGACCGCTTTATCATTTACATTTCCATTGCCATTTACTTTTCTTGTTTCTTATCCAAAACCCCAAAATATACAACTCATAACCAATAACAAGAACACTACCCTGCAATTCCTTTGAGAGATGACTCGAGATTTAAATACTTCGGTTATTAGGATTATTAGGGGTTTGTTACTTGTGACAAACAAATTTTTGTATGAAAGGATTATTGTTGGTTTGGAAACTATACTTTACAACGAGATTTCATTAGTGAAATTCTAAACCGTCAAAAATCTATTCATCAGAGATAACCCACCATGGTATGATCTTCCCTTTTATTAGTTTTAATTTATTTTTGTCAGTTTTAATTTCCATTTCTGCATATCTACTTTTATTTTGGATAATTTAAAAAAATGGGGCAACCTACGCGTGCGCATGCGCGACGTGTGGGCGTCGATGCAAATGTTGCTCCCACATCTAACGAACAAAAGGTTGTGATGGAATCGTGCGGCTGGTGTGCTAGAGGCACAATTAGACCCACGCGTACGTGTCCTTGACGCGCACGCGTCGCACATGAATCTTGCCCCCCTTCAATCTGAACAGAGAGTTGCGCGAAAATGGCGATGGAAGCGTGCGTTTAGCACAAATTCGCCCTACGCGGACACGCACATCACGCTTACGGGTCCATGTGCACATCCCTACCCACGCATGGGCGCACCAGGTGCCTCCGCATCCACCCTTCCTCTCGCCCACCCACGCGCACACGTATAGGACGCGTACGGGTGGATTTGAAATCCATAACCCTCCAGGGACACGAGAACCCTACCATTTGCGTCCCCTTCCATCCTTCCTCCCAACGTTCCACCTTCCTCTTCCCTCCATAACTGATGAGAAGACTTTTGTGTGGTCAAGAATTCAAAAATAAAATCTCGTTGTAAAGTATAGTTTCTAAACTAACAATAATTCTTTCATACAAAAATTTGTTTGTCACTAGTACAAACCCCTAAATTTATAAACCGAAGTATTAGAACCTTGGGTCGTTCTCCCTAGGAATTGCAACAAAGTGTCCTTTTTATTGGTTATGAGGTATTTTGGGGTTTTTGAGATATTAGACATGAAATGTAAATGGAAAAGGAAATAAACTAACAACTAGAAAAGCTCTTGACAAGGGATGAGAATTAGAAGTCCTATCCTAGCTATCCTCCTCATTGTGATGAGAAGTGTCCATTGCTACCACTTAGTTAACCTCTAATCATGGAGGAAAGTCAAGTGGATGAATTAACTTGGTTCCACAAGTCCTAGCCAACTCCCAAGGGAAAGACTAGCTTTAGTGGTATCCAAATCAATTAGCAACTTTCAATCTTCAATCAACAAAGGAATTAGATAACTCAAGCGTCACTAATTACTCTACCAAAGCAAAGAGGATAAAATTCTATACTAAAATCCAACCAAGCTTTTCATCAAACACTTGGAAGGCATAAAAGAAAAGCATAGGAAATTGACAACAAAAATAGAATCTAACAACAATTACTACAAGGAATTAACAACAACAATCAAAAGAAGCACAATTATTATGAATTACCTCTAATTGAATTGAAAGAGAATTGAAGGAACAAAAGTAGATCTACAACAAAATATAGAAACAACATAAAGAAAATTACAACAAAAGAATAGAGGAATCATAAATGCAACAACAAAGAATTGAGAAGAAGAAGAAGTAGAGAGCATGAATCAAAACCTAGATCTAAGAACTAAACCTAACCCTAATCCTAATTCTAGAGAGAAGTGAGAGCTTCTCTCTCTAAAACTAACTCTAACTACTTCTAAAGCTTAAAATATGACGAATAATCAAAAGTATGTTAATTCCCCTTCAATCTTTGGCTTAAATAGCATCATAAATGAGTTGGATTGGGCCCACAAGGCTTATAAAATCGCTAGCCACGAGTTGCATTAAGTGAACCATGTGCAACCATCGTCGCGTACGCGTACAGTGCACGTGCGCGCCGCTATGCGCAGTGCACCTATAGCAAATCTTATATCATTTCAAAGCCCCGGATGTTAGCTTTCCAACGCTACTAAAACCGCATCATTTGGACCTTTGTAGATCAAGTTATGGTCGATTGAGTGTGAAGAGGTCGGCTTGACAGCTTTTGCAATACCTTCATTTCTTCATGAGTTCTCCATTTTTACATGCTTTTCCTTCATTCCCTTGATCCAATATTTGCCTCCTAAATTTGAAATCACTTAACAAACATATCAAGGCATCTAATGGAATCAAGGTGAATTAGATTTAGCTATTTTAAGACCTAAAAAGCATGTTTTCACTCTTAAGCACAATTAAAGGAGAATTTACAAAACCATCCTATTTCATTTAATAAATGTGGGAAAAGATGATAAAACCCTCTAAATTCAACATAAGATAAACCCTACAAATGGGGTTTATCAACCTTTCCACACTTAAACCAAGCATGTCCTCATGCTTAAACCAAGAGAAAGCAAAGGGTATCAACATTTATTTAATGAAATCTAACTAAATGCACCCTACCTATATGCAACTATCTACATGAATGCAATTTCTTGGTCAAAATAAATCAATTCCCAAGAAGCCTATATGCACAAGGGCTAAGGACTAGCAAGTCTAATCCACAATTGAATTGAGTTATTAAACATTTTTACAAACTTGCAAGAAAAGTGATGATTATAGGTGAAAATATGTAATTGAGCATCATACCCTCACCGGATGTGTTTGCACTCTATTCGCTCAAGTGTTTAGGGTTGATTCTCTCAATTCTCCTCTATTTTATGCTTTCTAAGATTTGTTTTTCTTCTAACAATCAACATTTATTCAATGCATGCATACAAGTATCATGAGGTCTTTTCATAGGTTGTAATGGGGCTAGGGTCAAGGTAAGGATGTATATTTGGTCAAGTGAGCTAGAAATTTGAATCTTTGATAAGCTTAAACTTTCCACCTAACCTATGACATCCTATACAATTTCAAAGCTAACCTAACTACCCATTTTTCTCACTTTTTTACATACTCATGCATTTCCTTTTCATTTCACAACACTTATGCATTGACCCTTATTGAGCTTTGCATTGGGGCATTTTGTCCCCTTTTTATTTCTTTCTTTTTATTTGTTTCTTTCTTTTTCTATTTTTTTTCTTTTTTTTTCCATGCTCTTCTTTTTGTTTCTTTTTCTTTTTCTTTTGTTTTTCTCATTTATTTTCCTTTCTTTCTTTCAAACTATATACAAGAACATCAATGCATAAGGTCTATACTTTTAATCAATACATGAGTATGCACCCAATCCCCAATATAGAAATACAAAACAAAAACTACCCTTTTATTCACCCAATGTCCCAAATTTTCCCACACTTGAATGATACTCACACTCACTAGCCTAAGCTAATCAAAGATCCAAATTAAGGACATTTATTGTTTTTCGCTTTAAGGCTTGTAATGTGCTAAAATAAGAACAAGTGGGTTAATCGTAGGCTCAAATTGGCTAACAATGGAAGATAAAAGGTAAGGCTATTTGGGTCAGTGAGCTAAGTGAAATGATGGCCTCAATCATATAAATGCATGAATACACAAAATAATGGACATAAAGAATCAAACAAATCAAAGATCACAATTATAGAAAGAGAATAATGCACACAAGAAGGAAAAATAAGTGGTTATAAGATGTAACCACGCAATTAGGCTCAAATCTCACTTGCTTGTGTTCTTAACTCAAAAATCATGTTCCCTAATATATATATGATTCAAGCAATTTTTATGAAAAGTTTTCACTCAAATCAATTGAGGTGCCCTAAAATAGTTTCTTGGAAAAGAAATCATCACCTTAACCAAGTATTCCTAACATAAAGGAGAAGTGGTAAAATATGTACAGATTTTAACTAATATGAAACCTATCATGCAATGCAACAACTAGCTAACATTGGTGTTTAAAAATAAATTGTTACCCACGGAGATCAGTCAGACGACCTCCCCACACTTGAACATTGCACCATCCTCGGTGCATGCAAAGAAGAACAATGTGGATGGGTTGTTACAATTGATGAGTTCCTTTGAAAGGTTGTGCGGATGACTTGTGTGTTGCCCTATTTGGAAACTTTTCCTTTCTCCCTTCTTGGTGGCCAACCGAAAAGGAGAGGAAAGAAGAATGACAATTAGGCCTACAACAAAGATATCAAAACAAATAGAACGTAGGCGGGGGCTAATGCCAAGTAAGAGTAGGGTTCTCACTACATGTTAGCTACGCATGTAAGTGAGAGAGCAATATAGGCAAATGGCAGATCAACTAATACTTGATGCAAGAGTAAAATCGAAGCACGAGGGGCATGTTGAGCATCAAGTTCAAACAAGAATTGACACGAACAAGAGTAGTGATAAACATGAAAGCATTAGGTCCCATCCAAACTCAATGATAATGAAGTACAAAAAGAAAGAATAATGAATGAGGAAGGACTAAAGCACTAATCTTGTGTGTGAAACAAATATGACCATTAATGCAACAAGTCACGAAGCACCAAAATAATACAAGAGAGTCGCAACAATTGAGTAGGAAAGTTCAACACCATTATTAAAATGAGAAATTTAAGGAAAAAAATAAAAACATGCTATAAAATCAAAATTGAAATGCAAAGAATAAAAGTATACGAATGCGATAAAAAGAAAATGGAAGAGAAGAGAGAAAAAAACTCGTTTTCTTTTTACCGGCGCGGACGCAGCATGCACGCCTACGCGTCAGGTGCGCCTTCGCATAGATGGGGATGTGGGCATGGGCGCGAACACGTACAGTGCGCGTCCGCACGGGGTGAGTTGGGCCAAAGGCTTAATGCCAGCCCAGGATTGGCGCGTGCGTGGCATGCACACATCCGCGCGCTTTGCGTGATTAAGGATATCGACGCGTATGTGTGCAGTGCGCATACTTGTGCATGAGGTTATGCCGTTAGCCTAGTGTAGGCGCGAGAGTGGCCCAACTCTCTGGAAAATGTATGGGCCTGTATCCGCGTATGGACGCGCGTGCGCACAGCGTGCGTACGCGTCCTTGACTTTTTTTTTCAAAAATACTACAAACAGCTAAAAATCTCCCTAACACTACCTACAACTCAAGATCAACTAAAATGAAAAATTAACAAAAAATTTCAAGTGCAAACAAATATAACTTGCACTTTAAGCAACTAACAACAAAGATATTAAGACAAAACTACATGAAGAGGAAAAACTACCTAAAATGGCAACTCAAATCACTTATTAATCAAATCTACAAGAGAGTGGAAAGAGTTTACCATGGTGGGGTGTCTCCCACCTAGCACTTTTAGTTTAAGTCCTTAAGTTGAACATTTGATGGGGTCTTTGCTATGGTGGCTTATGCTTGAATTCATCCTTGAATCCCCACCATTGTTTGCATCTCCAATGACCACCGGGATCCCATACTTTGTTTGTCAACCCCCTTTCTTCTTGACCTTCATGCTTCCAATAGGGTGGCTTGGTTGGCAAACTTCTTGAATTCTCCTTAGAACTCCTAATCATCATCCTAATTCCATAGAATTGAGCTTCACTCCACTTTTGGATTTCAAGGTTTGAACATCCATCCCTTATGCACCTTGATTCAAATTGTCCGCCAACATCCAATCCTTTCTTACTCTCTAACCCACAAAGAGTTCTAAGTTGACTATCCGTTTCTAACAATGCATATTGATATGGGCCAAGGAAATTAAAGGATGAGATGATTACCCACTCAATTTGTAATTTGGATGGTGACTTAGCAAGGAAGATATCCATTGGTCTTGACATTGTAGGCTTCACTTCCTTTGGCTCCTCCTTAATGACTTCCATCTTTTGACAACTTTCTTCATTTTTCACTTGTTTGCTAACTTCTTGCAACTCTTCCTCATTGATCAAGTCATGTGTTGGAGGTTGCGCACCCTCCTCAACATCGGTTTCACATTCAATGGAAGAAGCTTCAACAAGATCACCATGGTCACTTGGTGTAGAGTTGTCTTCAATGATGGGACGTCTTTCTTGTTCAGCCTCCCCTAGGTCTTCTTCCACTTCTTCTTCTTCAACAATCTCCATCTCTTTTGCTCGTTGCAAGACACACTCCATTTCATTGTTCTCAACTTGCGACTCTAAAATCCCCCTCACACTTCCCTCTTCAGTTGCTTTTTCACAATCATCCGTGGACATATTTTGCTTGTGGCATGAATTCCATGAGTCTAACTTTTGACGGATGGTTGCTTGAAGCCAATCCATTGCTTCCTTGAGATGATCCTTTGACTCTTGTTCCCCTTTACTAACATAAGTAGGATCATATGGCTCTTGGATTGATGGACATGAATATTCTTCCATGGAGGATTGTGATGGAAAGAAAAATTCATTATGTGGTTGGAAAGGAGGTTCATCCAAGCTTGGAGGTTGGAAGGTATTTTGGTTGTTGGTAGAAGGTGGAAGTATATGGGACATAAGTTCTTGGAGGGTAGAGATGAAACTAGTTAGTGCGGTTTGGAGCTCTTCTTGCTCTTGAGGAATGATACCAAGTGTATCATCCGTGGGAACTTGGTTTGAAGGGTAAAGGTGTTGGAGTGGTGGTGATTCAATGGTTGCTTGTTCATAATTATCACAAGGATATGCATAGGGGGAATATGGATTAGGATTTGTGGAGGCAATTGGTGGAAATAGGATGTGGATTGAGAGTATGGTGGTTGAAATGATGGTGTTTGAGGGCTATGTTGAGAGTATGGTGCATGGAATGATAGTGGTTGAGTGGAATAATCATGATAAAAACTATCATATCCATTGGAATGATATGCATTATAGGAGGGATTACAATCATAGTAGCTTGGTTGAGGAGGTTGCCATGGTGATTGCTCATATAGATGTGGCTCCCTTCTCAAGTATTCATCTCTCCCATAATGTGAGCCATCATTCAAGTTTTCATCACCTACAACATAGCCATAACCATATCCAAAACCACAAGGATGAGAATTCATAGTGACAAATAAAAACAAAACTAATAGAATCCTAAAACTAACAAAAAACTAACAAACAAGCGAAAAACAAACATAATTACAATATTCACATATGTATAATAACCAATAACACAACACCATTGCAATTCCCCGGCAATGGCGCCATTTTGATGAGAAGACTTTTGTGTGGTCTAGAATTCACAAATGAAATCTCGTTGTAAAGTATAGTTTCTAAACCAACAATAATCCTTTCATACAAAAATTTGTTTATCACTACTACAAACCCCTAAATTTATAAACCGAAGTATTGGAACCTCGGGTCATTCTCCCTAGGAATTGCAACAAAGTGTCCTTGTTATTAGTTATGAGGTATTTTGGGGTTTTTGAGATATTAGACATGAAATGTAAATGGCAAAGGAAATAAACTAACAACTAGAAAAGCTCTTGACAAGGAATGAGAATTAGAAGTCCTATCCTAGCTATCCTCCTTAATTGTGATGAGAATTGTCCATTGCTACCACTTAGTTAACCTCTAATCATGGAGGAAAGTCAAGTGGATGAATTAACTTGATTCCACAAGTCCAAGCCAACTCCCAAGGGAAAGACTAGCTTTAGTGGTATCCAAATCAATTAGCAACTTTCAATCTTCGATCAACAAAGGAATTAGATAACTCAAGTGTCACTAATTACTCTACCAAAGCCAAGAGAAGAAAATTCTATACTAAAATCCAACCAAGCATTTCATCAAACACTTGGAAGGTATAAAAGAAAAGCATAGGAAATTGACAACAAAAATAGAATCTAACAACAATTACTATAAGGAATTAACAACAACAATCAAAAGAAGCACAATTATTATGAATTAACTCTAATTGAATTGAAAGAGAATTGAAGGAACAAAAGTAGATCTACAACAAAATATAGAAACAACATAAAGGAAATTACAACAAAAGAATAGAAGAATCATAAATGCAAAAGAAAGAATTGAGAAGAAGAAGAAGTAGAGAGCATGAATCAAAACCTAGATCTAAGAACTAAACCTAATCCTAATCCTACTTCTAGACAGAAGTGAGAGCTTCTCTCTCTAAAACTAACTCTAACTACTTCTAAAGCTTAAACTATGACTAATGATCAAAAGTATGTTAATTCCTCTTCAATCCTTGGCTTAAATAGTATCAGAAATGAGTTAAATTGGACCCACAAGGCTTCTAAAATCGCTGGCCATGAGTTGCATTAAGTGAACCATGTGCAACCATTGGTGCGTACATGTACAATGCGCGTGCGTGCCCCTATGCGCGGTGAAACTATAACAAATCTTATATTATTTTGAAGCCCCGGATGTTAGCTTTCCAACGCAACTAGAACCGCATCATTTGGACCTCTGTAGCTCAAGTCATTTCTTCATGAGTTCTCCATTTTTACATGCTTTTCCTTCATTCCTTTGATCCAATCTTTGCCTCCTAAATCTGAAATCACTTAACAAACATATCAAGGTATCTAATAGAATCAAGGTGAATTAGATTTAGCTATTTTAAGACCTAAAAAGCATGTTTTCATTCTTAAGCACAATTAAAGGATAATTTACAAAACCATGCTATTTCATTGAATAAATATGGGAAAAGATGATAAAACCCTCTAAATTCAACACAAGATAAACCCTACAAATGGGGTTTATCAATAACCACCATCGCTGCTTCCTCCGGCCTTCCCCCCAGTTCCCCCTTCCAGTTCTACTTCTGCATTCCAGATTCCCCTACCCTGTTGCCTCTCTGTTTTACCTTCTGTTTCATTAGTTTTTTTTGATTAATTTTAGTTAGATTAGTGTTTGATTCTAGTTGTTAGGTTAGATAAAAATGCATGTTGTTAGGTAGTTAGGTTGTAGTTAGAGGATTTTAGGCCTGATAATTGCTCCGTTCGTGTTTACTTTCTGCATGTAACTTGCTTATTTGCTGAGTGATGTTGGCTTGATGCTTTGTGTCAATTATGTTACTAATATGCTGCTTTTTCAATGTTGCCTTGCTGCACTTTACTTGTGTAATTGAACTTGTTGCCGCCTGAACTTATGGTTTGCTACCTCCTATGTGATTTTTGCTGCTTTTTGCTACCCGGGAACATCCAATTTACTGCCGGAATGCTGTCCAAATTTTTAGAAATTATTTTGTTTTTAAACTTGCAACCTGGAATTGAACTTGTCCCTTCTAAAACTGAATATTACTTGACTTCGCAAAGTTCAATTCTTTGGTTACTTGGGTCAGCATTTTCGTGTTTATTGTGTTTCCCGTGATATGCTTTGAACCTTGAATATGGCTCATTCTTTTGCACTGATTGGTAGACTTCACTTCTGTAACCCCTTTCATTCAACTTGGTTCTTAACTTGCTTTAGTTACACAAAGTGCATTTTAACTTTTCGCAACACCACTTATTGCACATTCAGTGACCATGACATTGTTGATGACTTGTTTTCCTATTCTGATCCTTGTTGCTTGCATTCCAAGTTTTCAACCTTTTATCCTCACTTCATGATTCATGTCATTCCTCTTATTCTTTGAATATATCATTCCTTGGTTTCTGCCTCTCTACTTGGTTTAATTGTTTATATATCATGTCTTATCTATTTTTCAAGATGGCTGACCAGGGGAAAGCCAAGGTTACTTCTAGAAAGAGGAAGACACCTCCAGCCTCCACTCTTTCTCCTTTTGTCAACTATGCTAAAAACCCTCTTTCGGAGAAGGATAAAGTGGATCAGCAGCTACCACCTACCGATACAGACAGGTTTCCTAACCTGTATTGTGAGCTCTGCTTCCCGAACTATCGGAAGAAAAATCTGAACATTGAGAAGAAACTGGCCCTTTCTACAGACCTGAGGCAATCTATTGAAGCACGTATTCAGGGGCTGGGTCTAGGTTTTGTTGATCGGGAGTTGGGCAGGGTGAACACGTCATAGGTCAAAGATTTTTACTATAATTTCTTCAGAGGGACCCTTGATTCCGTTTACCTGCGAGGCGGTCAGATACTGGTTACAGAGGCTGCTATTGAGGATGCCCTCCATTGTCTACCTAGGACCGGTGCCACAGATGCCTATCAGCAGGCGGAGGTAGCGATGAATTGTATGACCTTTGACTATGATGCCTTGAGATGTGTTATTGCCACCCCGGATACCCCTTGGGTGATGGATGCTGATAATAAGAAACCCACGTGGATGTTATTTGCTCACCTATCGAGAGAGGCTAGGATATGGCAGCAGATCTTTGCCACCTATGTCATGCCTACCACACATTTTACTGAGATTTCGGTGGACAAGGTTGTCCTAATCAGATGTGTTATGGAAGGGAAGGAGGTATACTTCCCCCGATTGATCAGGAGGTACATGTGGCGAGCACATATCCGTGGCTTACTCCCCTTTCCCACTTTGGTCACTAGGATGGCTGAGCTAGCGGGTGCTCTTTGGAGAGCAGATGACGTGTCACCACTGCCGCCAGACGACGGCAAGGAGGACTTTATTCCGTGGGGGACATGGGTGCACGAGAAGCCTCTTTCCCGGCATCCCTCTAGAGCCCAGGCCAGAGCAGCACCAGCAGCTGGACCTTCTTCTTCCTCAGCTGCAGCAGGACCCTCAGCACCAGCAGCACCTCTAGCACTACCACCACCAGCACCCCAGCCGACATATCTTGTGGTACAGCGTCTGTTCCGCTTCATAGAGCGTACTGAGCGCAACATCATGCGACGCCTGGATAGAGTGGATCAGATGTTTGTGGCGCTGGGCGTTGAGTTGCCCCCTCTCTCCGACTCTTCCGCATTTGAGGAGGAGCAGCACGAGGAGGAGCCCCAGCCTCAGCCCCAGTAGCCAGATATGACAGTTGACCCCCATCTTGAGCCTGAGCAGTAGCATCGAGAATGATGCTTCATTCTAAGTGTGGAAAGGTCAGCGTCGTCGCCGTCGGTGGATAGCTCTATTTTGGTGAATATTTTTCTTTTTTTTCCGACATTTATCTCTTAGTTTATGTTATTTTGCTTTATTTTTCACTTTTTAGATTATTGTATATACTAGTATTGTGGATACTTTTGTCTAGCTTGTTGGATTTGCACTTTTACTTTATATAGTTGTTTTAGCCTTTTGGTTGTGATTAGAAAAATATCTTGGATTGTTGAGACCTAGCTGACCCTCTTTGCATATGAAATTTGTTTTGATTGAAAAAGGAAAAAACTAAGGAATTTTTAGAATTTCTCAATCACGATATTGCATTTAGAAAAAAGCTTAGTCAAACAATGAGATTTTTCAAGAAATTTATCTATAGGGCATCACCCAATTGATTGGAAACTTTTGATGAACTTGCTTGAATTTTATATTTTGTGAAGCATGTTTTGAGATAAGAACACACAACCTGTGAGATTTTGAGTTTAATTATATGGTTACATTATTTAACCATGATTTTTCTTCTTGTGTGTTTTCTTCTTTAGGATTTTAATCTCTACTTTGCTTCATTCTATATGTCCATTGTTTAGTGTATATTCATTCATACATATGATTGAGGCCATCATTTGTTATTAGCTCACTTATCCCAAATAGTCGACCTTTTCATTTACCTTTGTTTGCCACTTTGAGCCTTTTTAACCCCCACTTGTTCTTTATGTTACCATATCACTAGCCTTAAGCGAAAAAATAAGTAATTACCCCAATTGAATCTTTGGTTAGCTTAAGATAGAGATTGTGTGTCAATTAAGTGTGGGGGAAATATGGGAACCTTGGTTGATGAGAGTGTGTATTGTTTTATTGACAAACATTGAGAATTTGGGTACTACTCATGTGAAATTATGAAAATCATATGCATTGATTTACTATGCTTCCGTAATAAGAAGATTAATGTATATAAGATGAAATAGAAGAACATTTAAATACATGAGTGTGTGAAAAATACAAAAGTGAGATTATGGGTAGCTAGGCATGAATTTAGAATGATATAGAGAGTGTCTATGTGTTAGGTGAGAACTTAGGTTAGTCAAAGATTCAACTCATAGCTCACTTGGCCATACATATATCCTCACCCTTACCTTAGCCCCATTACAACCTTGAAAGGACCTCATGATGTTTGTATTTGTACACTAGATATTTGTTGATCGGTTAGATGAAGAGCAAGAGTTTAGAAACATGACGAGAGGAGACTAGAGTGAATCAACCCCTAAACACTTGAGATACTAGAGCGGATACACATCCGGTGAGGGTTCGATTGCTCAATCACATGTATTCACCACTATCTTCTATATTCTTGCAAGTTTGTAAATCCTTTTGATAGTTCAATACAATTGTGGGTTGGATTCAATTCTTATCGCTTTAGCCCTTATGCTTACATACGTTCTCTTGGAAGGTTGATTTGTTTTGGCCTAAGTATTTATGTTCATAATAGGGAGTTGCATTTAGATAGCTTACATATAGTTTAGTTGCATTGAATAAATGTCATACCCCTTGTTTTCTTCTTGGTTTAGCATGAGGAAATGCTAAGGTTTAAGCGTGGGGAGGTTGATAAACCCCATTTGTAGGGTTCATCTTGTATTAAATTCAGAGTATTTTGTCAATCTTTTCTCACATTTATCCAATGAAATAGCATGGTTTTGTGATTGTCCCCTAATTTGTGCTTAAGTGTGTAAAAATGCTTTTAGACCCTTAAATTGATAATTTTAATCTTCCTTTGATTCTACTAGATGCCTTGATGTATTTGTTAGTGATTTCAGATTGAAAAGGGCTAGGAATGGATCAAAGGAATGAAGAGAAAGCATGCAAAGTGGAGAAATCATGAAAGGCCAAGGATTTGGGATGCGCCCATGGACGCGCGCGTGCACCAGACGCATAATGTGTGGATCGCGCATTACTCCAGGGACGCGTACGCGTCGATGCCCGCGCTGACTCCTTTAATGAAATCGCACTTGGTGATTTCAGAGGGGCTTCTAGCCTAGTTTTGAAGCCAATCTTTGGCGGAAAAAGGCTAAAGAGACCAAGGACTGAAGGGGGAAGGCATCAATCATTCATTCATCATACAATCATTCACATTTTTGTTAGGTTTTAGATGTAGTTTTTAGAGAGAGAGGCTTTCTCTTCTCTCTATGTTTTAGGTTTTTAGGTTTAGTTCTTCTCCAATTCAGATTTCTATCTTGCTTTATTTTAGTTTCTATTCTACACTCTATCACTCTAGCATCTTAGTTTATCTTCTCTTGTTGACTTATTTATTTTCCTATTTGGTTTGTGAACTCTTGATGTTAGATTCCATTTCCATATCAATGCAATTTATGTTTTCCATGGTTATTGTTATTCTCTTTAATTGTTAGTCATTGATGCTTGCAATTGGTTGTTTAGATTTATCTTCTTTGTTAGTTTTCTATGCTTTCATCTTATGCCTTCCAAGTGTTTGATAAAATGCTTGGAAGGATGTTAGAGTAGAATTTTATGTCCTTGGCTTGGGATGGTAACTTAGGAATTCTTGAGTTACTTGATAAACCCTATTTTTAGGGTTTATCTTATACTTAATTCAGTAGATTTTATCCATCATTCTCACACTTATTCATAGAAATCGCATGTTTTACATTTTCCTTCCTGATTTTGTGCTATGATTGAAACCATGCCTCTTTGGCCTTAATTTTGCTAATTTTAATCCTCTCTTATTACCATTCGATGCTGTGATATGTGCATTAAGTGATTTCAGGTTTTCTAGGGCAGGAATGACATAGAGGATGGAAAGGAAGCATGCAAAAGTGGAAGGAATACAAGAAATTGAAGGAATTGCAAAGCTGTCAAGCCTGACCTCTTCGTACTTAATTGACCATAACATGAGCTACAGAGGTCTAAATGAAGCAGTTCTAGTTGCGTTGGAAAGATAACATCCGGAGATTCAAAATGATATAAAATTTGCTATATTTGCCTTGCTATTAGGTGACGCGCACGCATGCATCACGCGTACGCGTGCATGAACCACGTGCTGGACGTATCAGAAATCACTGGGGGCAATTTCTGAGCTATTTTTGGCCCAGTTTCAAGCCTGAAAACACAGATTAGAGGCTGCGAGTAGAGTAGAATCAATCATTGACTCATTCATTCACATTAGTTAGGTTTTAGATGTAGTTTCTAGAGAGAGAGGCTCTCTCCTCTCTCTAGGTTTTAGGTCTTTAGGTTTAATTCTTCTCCAATTCAGATTTCTACCTTAGTTTTATTAGTTTCCCTTCTACTTTTATTTGTCTTAGCACTCTAGTTTATTGATTTTCCTTGTTGGCCACTTTATCTTCCTCATTTAGTTTATGAATTCTTATGTTAGATTTGATTTTCTATTTAATGCAATTTGATGTATTTCATATTTATGATTGCTTTCTTCAATTTATGTTATTGATACTTTCAATTGGTTGTTTGGATTTTATTATCTCTTATTGCTTTTCTATGCTTTTGTGTTGTGCCTTCCAAGTGTTTGATAAAATGCTTGGGAGGATTTTAAGTTAGATTTTTCTCCTTTTGGCCTTGGTTGAGTAATTGGTGACACTTGAGTTATCAAACTCCTTTGTTGATTAATAATTGAAAGTTGCTAGTTGATTTGGATTCGACTAAAGCTAGTCTTTCCTTAGGAGTTGACTAGGACTTGAGGAATCAAATTGATTCGTCCACTTGACTTTCCTTTATAATTAGAGGGTTAACTAAGTAGGAGCGTTGAACAATTCTAATCACAATTGATAAGGATAACAAGGATAGAACTTCTAATTCTCATACCTTGCCAAGAGCCTTTATTAGTTGCTAGTATATTTTTTCTACCATTTACATTTCTTGTTTCTCATCCAAAACTCTAAAAAGATACTTTTCCATAACTAGTTATAAGCACACTTCCCTGCAATTCCTTGAAAGACAACCCGAGGTTTGAATACTTAGGTTTGAGAGACGACCCTATTTCACTAATTTAAATTAAAATTTTTGTTAAACTTGTTTGAAGAAATTTATTTTGGAACACGGTTTAGAGCTCGAACACACAAAACCAGTGAGATTTTGAGCCTAATCGATTGGTTGCATCTTATCAACCAATATTTTATTTTTGGTGTGTGTTGTTCTCTCTAAAATTGTGATCTTTGTCTTGCTTGATTCTATATTTCCATTGTTCGATGTATGCATGCACTTATATGATTGAGGCCTTTCTTTCACAAAGCTTACATACCCATATGGCCTTATCCTTTTCATTATCCTTTACAAACCAAAGTTGAGCCTATTTTACCCTTTTGTTCTTTACTTTAACTCATCACTAACTCTAAGCAAAAAACAATAATGTCCTTAATTTGAATCCTTGATTAGCTTAGACTAGTGAGAGTGCTCATGAATTAAGTGTGGGGACATTAGGTTTGGAAACGTTTGGTTGAGAATTGAGTGTTGTATATTTTTGCTGAATTTGTGAAAGAGATAGTTAAGCACATATTCTTACATTTAATACTTTAATCATATGCATTGAGAAAGACAAAAGAAAAGAAAAATAAAAAAAAGAAAAAAAGAAGAAAAAGAAAAGAAAAAGAGCAAATAATAAAAAAGGGACAAAATGCCCCAAAGTAAATGGTGATAGCAATGCGTATGTACTGTACTCAAATTTGGGATGCATGAATATGTAGTAAACACAGTTAATGGGTAGTTAGATTTTATATTCTGATTGTATGGATTGTTTTAAGTTAGGTGGAAAGTTTAGGTTAATCAATGATTCAGATTTTTGTCCACTTAACCAAATACAATCCTACCTTGACCTAACCCTATTACAACCCTTAAAAGACCTCTTGATATGTGTATTTGTGCATCAAATCTTTGTTGATTGTTAGATGAAGAGCAAGTCTTAGAAAGCGAGATTAGTAGAGAATTGAGAGAATCGAACCTTAAACACTTGAGTAATCAGAGTATATACAGTTCCGGTGAGGGTTCGATGCTCGATTTTTGGGCTGTTTTTGGCCCAGTTTCAAGCCCAAAAACACAGATTAGAGGCTAGGAGTGGAGCAAAATCAATCATTGACTCATTCATTCACATTAGTTAGGTTTTAGATGTAGTTTCTAGAGAGAGGAGAGAGCCTCTCTCTAGGTTTTAGGTCTTTAGGTTTAATTCTTCTCCAATTCAGATTTCTACCTTAGTTTTATTAGTAGTTTTATTAGTTTCCCTTCTACTTTTATTTGTCTTAGCACTCTAGTTTATTGATTTTCCTTGTTGACCACTTTATCTTCCTCATTTAGTTTATGAATTCTCATGTTAGATTTGATTTTCTATTTAATTCAATTTGAGGTATTATATATTTATGATTGCTTTCTTCAATTTATGTTATTGATACTTTCAATTGGTTGTTTGGATTTTATTATCTCTTATTGCTTTTCTATGCTTTTGTGTTGTGCCTTCCAAGTATTTGATAAAATGCTTGGGAGGGTTTTAAGTTAGATTTTTCTCCTTTTGTCCATGGTTGGGTAATTGGTGACACTTGAGTTATCAAACTCCTATGTTGATTGATAATTGAAAGTTGCTAGTTGATTTGGATTCCACTAAACCTAGTCTTTCCTTAGGAGTTGACTAGGACTTGAGGAATCAAATTGATTCGTCCACTTGACTTTCCTTCATAATTAGAGGGTTAACTAAGTGTGAGCGATGAACAATTCTCATCATAATTGATAAGGATAACAAGGATAGAACTTCCAATTCTCATACCTTGCCAAGAGCCTTTATTAGTTGCTAGTTTATTTCCTCTACCATTTACATTTCTTGTTTCTCATCCAAAACCCCAAAAAGATACTTTTCCATAACCAGTTATAAGCAT
The DNA here is from genome assembly GCF_000816755.2 of Arachis ipaensis. NCBI lineage: Eukaryota > Viridiplantae > Streptophyta > Magnoliopsida > Fabales > Fabaceae > Arachis > Arachis ipaensis. Next base: position 58,400,724 of record NC_029788.2, read on the forward strand.
ACTTCCTTGCAATTCCTTGAGAGACAACCCGAGATTTGAATACTTCGGTTATTAATTTTATTAGGAGTTTGTTACTTGTGACAACCAAACTTTTGCATGAAAGGATTATTGTTGGTTTAGAAACTATAGTTACAACGAGAGTTTATTGTAAAATTCTAGACCACACAAAAGTCCGTTCATCATTACTAATGTACAAGTAATTGATTGATTGGTATCCATTGACTATAGTTCTCACTAATTGAATTAGTGGAGAGCTAGGACTTATAGACTTGGATTGATGTAGCTCATTTGACTTTCCTTTACTAAGCTAGAGGATGATTTAATGAAATTGATCCTTGCAATTATCATGTTGTGGTTAGTAATGAGGATAGAGATCCTTGACCACCAAACCTTGCCAAGACATTTTTATCATTTGAATTTCATCGCCATTTACCTTTCTTGTTTCTTATCCAAAATCCCAAAAGATACTTTTCCATAACCAATTATAAGAACACTTCCCTGCAATTCATTGAGAGACGACCCGAGGTTTAAATACTTCGGTTATCAATTTTATTAGGGGTTTGTTACTTGTGACAACCAAGTTTTTGTATGAAAGGATTATTGTTGGTTTGGAAACTATACTTGAAACGAGAATTTATTGTAAAATTCTAGACCACACAAAAATCCGTTCATCAATGACTCTAAAATAAAAATAAATAATTAATTAAGGTTTGGTTGCCTCCCAACAAGCGCTTCTTTAACGTCATTAGCTTGACCGTTAGCTCCTTACAGAGGTGAGTATGGGCTCAGATTTTTGTCCCTGGCAGTGAATTTTCTTCCTGTCTTCTCATAAATGAGCTCCACATTCTCTAGAGACAGGATGTGATTTGTTGTGTATGGTAAGACTGGCTTCTTGGTGAAAACAACTCTCATACCAGGTGAGAGGCCTTTAGTTAGGACTTTTTTGTCCATCCAGTCTTTAGGTACTTTCTTCTTAGTACCTTTGTGCTTAGAGCTTGTTGATGACTACCCAACACCAAACTTAGAATTGATGTCTGGGGGCTCTGTAAAGCTCTACACAGAAAGAGAGGGTTGCAACACTAAGTGTTTGGTGCACGAAATTGTGATCTCAATGGCGCCAACAACTTGGTACGCACAATCATAATCTCAACTCTTTTTCACAACTCTGCACAACTAACCAGCAAGTGCATTGGGTCGTCCAAGTAATAAACCTTACGTGAGTAAGGGTCGATCCCACGAAGATTGTCGGCTTGAAGTAAGCTATGGTCATCTTTGTAAATCTCAGTCAGGCAGATTCAGATGGTTATGAGGTTTTGATAGTTAAAATATAAAATAAAACATAAAATAAGATAGAGATACTTATGTAATTCATTGGTGGGATTTCAGATAAGCATATGGAGATGTTTGTTGCTTCTGAATCTCTGCGTTCCTACTGCCTTCATTCAATCATTCATACTCCTTTCCATGGCAAGCTATATGTTGGTGGATCACTCATGTTATAATAGGATCCATTGATCCTTTTGCATTTGTCACTATGCCCAACACTCACAAGTTTGAAGCTCGTCACAGTCATCCCATCCCAGATCCTACTCGGAATACCACAGACAAGGTTTAGACTTTCCGGATCTCAAGAATGCTGCCAATTGATTCTAACTTATACCATGAAGACTCCGATCTTTCGGAATGGAGGCTAAGAGATATGCATTCAAGCTTGTTTTCAAGTAGAACGGAAGTGTTTGTCAAGCACGCGTTTATAGGTGAGAATGGTGATGAGTGTCACTTGATCATCACATTCATCATGTTCTTGGGTGTGAATGAATATCTTAAAATAAGAATAAGCTTGAATTGAATAGAAAAATAATAGTACTGTGCATTAATTCTTGAGGAACAGCAGAGCTCCACACCTTAATCTATGGGGTGTAGAAACTCCACCGTTGAAAATACATAAGTGATGATGGTCCAGGCATGGCCGTGAGGCCAGCCTCTATGATAGCCTAAAACTGATCAAGGATCTAAATTGATCCAAAGATATAAAATAAATCACTAAAAGTAGTTTTTATACTAAACTAGTATCTAGGGTTACAGAAAATAAGTAACTAAGTGCAGATAGTGCAGAAATTCACTTCCGGGGCCCACTTGGTGTGTGCTTGGGTTGAGCATTGAAGCTTTCACATGTAGAGACTCTTCTTAGAGTTAAACGCTAGCTTTGGTGCCAGTTTGGGCGTTTAACTCCAGCTTTTATGCCAGTTCTGGCGTTTAACGCCAGAATAGGGTAGAAAGTGGGCGTTCAAACGCCAGTTTGCGTTATCAAAACTCGGGCGAAGTATGGACTATTCTATATTGCTGGAACGCCCAGGATGTCTACTTTCCAACGCAATTGAGAGCGTGCCAAATAGGTTTCTGTAGCTCCAGAAAATCCATTTCGAGTGCAGGGAGGTCAGAATCCAACAGTATCTGCAGTCCTTTTTCAGCCTCTGAATCAGATTTTTGCTCAGGTCCCTCAATTTCAGCCAGAAAATACCTGAAATCACAGAAAAACACACAAACTCATAGTAAAGTCCAGAAATATGATTTTTGAATAAAAACTAAAAAAATATAATAAAAATTAACTAAAATATATTAAAAACTACCTAAAAACAATGCCAAAAGGCGTATAAATTATCCGCTCATCACAACACCAAACTTAAATTGTTGCTTGTCCCCAAGCAACTGAAAACAAATAGGATAAAAAGAAGAGAATATACTATAAATTCCAAAATATCAATGAAACTTAGCTCTAATTAGATGAGCGGGACTAGTAGCTTTTTGCCTCTGAATAGTTTTGGCATCTCACTTTATCCTTTGAAGTTCAGAATGATTGACATCTTTAGGAACTCAGAATTTAGATAGTGTTATTGATTCTCCCAATTCAGTATGTTGATTCTTGAACACAGCTACTTTATGAGTCTTGACCGTGGCCCTAATCATTTTGTTTTTCAGTATTACCACCGGATACATAAATGCCACAGACACATAACTGGGTGAACCTTTTCAGATTGTGACTCAACTTTGCTAGAGTCCCCAATTAGAGGTGTCCAGGGTTCGTAAGCACACTCTTTTTGCTTTGGATCATGACTTTAACCGCTAAGTCTCAAGCTTTTCACTTGACACCTTCACGCCACAAGCACATGGTTAGGGACAGCTTGGTTTAGCCGCTTAGGCCAGGATTTTATTCCTTTGGACCCTCCTATCCATTAATGCTCAAAGCCTTTGATCCTTTTTATTTTACCCTTTCCTTTTGGTTTTAAGGGCTATTGGCTTTTTCTGCTTGCTTTTTCTTTTTTTTTTTTTTTTTTGCCATTTTTTTGTAAGCTTTGTTCTTCACTGCTTTTTCTTGCTTCAAGAATCAATTTTATGATTTTTCAGATTATCAATAACATTTCTCCTTTTTCATTATTCTTTCAAGAGCCAACAATTTTAACATTCATAAACAACAAATTCAAAAATATGTACTGTTCAAGCATTCATTCAGAAAACAAAAGGTATTGCCACCACATCAAAATAATTAAACTAATTTCAAGATATAATTCGAAACCATGTACTTATTGTTATTTTGTAATTAAAAACATTTTTTATTTAAGAAAGGTGATGGATTCATAGGACATTCATAGCTTTTAAGGCATAGACGCTAGACACTAATGATCATGTAATAAAGACACAAACATAAATAAACATAAAGCATAGAGAACAAAAATAGAGAAAAAAAATAAATAGACAATGAGATTAAGGAACGGGTCCACCTTAGTGAGGGTGGCGTCTTCTTCCTCTTGAAGAACCAATGGTGCTCTTGAGCTCCTCTATGTCTCTTCCTTACCTTTATTGCTCCTCCCTCATAGCTCTTTGATCTTCTCTAATCTCATGGAGAATGATGGAGTGCTCTTGGTGCTCCACCCTTAGTTGTCCCATGTTGGAACTTAATTCTCCTAGGGAGGTGTTAATTTGCTCCCAATATTTTTGTGGAGGAAAGTGCATCCCTTGAGGCATCTTAGGGATTTCATGATGAGGAATTTCCTTATGCTCTTATTGAGATCCATGAGTGGGCTCTCTTGTTTGCTCCATCCTCTTTTTAGTGATGGGCTTGTCCTCTTCAATGAGGATGTCTCCCTCTATGACAATCCCAGCCGAATTGCAGAGGTGACAAATGAGGTGAGGAAAGGCTAACCTTGCCAAAGTGGAGGACTTGTCAGCCACCTTGTAGAGTTCTTGAGGTATAATCTCATGAACTTCCACTTCCTCCCCAATCATGATACTATGGATCATGATGGCCCGATCCATAGTTACTTCGGATCGGTTGCTAGTAGGAATGATAGAGCATTGGATGAACTCTAACCATCCTCTAGCCACAGGCTTAAGGTCCGGTCTTCTCAATTGATCCAGGTTGCCTCTTGAGTCTCTTTTCCATTGAGCTCCTTCCACACATATGTCCATGAGAACTTGGTCCAACCTTTGATCAAAGTTGACCCTTCTAGTGTAAGGGCGTGCATTTTCTTACATCATTGGCAAGTTGAATGCCAACCATACATTTTCTGGACTGAAATCTAAGTATTTCCCCCGAACCATTGTAAGTCAATTCTTTGGATACGGGTTCATACTTTGATTATGGTTCCTAGTGATCCATGCGTTTGCATAGAACTCTTGAACCATTAAGATTTTGACTTGTTGAATAGGATTGGAGAGAACTTCCATCCTCTTCTTCTAATCTCATGTCGGATCTCCGAATACTCACTCCTTTTGAGCTTGAAAGGGACCTCAGGGATCACCTTCTTCTTGGCCACAACTTCATATAAGTGGTCTTGATGGACCTTTGAGACGAATCTCTCCATCTCCCATGACTCGGAGGTGGAAGCTTTTGCTTTCCCTTTCCTCTTTCTAGAGGTTTCTCCGGCCTTAGGTGCCATAAATGGTTATGAAAAAACAAAAAGCAATGCCTTTACCACACCAAACTTAAAAGGTTTGCTCGTCCTCGAGCAAAGAAGAAAGAATGAAGAAGAAGAAGAAGAAAATGGAGGAGATGGAGGGAGAGGGTGAATTCGGCCAAGGGGGTATAAGGTGTTTGTGATGTGTGAAATTAAAGGAGTGATGAGGGGTATATATAGGAGTGGGGGAGGGTTAGGTTCGTGTATTTGGGGTTGGGTTTGGGAGGGAAAAAGAGTTTTGAATTTGAAGGTAGGTGGTATTTTGGGGAAAAGTGAATGAGGTGATTGGTGAAGGGTATTTGGGAAGAGATATGGAGGTGATTGGTGAAGGGTATTTGGGGAAGAGTGTGATAAAAAGGTGTGAAGAAGAGAGAGTGAGTTGAGATTGGTGGGAATCATGTGGGGTCCACAGATCCTGAGGGGTTAAGGACTTAGCATCCCTGCTCCATTTAGGCGTGCAAAACGCCCATAGAGTGCACTTCTGGCGTTAAACGCTAGGTTGCTGCTTGTTTCTGGCATTTAACGCCAGCTTTTCTCCCTTTCTTGGCATTTAACGCCAACTTGATGCCCTGTTCTGGCGTTAAACGTCAGTCTGGTGCCTTTTTCTGGCGTTAAACGCCCAGAATGGTGCCAGACTGGGCGTTTAACGCCCATTCTGCTACTCTTACTGGCGTTTAAATACCAGTAAGCTTTTCCTCCAGGGTGAGCTATTTTTAATGCTGTTTTTCATTCTGTTTTTTATTTTTCAATTGTTTTTGTGACTTCACATGATCATCAACCTAAAGAAAACATCAAATGACAATGAAAAATAAATAGATATAATTAAATAACATTGGGTTGCCTCCCAATAAGCGCTTCTTTAATGTCAATAGCTTGACAGTGAGCTCTCATGGAGCCTCACAGATAATCAGAGCAGGGTTGGGGCCTCTCAACACCAAACTTAGAGTTTGGTTGTGGCCTCCCAACACCAAACTTAGAGTTTGAATGTGGGGGTTTTGTTTGACTCTATATTGAGAGAAGCTTTTCATGCTTCCTCTTCATGGTTATAGAAGGAGAACCTTGAGTCTTGAATACAAGGTAGTCCTCATTCAACTAAAGGACCATCTCTCCTATGTCAACATCAATCACAGCTTTTGCTGTGGCTTGGAAGGGTCTGCCAAGGATGATGGATTCATCCTCATCCTTCCCAGTGTCTAGGATTATGAAATCAGCAGGGATGTAAAGGCCTTCAACCTTCACTAGCACGTCCTCTACTAGTCCATAAGCCGATTTCATTGATTTTTCTGCCATCTCTAGTGAGATTCTTGCAGCTTGCACCTCAAAAATTCCCAGTTCTCTATTACAGAGAGTGGCATGAGGTTTATCCCTGACCCTAGGTCACACAGAGCCTTCTCAAAGGTCATGGTGCCTATGGTACAAGGTATGAAGGATTTTTCGGGATCTGGTTTCTTCTGAGGTAATGTCTGCCTCATTAATGCACTTAGTTCATTGGTGAACAAGGGGGATTCGTCCTCCCAAGTCTCATTACCAAATAACTTGGCATTCAGCTTCATGATTGCTCCTAGATATTTAGCAACTTGCTCTTCAGTGATGTCTTCATCCTCTTCAGAGGAAGAATATTCATCAGAGCTCATGAATGGCAGAAGGAAGTTCAATGGAATCTCTATAGTCTCTGTATGAGCCTCAGATTCCTTTGGTTCCTCAAAGGGAAACTCCTTTCTGTCCAGAGGACATCCCATGAGGCTTTTCTCACTGGGACTCACGTCCTCCTGACTCTCTCCAGGTTCAGCCATGTTGGTCATGGTTATGGCCTTGCACTCTCTCTTGGGATTTTCTTCTGTATTGCTTGGGAGAGTACTGGGAGGAGTTTCAGTAATCTTCTTACTCAGCTGACCCACCTATGCTTCCAAATTTCTAATGGAGGACCTTGTTTCATTCATGAAACTTAGTGTGGTCTTGGATAGATCAGAGACTATGGTTGCCAGGCCAGAATAGCTCTGTTTAGAATTCTCTGTCTGTTACTGAGAAGATGATGAAAAAGGCTTGCTATTGCTAAACTTATTTCTTCCACCATTATTGTTGAAGCCTTGTTGAGGCTTCTGTTGATCCTTCCATGAGAGATTAGGATGATTTCTCCATGAAAGATTATAGGTGTTTCCATAGGGTTCTCCCATGTAATTCACCTCTGCCATTGCAGGGTTCTCAGGATTATAAGTTTCTTCTTCAGAAGATGCTTCTTTAGTACTGTTGGATGCAGCTTGCAATCCATTCAGACTCTGAGAAATCATATTGACTTGTTGAGTCAATATTTTATTCTGAGCCAATATGGCATTCAGAGTATCAATTTCAAGAACTCTTTTCTCCTGAGGTGTCCCATTGTTCACAGGACTCGTCTCAGAGGTGTACATGAACTGGTTATTTGCAACCATTTCAATGAGTTCCTGAGCTTCTGCAGGGGTTTTCAGATGAAGAGATCCTCCTGCAGAATGGTCCAATGACATTTTTAACAACGCAGACAGACCATCATAGAATATACATATGATGCTCCGTTTTGGAAGCATGTCAGAAGGACACCTTTTGATCAATTGCTTATATCTTTCCCAAGCTTCATAGAGGGACTCACCTTCCTTCTATCTGAAGGTTTGGATTTCCACTCTAAGCTTGCTCATCTTTTGAGGTGGAAAGAATTTGGCCAGGAAAGCACTAACCAGCTTTTCCCAAGAGTTCAGGCTTTCCTTAGGTTGTGAATCCAACCATGTTCTAGCTTTGTCTCTTACAGCAAAGGGAAAAGCATAAGCCTGTAGACCTCGGGATCAACTCCATTGGTCTTGACAGTGTCACAAATTTGCAAGAACTCAGATAAGAACTGATGAGGATCTTCCAATGGAATTCCATGAAACTTGCAATTCTGTTGCATTAGAGAAACTAATTGAGGCTTAAGCTCAAAGTTGTTTGCGCCAATGGCAGGAATTGAGATGCTTCTTCCATAGAAATTGGAAGTTGGTATAGTAAAATCACCAAGCACCTTTCTTGCATTGTTGTTGTTGGGTTCGGCCATAGCTATTTTCTCTATTTTGAAAATTTCAGTTAGGTCCTCTTCAAAGTATTGTGCTTTGGCTGCTCTTAGTTTCCTCTTAAGAGTCCTTTCAGGTTCAGGATCAGGTTCAACAAGAATGCCTTTATCCTTGTTACTGCTCATATGAAAGAGAAGAGAACAAAGAAAATATGGAATCCTCTATGTCACAGTATAGAGATTCCTTTATGTGAGTAGAAGAAGAGAAGAATAGAAGAAGGAGAAGAGAAAAATTCGAACATAGAGAAGAAGAGGGGGTTTGAATTATGAGTGGAAGAGGAGTGTTAGTAGATAAATAAATAAATAGAAAGAGATGAGAGAGAGAGAGAATTCGAATTTAATTTAAAATAAAAGGAAAATATTTGTGTTTATTTTAATTATTGGTTAGTATTTGTTCCGAGGGTTACCTGAAACTGTAGGTCGATCTCGGATGAGATCTTCTATGCTGGTCGGAGATGACGTATCCGGCTTGTGGGCGGTGGCCGGAGCTGTCGTGTCTGGCTTGTTGAACTGGCGATGCTGCTGATCCTTTGTCGCCGGAGGGTGGTGGTACCTGCAAGGAACTCCGATGCTTAAGTTAGTAAGGGTATTAAATAGGTTTTTAGTAGAATCAGAGTATGAGTTATACCCGGGTGCTCCAGCGTATTTATAATGGTGTAGAGTGACCTTCTTAGATAAGATAAGTTAGTTATCTTATCTTATCTTATCTTTGAGTGAGGTCATCTTATCTTCAAGGGAATTGCCCTTATCTTTATAGGCTTGGGCTGCCTTTGGATTTTGGGTCGTGTTCCTCTATTCAGGCCCTTTATTGGGCTTTCCTGGCAATTTGGCCGAGCTCTTTAGGAAGAGGTTGGATAATCTGACCTGAAGAGGTCGGTCGTCTTGTCGCTAATCATCCCGGGTCGGACAGCTCGACCCAGGGTATGAACAGTGCCCCTGCTCGAGCTCGGTCTTTCTTTTGGAGGTTGAGTCTTAGTTTTGGGACTTCGACCCTTCTGGTGAAGCCGAACTCGAGCATCTATCGACTTCTTCTTTGTAGAGTTTTCTTTCTTGAATGCAAAACGTTCCTTCTTCTGTTTCTTCTAAAAGCGCGCGCTTTGTATTAGCGCTCTGGTCTTGGGAATGTGCGAGGGTTTAATACCCTCATTAATTGATTTTTAATGCCCCGTTTCTCTAACCTCTTTATTTTGAATTTTACACTCAGGAAAACGGTTTCTTCTCTGTCTCTTTACCGTAACTTCCCTTTTCTTTCTCACTTTCTATTTTTGCCTGAATTTTGCATTTTGCATTTTCTCCCTGTGACGTTTCTTTGCTCGAGAGGTGATTCCGATCCTGTTTGCTCCGGCTTTCAACATTCTTTAGAGCTTTCTCAGGTTCGTTCTTCCTTCTTTACTTCCTTCGTTGCTTGCGTTATTCTTTTTCTGGCTTGACTTTGGAAATTCTGAGCTTTTTGTCATGCATCTGCTTGTTACTGTTGTGGGGGTATATCTTGATTTTGAAATGGTCCTTCTGTATTCTGAGGTTTGTGCCATTTATTGCTTTCTGGTCTTTCCTCTTTTACGAACTGTATGGACATGTTTGCTTTCTCAAAAGGTTGCTCCTTTGATAACTTTCGCCGCTTTTTGCTGATGAACTTTGTAGAAGATAACGATGCTTGTTTCGATTTTCTCCGTGTTGTTGCTTGTTTTGGGGGAAATTTTATTTATCTGAAAAAGGTTGCGTCTTTGATGAGACATTTTGCTTTTTGGTAGCACCGTTTGCTACTTGAACTGAGACTGTGAGTCTAGAAGGTAGTTATTTTGATGGCTTTATCTTGTGGCTTGTGGCTTTCTTCTCAGAGTGTCGCTTTAGTTTGTAAAAAGAAAAGGGGTTATCTTCCTGTTAGGACGTATCGAGATGTGGGCTTGTAGGTTTTCCCGAGTCCTTGCTCCATGACTACCTCCAAAGGATGCCCCTAGATCTTTAGTGTGGGTCCTGGGGTTTCCTTTTGTTGTTTGTGCTGCTCTGAATCATGTTGGCCGAGTTGTTTTAATTTCGCCCGAGATGTTTTTTAGTAATCCATCTTCTTTTCTTGTTTGTAGGACTAGTTGGCCATGTCTTCTCGCAAAAATATTGTATAGACGTCTTCTAAGGTTCCTGAAGGGATGTCCGATTGGTTGGACTCCCTTGTGTTAATGTGTGTTTCTGTGGTGAATGCTGAGTTTTGTGTGGAGCTTAGGAAACATCACCGTCTCTGTAAAAGTAGAGATCCGGAAATGAATTATGAATTGGTAGCATCTGATTCCGAGGAGAGGGTTTGCTTTCCTGTTCTGACCCGGGGGAGCGCCCTTTCTTTTATGCTTATGACTATCTTTTCAGCCAGTTTAACATCACTTTTCCTTTTACTTCTTTTGAGACCGATTTACTGTGGTCGTGTAATGTAGCTCCATCCCAGCTCCATCCGAACTCCTAGGGTTTTATCAAGATTTTTCAGCTTCTTTGCCAAGAGTTGGACGTTACTCCTTCTCAGACTCTTTTCCTTTATCTGTTTGTTTTAACTAAGCCCGGGATTTCTTCAAAAAAAAAAGCCTCGTGGGTTTCTTTTAGATCTGCATAAGGGCATAAAGTTTTTGCCATGTATGACGAGTCCTTTAGGGACTTCAAGAATTACTTTTTTAAGGTCCAAGCAGTTGAGGGAGCTCGGCCATTTTTTTTTTGGAAGCAAATGATGAGCCTGCATTCCCCTTGTGTTGGAAACAGAATGTAGTGGTATCTCGATATACGTGGGAGATGCTCGATGAAGTTGAGCAAGCCTTTGTAAATGTTTTAGAGCATATTTGGGGGGAACCTCCTCATCTTGATACTAAAAAATCTTCGGGGGACCCCTCCCTTGTCCGAACTGCATTGGGTATTTCCATTAATACATTTTATTCTCGTTTTTTCTTTGCCTTCTTCCTCTTTTTTGGATTGTAAACTATTGATTTTTATTTCTCAGAGATGGCCAAAAATAACGACTCGATGAGGGCCTTCAAGAAGGCGAGGAAGGCTACTGCGGCTCAGAACATCTCGGCCAGGGTGGTAGGGGAAGGGTCTTCTCAGGTTCCATCGAATCCATTTGTACCGAGCTCTCCTGGACCGAGGAGGATGATCCCTACTCCTCGGGTCTGTTTAGTTGATCTTCCGCAGTCTTCTGCTGCTGCTGTTTCTTCTCCTCCGGCCGTTCCTCCTTCCAAAAGACCTCAGACAGTTGAACCCTTCAATCTAGATGCGCCTGATTTTGACACTATTGGGTTTGTCGACCAGCAGATCGGTCCTTATGGTGCCCTTTCTATGGATGATGTTTCTCTCTTTTGTCACTTAGATTTCATAACCCGGAGTAGCATCAAGATGGCACATATGGGGGCTGCCCTGTACCGAACTGCCCAAGATCTTCCCCTTCATGCTACCAAAGCCTTTATGGAGGAGGCTAAGCTGGAGTTCGACCTGATGAACGGTTTGAAGGAGGAGCTTGAAGTGAAAGTGACCAAGCTAGAGAATAAGTTAGAGGGCGAAAAGGCTAGTTCTATTGCCTTGGCGGCTTCTGTGAGGTTGGCTGAAGACACGGCATTGAAGCACAAGGAGAGCTATGTCTCGACTTACAGGGAAATGATGCGTCTTAGGGATGATTTAGAGGCTTGCCGAGTTGATTATGCCGACCTCTAGGGTCACCTTATAGGTAGTGTAAATGCTGCTTATGAGAACCTGAAGGAGCAGGTTCGGGTTCTTGCACTCGAGCTTGACCTTACTCTCTTCAGCCTGGACAACGTTGTAAAGGACGGAAAGATTATTCTTGACGAACCTGATGACGATGATGTTGAACCTCCTTCTGTGCCTGCCGCCAAAACCTCTGTTGTGCCGACTTCTTCAGCTCCTTCAGCTGAGGTTGGTCATCCCGAGTCGGAACCTGATTGTCAAATCTTGAACCGGGATGATGGGACAGTGGATGCGGTGCCTCTTCAGACCCGCCCTCCTTCACCCCGTGTTGATGCTGCTGAGAAGCCTTCGGATCTTTAATGATTATGTGGATGTTTGTGTAGATAGCCCGGCTTGTGGGCTTTTAAACTTTCTATTTTGTAAATGGTGGTTCCAACTTTTGCTACTTTCTTGGTTGCTTGTTTAGCAACTTTGCTTTTAAAAACAAAAGTATTTTTCGAGCTCTTGGGGCCAATTTTGGCAGCCTCTTAAGTTTATTATTATATCTTGTGCTTTTCTATGACATGTTTGTCTGCATTTGCTTGATACCTTTTCAGGTTTTTTCGGAGTGTTGGAGCCTTATTGTCTGACCTCTTTGGATTGCCCTTGTATTTCGTACTTGTGGCTTGATTCCTTTGAGGTTGTGTATGTTTGGGTCCAACTTGTATGTCGGCCTCCTCACTTGGGCCTGAGGTTATTTCTAGTAATCCGTTCTATTTGGACCTTTGTGAGGTCTCTGTTAGGAGTTACTTTTTATAACGTTAAGGTCTTTGGGAGGCCGACTTCGTCATGTTAGTTTTTCTAAGTTACTTCTAGTAATCCTCTTTTTTGGACCTTTGTCAGGTCTCTTTCAGGGATAACTTTATGTTCTGGGCCGACTTCATCATCTCGGGCCCTTCGAAGTTATTTTTAGTAATCCTCTTTCTTGGACCTTGTTCAGGTCTCTTTCAGGGATTACTTTCATAACTTTATGTTCTGGGCCGACTTCATCATGTCGGGCCCTTCTAAGTTATTTTTAGTAATCCTCTTTCTTGGACCTTGTTCAGGTCTCTTTCAGGGATTACTTTCATAACTTTATGTTCTGGGCCGACTTCATTATGTCGGGCCCTTCTAAGTTATTTTTAGTAATCCTCTTTCTTGGACATTGTTCAGGTCTCTTTCAGGGATCACTTTCATAACTTTATGTTCTGGGCCGACTTCATCATCTCAGGCCCTTCGAAGTTATTTTTAGTAATCCTCTTTCTTGGACCTTGTTCAGGTCTCTTTCAGGGATTACTTTCATAACTTTATGTTCTGGGCCGACTTCATCATCTCAGGCCCTTCGAAGTTATTTTTAGTAATCCTCTTTCTTGGACCTTGTTCAGGTCTCTTTCAGGGATTACTTTCATAACTTTATGTTCTGGGCCGACTTCATCATCTCAGGCCCTTCGAAGTTATTTTTAGTAATCCTCTTTCTTGGACCTTGTTCAGGTCTCTTTCAGGGATTACTTTCATAACTTTATGTTCTGGGCCGACTTCATCATCTCAGGCCCTTCGAAGTTATTTTTAGTAATCCTCTTTCTTGGACCTTGTTCAGGTCTCTTTCAGGGATTACTTTCATAACTTTATGTTCTGGGCCGACTTCATCATCTCAGGCCCTTCGAAGTTATTTTTAGTAATCCTCTTTCTTGGACCTTGTTCAGGTCTCTTTCAGGGATTACTTTCATAACTTTATGTTCTGGGCCGACTTCATCATCTCAGGCCCTTCGAAGTTATTTTTAGTAATCCTCTTTCTTGGACCTTGTTCAGGTCTCTTTCAGGGATTACTTTCATAACTTTATGTTCTGGGCCGACTTCATCATCTCAGGCCCTTCGAAGTTATTTTTAGTAATCCTCTTTCTTGGACCTTGTTCAGGTCTCTTTCAGGGATTACTTTCATAACTTTATGTTCTGGGCCGACTTCATCATCTCAGGCCCTTCGAAGTTATTTTTAGTAATCCTCTTTCTTGGACCTTGTTCAGGTCTCTTTCAGGGATTACTTTCATAACTTTATGTTCTGGGCCGACTTCATCATCTCAGGCCCTTCGAAGTTATTTTTAGTAATCCTCTTTCTTGGACCTTGTTCAGGTCTCTTTCAGGGATTACTTTCATAACTTTATGTTCTGGGCCGACTTCATCATCTCAGGCCCTTCGAAGTTATTGTTCTGGGCCGACTTCATTATGTCGGGCCCTTCTAAGTTATTTTTAGTAATCCTCTTTCTTGGACATTGTTCAGGTCTCTTTCAGGGATCACTTTCATAACTTTATGTTCTGGGCCGACTTCATCATCTCAGGCCCTTCGAAGTTATTTTTAGTAATCCTCTTTCTTGGACCTTGTTCAGGTCTCTTTCAGGGATTACTTTCATAACTTTATGTTCTGGGCCGACTTCATCATGTCGGGCCCTTCTAAGTTATTTTTAGTAATCCTCTTTCTTGGACCTTGTTCAGGTCTCTTTTAGGGATTACTTTCATAACTTTATGTTCTGGGCCGACTTCATCATGTCGGGCCCTTCTAAGTTATTTTTAGTAATCCTCTTTCTTGGACATTGTTCAGGTCTCTTTCAGGGATCACTTTCATAACTTTATGTTCTGGGCCGACTTCATCATGTTGGGCCTTTCTAGGTTATTTTTAGTAATCCTCTTTTATAGGGCTGGCCAGACCTCTTTCCAGGGATTTACTTTTTATAACTTTGGTTATTGTGTTCGACCGGTCTGACTTATTTTCGTCGGGTGATGTTATGCAAATGGTCAAGGTGATGTTATGCTGATGAGCTCCTCTGGTGGGGCGATGTGGAAGTTAGCATGTTTTTGACATGGTGAACATGTCTTGACGAACTTGGTGGCTTCTTTTTGCAAAGTTGGCCAAAAGAATCCGGCTCGGAGTACTTTCTTGGCAAGAGATCGAGCTCTGAGATGATTGCCACATGTGCCACTGTGTATCTTTTCCAAGACCTCTTTTGTGTTAGAGGTTGGTACACATTTTAGTAGGGGCGTCGAAATCCCTCTCTTGTATAGGATGTTGTTTATGATGGTGTAATATTGTGCCTCTCGCCTTAACCTCTTTGCCTCCTTTTCATCTGTGGGGAGTGTTTCTGTTTTAAGGTAGTTAATTATGGGAGTCATCCATCCTTGATCTTGACCTGCTATGGCTATGACTTTTTCTTTTTCTGAGATTGACGGGTTCTGCAGCATTTCTTGGATAAGGCTTCTATTGTTGCCACCTGGTTTGGTGCTGGCTAGTTTTGAGAGTGCATCAGCTCGGGCATTTTGTTCTCGGGGTATATGACGGACCTCATATTCTCTGAGTTGTCCGAGTTGTTCCCTGATTTTGTCCAAGTACTTTTTCATGGTGGGATCTTTTGCTTGGTAGCTCCCTGCTATTTGTGAAGTGACTACTTGTGAGTCACTGAAGATGATAAGCTTTTGAGCTCCAACCTCCCTAGCCAGCTTCAAACCAGCTAGTAGTGCCTCATATTCAGCTTGGTTATTTGAGGCAGGGAACCCAAATTTGAGGGAGAGTTCGATTTGGGTTTTTTGGTTGCTTTCAATTATCACACCCGCACCGCTTCCAGTTTTATTTGAGGAACCGTCCACGTAGAGATTCCATTCTGTGGGGATTTCCGGGGTGTCTGTAAATTCTGCAATGAAGTCGGCCAGATATTGCGATTTGATGGCTGTCTGAGCTTCGTACTGAAGGTCGAATTCAGACAACTCGACTGCCTATTGCAAGATTCTACTTGCTAGGTCTGTTTTCTGCAAAATCCCTTTTATGGGCTGGTTGGTCCGAACCCTAATGGTGTGAGCTTGGAAGTATGGACGAAGTCGTCGAGATGTTAGTATGAGAGCATAGGCAAATTTTTCTATTTTTTGGTAGTTCAGCTCGGATCCTTGTAATGTTTTACTGATGAAGTATACGGGTTGTTTTCCACTGTGGTCTTCTCAAACTAGTGCTGAGGCTACTACCCGACTTCCTACCGCGAGGTACAATATGAGTTGTTCTCCCTCCCGTGGCCGAGTTAAGATAGGTGGCTGTCCCAGAAATCTTTTGAAATCTTGGAAGGCCTGCTCGCACTCCGTTGTCCATTCAAACCTCTTTCCATTCCTTAGAGTGGCGTAGAAGGGGAGAGATCTTATTGCCCCAAGAATCTTTTGAAATCTTGGAAGGCTTGTTTGCACTCGGTGGTCCATTCAAACTTCTTTCCCTTCCTTAGAGTGGTGTAGAAGGGGAGAGATCTTATTGCCGATCCGGCTAGAAATCTGGACAAGGCTGCCAACCTTCCATTGAGTTGTTGTACCTCTTTGACACAAGTCGGGCTCTTGATGTCGAGTATGGCCCGGAATTTATCCGAATTTGCCTCGATTCCTCTTTGTGTGACCATAAAACCCAAGAATTCGCCAGCTTCTACTGTGAAGGTGCATTTGGCAGGGTTGAGTCACATGCCATGTCTTCTTATAGTGTCGAATACTTGGGTCAGGTCGGACAATAACGTCTCTTCACTTTGTATCTTTATTAACATATCGTCCACATAGACTTCCACGATTTTTCCAATGTGATCCGTAAAGACCTTATTCATTATCTCTGATAAGTAGCTCCCACGTTTTTAAGGCCAAATGGCATGATGATATAGTAGTAGTTTGCTTTTAGGGTTAAGAATGCAGTTTTTTCTTGGTCGGGTGGATACATTGGGATTTGATTGTATCCCGAATATGCGTCCATAAACGAGAGGTATTTATATCCAGAGAAGGCATCTACCAGAGCGTCGATACTTGGGAGTGGATAGGGATCTTTTGGGCAGGCTTTGTTGAGATTAGTGTAGTCGGTGCACATCCACCACTTCCCATTTGATTTTTTCACCAAGACTACATTAGCTAGCCATAGTAGGTACTTGACTTCTCTTATGAATCCTGCCTCCAGTAGAGCTTGTACCTGCTCTTCCACAGCTTGGGATCGTTCTGGTCCGAGCTTTCTACGTCTTTGTTGTACTGGCCGAGATCCTGGGTAGACCGCCAATTTGTGGCACATTAATTTGGGGTCTATGTCTGGCATGTCTGCAACCTTCCATGCAAAGAGGTCGTTATCTCGTAAGAATTCTACAAGTGATTCTTTTATGTCTCCCTTTAGGATTGTACCAATATTGGTTGTTTTGTCCGGGATGTCTCCGATCTAGACTCTACTTCACCTATGGGTTGTGGGCGGAGTTCTTCCCGTCTCTGAACTCCACCGAGTTCGATTGTATGGAATTCTTCTCCTCTGCCTCTGAGGTTTAGAATTTCATTGTAACAGCGGCGCTGATAAAACACTATTTTATGGTTTATCTTGTGCTCAATTGAGTGTTTTTTATCAATTCTTTACCCACTTATTCATACTATTTGCATGGTTTCACATTTACCTTCCAAATTATGTGCTTTGATTGAAAACATGCTTCTTTGGTCTTAATTTTGATATGTTTAATCCCCTCTTATTACCATTAGATGCCTTGATATGTGTGTTAAGTGATTTCAGAGATTACAGGGCAGGAATGGCTTAGAGGATGGAAAGAAAGCATGCAAAAGTGGAAGGAATACAAGAAGTTGAAGGAACTGCAAAGCTGTCCAGCCTAACCTCTCTGCACTCAAACAGTCATAACTTGAGCTACAGAGGTCCAAATGATGCGGTTTCAGTTGCGTTGAAAAGCTAACATCCGGGGCTTCAATTTGATATATATTTTGTCATAGCTTCCCTGACGTTAGGCGATGCGAACGCGTGAATGACGCGCCCGCGTTGCATATGCAAACTTCAATCCACGCCACCGCGTGGACGACGCCTCCGCGTCACCTTCCCGCGACCTGAACGTATTTTTGGGCTGTTTTTGACCCATTTTCAGCCCAGAACACACAGATTTGAGGCTATAAAGTGGGAGAATGTATCCATTCATAATAAAATTTTTCATAATTCACTTTTCATGATTTAGATTTAGTTTTGAGGGAGGTTCTCTCCTCTCTCTTTAGGATTAGGATTTAGATTTAGGATTTTATTCGCTTTCAGGATTATCTCTTTTTATCAAGTTCAACATTCCTTTTTAATTACTTGTTTTCTCAATTTAGTTTATGAATTCTTCTATGTTACAGATTACTCTTTGAATTAATGTTATTTGAGGTATTTCAGTTTATGATTGCTTTCTTTTATTTATATTACTGTTGTTTCCAATCTGAAGATATTTTTATTCCAGTAGATTTATTTTTCTCCTTTTGGTCTTGGCTAAGAAATCAGTAACTCAGGAGTTATCAAACTCAAACATGATTGATAATTGTTATCTTTGCTAATTAAATCAAACTTCAATAATCCCAATCTTTCCTTAGGGATTAACTAGGATTCGAAGATCAAACTAATTAGTCACTTGACCTTTCTTTACTTTAAGTAAAGATTAACTGAGTGGAATTAAGATTCAATTTTCATCATCATTGATAAGGATAACTAGGATAGGACTTCCAATTTCTCATACCTTGCCAAAAGTTTTTTTTACAGTTATTTATTTACTTTACAGTCTTTTACTTATTTCAATTGCAATTTAATTTACTTGTTCCTCATCTTAAAAACCCCGATTTACAATCTTCATAACCAATAATAAGAACATACTTCCCTGCAGTTCCTTGAGAAGACGACCCGAGGTTTAAATACTTCGGTTATCAATTTATTTAGGGGTTTGTTACTTGTGACAACCAGAACTTTTGTAAGAAAGGTTGATTGCTTGGTTTAGTAACTATACTTACAACGAGTATTTATTATAACTTCTAAACCATCAATCTTCAGTTCTTCAAAATGGCGCCGTTGCCGGAGAATTGCAAACGTGTGCCTTATTATTGGTTATTGTAAATATTTGCTTTTTGCTTGTTTATTTGTTTTTATTTTTATTTTTATTTTTGCTTTTTCATAAATTAAGAGGTTATTTGTTTTTATTTAGTTATTAAAAAAATTTTCCAAAATTTTTCAATAATTTAGTTATCTTATCTTATTTCAAAAATCAAATTTCAAAATTCAAAATTTAAATAACCTTTTAATTTAAAATTTATTTTTATTTTTGTTTTTATTTTTTATTTACTATTATGAGTTCTCACCCCTTTGGCTATGAGTCTGGTTACAATTATATTGCAGGAAGAGAAAATTACAATGAGAACAGGCATCAAGGTTGGAACAATCAAAGACGGGAGGAGCCACAAGGATTTGATCAACCCTCTTGGCGACAACCACCTCCAATGGACTATCAACAACCACCACCATATGCCTATGAACCTCCTCAACACAACTTTGAACCACCACACTCACAAGCCAACTACCACCATTCACCTTCATATGATCCTAACCCACATCCACCATACCAACCACCTTCTAAACCATATGAACCATATATAGAACCACCCCAATTCTAACCCAATTACTCCCAAGAACCACCACCTCAATATTTTCCATCATCATATCCATCAATCCAAGAGCACTATGATCCTACTTATGATAACCGAGCGCAACAAGAATCAAAGGATCGTCTCACAGAAACATGTTCAAAACTTTAAGCAACCCTTCGCCAACTGGATCAAGCGATAAATCGATTACCTTCCCGACGTTCGGACACTCAAGGAACCCCCATGGCCTCATGTGGGCAATCTAATAAAGAACGTATCATGAAGGAGACATTAGAAACTCCGGTGGACAGTGAGCAGCACGATTTTATATTAAAACAATTGGAAGAAGCTACTCCCGCCATTGAGGAGGAAGAAGTGGTTGAAGACTTAGGAGATGCTGAACCTCCATGGGAAAGTCATGACATAGAGCCTCCTTCCAAGACGGTTGCATTTGATGTTGAGAAGGGTGTACAACCTCCAAAGCATATCATAGTTGAAGACTTGGAAGAGGTTGGTCAAGAGATGGAGATTAAAGAAGAAGAAGCACAGCCTCCCATACCCTCGGTAAGCAATGAAGAAGAGATTGAATTGGAAGAAAGCTACCAAGAGGAAGAGGTTGAAATTGAAGAAGCTTGCAAAGAGGTGGAAGTTGTCAAAGAGCACAAGGGAGTGGAGCTTGGAATCACTTTGCCAAAGTTATTGGAGACCCCTCCCCCTAAGTTGCCATCATCCTTCACAACATTCAAGTGGGTAAAATCCATCTCCCGTAGCTTTCTAATCCCACTTGAATATGGGCAACTGGAGACGGATGGTCAACTTAGAGCTCTTTGTGGCATTAAGAGTAAGAGGAAGATGGCCAGTGGTAAGAATTGTCCTGCAAGGTTCATTATGGTTGGAAGCTTTAAGTTTAAATGCAAAGGTTGGTGTAGAGCTCAACTGAATGGGTCTAGGAAGTTGTTTGGCCGCTTTAGTGAGAATTCAGATTGCTTGCTACGCGAATGGAATCATGATGATCAACACAAAGACGGGTGTAAAAGCAAAGTTTGGGATCCTGGAGTCTGTTCTGACATTCAGCACACTGGAAGCCTGAGAACCTGTTTAAAACTGCTCAAGGGCTTTACGTGCCTAGTTTGGGATCCAGGAGGCCATTGGAATCACAAACATTGGTGGAGATTCTTGGATGAGTTCAAGCACAAGCCACCATAACAAAGGACTCCCCAAATGTCCAACTTCAAGACTTTAACTAAAAGTGCTAAGTGGGAGACAACCCACCATGGTATGATCGTTCTTTTTTTTTTTCATTTTTATTTAGTTTTATTTGTTTTCGAGTTTTATTTTATTTTATTGTATTGAACCTTGAGTTTTGGATAACATTCATATTAGCATTGCATTCTGCATTTTTCATGCATAAAAAAAAATTTCACGTGACGCGACCGCATCATCGACGGGTCCGCATCGCAGGTGGTTCAGGAAGAATAAGAAAATGAACAGAAAGTCACGCGGTAGCGTGGCTGGAGGCGTGCTTTTAGCACAAATCATCCCACGCAACCGCGTCACATGGGGAACCTGCCTCCCACGCGTCCGCGTCACTCACGCGGCCGCGTGACCTGAAAATCGACGAAAGAAAGGGTGCACGACCGAAAGTTGTGCGAGAGTGGTGCTGGACTGGTGCTGATCGCACACGCCTTACCATGTGGATGCATGGCTCACGCGTCCACGTCGTATCCTTCTAATGGCCACTCACGCGATCGCATGCCCACGCGATCGCGTCACCCTAGATTTTGGCAATAATGTATTTTGAACAGAGAGTTGTGCGAGTACGAGGCTGCCCTCGCGCGAGTAGCATAAACTGTGTCACGCGACCGCGTGACTGACGCGACCGCGTCAATCCGTATAAGTGCAAGTCACGCGACCGCGTGGAGCACGCGTTCGCGTCGCTTGCGCCGCACAGCTTATCCTAATTTGCCAAATATCTTATCTTTTCTTCTCTAATCCTAATTTCTTCTATCTTTTCTCCTTTCTTTCTCACTTTATTTCTTTCACTTCTCATTCCTTTTCACCTTCATTATATTTTATTTAATTTATTTGCATATTTTCATTCATTGTATTTTTTAATTTTGTGCATATTTTTATTTTCTTTTCTAAATTTGTTATTTTTATATTGGTGTTCAAAAAATTTAATTGGGTAATTATTTTCTTGTGAGTTATTATGAAATTGTTTGACAATTACTTTTTAAAGGGTTACTTGCATGTTCAATTTAATACTTTCAATAGCTTATTTACCATGCTTGCTATGTGATTGTGAAAAAGCTCGTTTGGCATTGTGCACTATTTTTTCGATTTCTTTCTATCTACTACTCTAAATGCTTGCTTTTCACAAAACCCTTTTTATATTTTATTACTTAAATATAATTGTTATTACAAACAAGTTATTATTTTGAGAGGCTTGGTAATCTAACTTGGACATTGAATGCTTGATCTATGCTACTCATGCCTTTGCCAGCATGCCAATAAACATCTTGCATTTAATTGTCATCATATGCACTCGCTATATTTCCATTGATGATTTTTCACATGTAGTCATGACCATGTGTTAACATCATTCATCTTTTAATGTGCATTGATTACCACCCTTCCCGCTTTCTTCCTTGCTCTAACCCTTAGCTTTCAAAGTTACTTTCTTTTTTCCTTTTCAGGATGGCCACCAAGAAGGGTAAAGAGAAAGCTACTCCTAAAACACCGGCAAGGAAAGGAACGAAAAGAGCCCCAGCTGAGGAACCACAACCTCCATCCACCTGTACATCTTAGCATGCACCGAGGACGGCGCAATCTTTAAGTGTGGGGAGGTCGATACCGATCTCCATGGGTTAGTTACCTTCTTTTCAACATCAATACTCTTATTTTCTTTATTTGTTTATTATTGCATCTGCATATTTGATTGCATATTTGTTTGATTTTATGCATTTAGTTACTACTTGGTTGAAGTAATATTTTTTTTTCAAGAAATTTTATAGTATTTCACTAATTTAAATCAAAATTTTTGTGTTAAATTTGTTTGAAGTTGTATTTGGAACATGATTTTTGAGCTAAAGAACACACAACCTGTGAGATTTGAGCTTATTTATATGGTTACATTATTTAACCATAAATATTTTATTCCTGTGTGTTTCCTTCTCTATGATTGTAATCTATATTTTGTTCCAATCTATATGTCCATTATTTAGTGTATTTACATGCTTGCATATGATTGAGGCCATTATTTGATTTTAGCTCACTTATCCTAAATAAGCCTACCCTTTAAATCACCCTTGTCAGCCACTTTGAGCCTTTTAATCCCCATTTGTTCTGTATTTTACCACATCACTAGCCTTAAGCAGAAAAACAATTAAATATCCTAATTAAATCTTTGGTTAGCTTAAGATAGGGATTGTGCAATAATTAAGTGTGGGAAAACTGTGGGAACTTGGGTTAATAAGGGAATGTATCATGTTTCTAATTTTGAATATTGGAAAATTTGGGTACCTACTCATGTAAAACAGAAAATTAAAAAAAAATTTCATATGCATTGATATGTTATTCTAGTTTTTATGTCTCTCTAAAAAAAAAAAGAGAAAATGAAAAAGAGAAAAAAATATATATAATATAAATAAATAAAAGATCAATGCATATGTGATAAAATTAAAGAAAAATTGATACATGAGTATGTAATGCAAAAGTGAAGACTATGGGTAGCTAGGCATGATTCTAGAGTTATATAGAGTATATGTATGTTAGGTAAAAATTTAGGTTAATTAAAGATTCAATTTATAAAGCTCACTTAGCCATGTACATATACCCTTACCCTTACCTTAGCCACATTACAACCTTGAAAAGACCTCATGATGTTTGCATTGGTATATTAAATATTGTTGATTGGTTAGGTGAAGAACAAATTTTAGAAAGCATGACTAGAGAAGAGTAGAGTGATTGACCCTAGACACTTGAGAGTTAGAGTGATATACACTACCAGTAAGGGTTCAGTGCTCAATTCTATGTTCCCTACTTTCATGAGCTATCTTCTTACAAGTTTACTTGTCTTTTATTGTATAATTTGAATTAGTGAAATCTGATTTATGTTTGTCTTGGAGAACTTATTTATTTTTAAACCAAGTAGATAAAAACATTTTGCATGTAGTTGCATTCATATAGATAGGTTGCATTTCATATATTTTACTATTCCTCTTCATCTTTATAGCTTTTCTTGAGCTTAGCATGAGGACATGATATTGTTTAAGTGTGGGGAGGTTGATAAACCACTATTTAATGGTTTATCTTGTGCTCAATTGAGTGGTTTTTATCAATTCTTTACCCACTTATTCATACTATTTGCATGGTTTCACATTTACCTTCCAAATTATGTGCTTTGATTGTAAACATGCTTCTTTGGTCTTAATTTTGATATGTTTAATCCCCTCTTATTACCATTAGATGTCTTGATATGTGTGTTAAGTGATTTCAGAGATTACAGGGCAGGAATGGCATAGAGGATGGAAAGGAAGCATGCAAAAGTGGAAGGAATACAAGAAGTTGAAGGAACTGCAAAGCTGTCCAGCCTGACCTCTCTGCACTCAAACAGTCATAACTTGAGCTACAGAGGTCCAAATGATGCGGTTCTAGTTGCGTTGGAAAGCTAACGTCCGGGGCTTCAATTTGATATATAATTTGCTATAGCTGCCCCGACGTTAGGTGACGCGAACGCGTGATTGACGCGCCCACGTCGCATCTGCAAACTTCAATCAACGCCACCGCGTGGACGACGCCTCCGCGTCACCTTCCTGCGACCTGCACGTAACAAAAATCGCTGGGAGCAATTTCTGGGCTGTTTTTGACCCAGTTTTCAGCCCAGAACACACAGATTAAAGGCTATAAAGTGGGGGAATGCATCCATTCATAATCAAGTTTTTCATAATTCACTTTTTCATGATTTAGATTTAGTTTTGAGGGAGGTTCTCTCCCCTCTCTTTAGGATTAGGATTTAGATTTAGGATTTTATTCGCTTTCAGGATTATCTCTTTTTATCAGGTTCAAAATTCCTTTTTAATTACTTGTTTTCTTAATTTAGTTTATGAATTCTTCTATGTTACAGATTACTCTTTGAATTAATGTTATTTGAGGTATTTCAGTTTATGATTGCTTTCTTTTATTTATATTACTGTTGTTTCCAATTTGAAGACATTTTTATTCCAGTAGATTTATTTTTCTCCTTTTGGTCTTGGCTAAGAAATCAGTAACTCAGGAGTTATCAAACTCAAACATGATTGATAATTGTTATCTTTGCTAATTGAATTGAACTTCAATAATCCCAATCTTTCCTTAGGGATTAACTAGGATTCAAAGATCAAACTAATTAGTCACTTGACCTTTCTTTACTTTAAGTAAAGATTAACTGAGTGGAATTAAGATTCAATTTTTATCATCATTGATAAGGATAACTAGGATAGGACTTCCAATTTCTCATACCTTGCCAAAAGTTTGTTTTACAGTTATTTATTTACTTTACAGTCTTTTACTTATTTCAATTGCAATTTAATTTACTTGTTCCTCATCTTAAAAACCCCGATTTACAATCTTCATAACCAATAATAAGAACATACTTCCCTGCAGTTCCTTGAGAAGATGACCCGAGGTTTAAATACTTCGGTTATCAATTTATTTAGGGGTCTGTTACTTGTGATAACCAGAAATTTTGTAAGAAAGGTTGATTGCTTGGTTTAGTAACTATACTTACAACGAGTATTTATTATAACTTCTAAACCATCAATCTTCAGTTCTTCAGGCGCGCCATTTTCTGGTCTGCTTTTATTGTAGCTATCCCTTCTGCAGTTGGAAATTTCATTTATAGATGTGGAGTCGAGACTATTGCGCCAGCTGATTCAATGTTGTCCGACCTATTAAGGTGTTGTAGGCTGAACTCACATCAACCACGATATAGTCTATCTTGAATGTTCTTGACTGGTTTCCTTTTCCAAAGGTCATGTGTAGTGAGATGTATCCAAGTGGTTGAACTGGGGTGTCTCCCAGTCCGAACAGGCTGTTCGGATATGCGCTGAGTTCTTTTTCTTCCAGGCCGAGTTTGTCGAAGGCAGTTTTGAACAAAATGTCGGTGGAGCTTCCTTGGTCTATCAGTGTGCGGTGGAGATTTGCGTTTGCTAATATGATAGTGATGACCATAGGATCGTCATGTCCTGAGATAATGCCGGATGCGTCCTCTTTGGTAAAAGTAATTGTGGGGATGTCAGGTGTTTTCTCTCTTCCCTCGACATGATATACTTCTTTAAGATATCTTTTTCGAGATGATTTGGAGATCCCTCCTCCCGCAAATCCTTCGTGTATCATATGGACGTGTCTCTCGGGCGTACAAGGTGGTCGTTCAGGCCGTCCAACATCTTCATCCCTTCTTCTCTTTCTGGGATCATCTGCTCGACCCACCGAATACCAATCTAACTTCCCTTCTCTTAGTAGTTTTTCTATGACATTTTTTAAGTCAAAGCATTCGTTGTTGGAATGCCCGCGGATTCGATGGTATTCACAATACTCAGCCTGATTTCCTCCTCCTTTTTTGCCTTTGAGTGGTCGAGCTGGGGGTATTTTTTCAGTATGGCAAACTTCTCTGTATACATCCACAAGGGACGCCCGAAGAGGGGTATAATTGTGGTATTTTTTTATTTTTTCCCCATGTTGATCCTCTTTCTTTTTGGACTCTTTGTCCTTATCTCGGGAGGAGTAGGTGAATCCGGATTTTGAGGTGTCCCCTAGTCGAGAGTTTTCCTCCATGTTGATGTACTTCTCTGCTCGTTCTTGCACTTCGTTCAGAGATGTGGGGTGTTTTTTCGATATAGATTGGCTAAAAGGTCCCTCTCGCAAGCCATTGATGAGGCCCATAATGGCGGCCTCTGTTGGTAGGCTTTGTATCTCCAGACATGCTTTGTTGAATCTTTCTATGTAGCTGCAGAGATTTTCCCGATCTTCTTGCTTGATTTCTAATAGACTTGGGGCGTGCTTAGCCTTATCTTTTTGAATGGAGAATCTGGCCAGAAACTTCTTGGCTAAGTCGTCGAAGCTTGAGATGGACCTAGGAGGTAGATTGTCGAACCATCTAATTGCTGTCTTTGTTAAAGTAGTCGGAAAGGCTTTGCAGCAAACTGCATCTGAGGCGTCGGTGAGGTACATTCTACTTCTGAAATTACTAAGATAATGGCCGAGATCTACAGTGCCATCGTACAAAGTCATGTCGGGAAGTTTGATATTTTTTGGGATTTTGGCCTTCATGATCTCTTTGCTAACTGGATTTTGGTCTTTACGGGAGTCATCTTCGTGACCTGATCGAGTAGTCTTAGTCTTGAGATCTGCTTCGAGTTTTAGGAGCTTGTCCTCTAACTCGCGGCGTCGCCTAACTTCCCTTCGTAGTTCTCTCTCAGCTTCTCGTTGATGTTCCACGTGTTTTTCGAGTTGCTTTAAGCGATCTTGAAGTGCCTCCATGCCTCCTACATTTGGTGAATCGTTATTTTAGTTAGGTTGAGGAGTATCTTTTGGCATAGTGTCCGTATTCTTATGCGGCGTTCTATCTTCTAGATCCGAATCGTGGTCGTTGTCATGGTCGTCCGCCATGGTGATGGGATGACTTCCAGGTTCCCCGGTAACGGCGCCAATGTTCCGAGGGTTACCTGAAACTGTAGGTCGATCTCGGATGAGATCTTCTATGCTGGTTGGAGATGACGTATCCGGCTTGTGGGCGGTGGCCGGAGCTGTCATGTTTGGCTTGTTGAATTGGCGATGCTGCTGATCCTTTATCGTCAGAGGGTGGTGGTACCTGCAAGGGACTCCAATGCTTAAGTTAGCAAGGGTATTAAACAGGTTTTTAGTAGAATCAGAGTATGAGTTATACCTGGCTGCTCCAGCATATTTATCATGGTGTAGAGTGACCTTCTTAGATAAGATAAGTTAGTTATCTTATCTTATCTTATCTTTGAGTGGGGTTATCCTATCTTCAAGGGAACCGCCCTTATCTCTATAGGCTTGGGCTGCCTTTGGATTTTGGGTCGTGTTCCTCTATTTGGGCCCTTTATTGGGCTTTCCTGGCAATTTGGCCGAGCTCTTTAGGAAGAGGTCGGATAGTCTGACCTGAAGAGGACGGTCGTCTTGTCGCTAATCATCCCGGGTCGGACAGCTCGACCCAAGGTATGAACAGTATTCAAAAATTAAAAAGAGAAACAAAATGAAATTTGAAAACTAAATAAATTACTTAATTAAAAAGATTTTTGAAAAAGTGGTTAGTGATTTTCGAAAACCAGAGAGAGGAAAGTAGTTAGATAGTAAAAAAAATAAGAATTTTTAAAATCAAACAAAAAGTTAGGTGGTTAATTGAAAAGGATTTTGAAAATCAATTTTGAAAAGATAAGAAGTTAGAAAAGATTTTGAAATTAAGTTTTGAAAAAGATATGATTGAAATTTATTTTGAAAAAGATTTGAAAAGAAATTTAAAAAGATTTGATTTTTGAAATTGAAGTTAATTACTTGACTAACAAGAAACAAAAGATATGATTCTAGAATTTAAAGATTGAACCTTTCTTAATAGACAAGTAACAACTTGAAATTTTGAATCAATCACATTAATTGTTAGTAAAGATTTTGGAAAATATGAAATAAAATTAAGAAAAAGATTTTGAAAATCAATTTTTAAAGAGTTTTCGAAAAAAAAAACATGAAAGGGAGATGAAAAAGATTTGATTTTTGAAAAAGTTTTGAAAAGATAGGATTTTTTTTAAATTAAAAATTTTTTTAAAAAAAGTCAACTCAAATATTCAAAATTTATGAGAAGAATAAGGGAAAGATATTTTTTTATTTTTGAATTTTTAATGAGGAGAGAGAAAAAAAGATATCATTTTGATGTTTTTCTCTTTTTCTATTAAACAACAAAAAATGAAACAAAACATAAAAATTTAAGATCAAAATAAGTAATGCATGCAAGAACACTTTGAATGTCAAGATAAATACCAAGAACTTATTTTTGAAAATTTTTAAGAAAAGACACACATGCAAGACACCAAACTTAGAAATTTTCAATGTTTAGACACTAATAAATTGAAAATACATATGAAAAACAAGAAAAGACACAAAACAAGAAAATGCAAAGATCAAATAAAGAAAATCATCAAGAACAACTTGAAGATTATGAAGGACACATGCATGAATTTTCAAAAATTTTAGTAAATTAAAAAGATGCAATTGACACCAAACTTAAAAGTTGACACTAAACTCAAATAAGAAACATCAAATTATTTTTGGTTTTATGATTTTATAAAAATTTTTTGTATTTTTCGAAAATTATTTGGAGAAAGAAAAATAAGGATTTCAAAATTTTTAATAAGAATTCCAAGAATCATGCAATGTTAGTCTAAAACTCCGGTCTAGGAATTAAATATGACTTACTAGCCAGCCAAGCTTTTAGTGAAAGCTTCGGTCCAAAACACTAGACATGGCCAATGGCCAGCCAAGCTTTAGCAGATCATTACATTCAATAGCAAGATTGATAGAAATCAACAAGTTCTTATGATGATAAGTTGAAACCTCGATCCAAAAGATTAGACATGGCTTCACAGCCAGCCAGACTTCAACAAATCATCATGAAACTCTAGAATTCATTCTTAAGAATT
>NC_029788.2:58429617-58459518 GCF_000816755.2 Arachis ipaensis
ATAAAAAGCTTAAAAATAAAATAAAATTACCTAATCTGAGCAACAAGATGAACCGTCAGTTGTCCAAACTCAAACAATCCCCGGCAACGGTGCCAAAAACTTGGTGCACGAAATTGTGATCTCAATGGCGCCAACAACTTGGTACGAAAAATCGTAATCTCAACTCTTTTTCACAACTCCGCACAACTAACCAGCAAGTAAACTAGGTCGTCCAAGTAATAAACCTTACGTGAGTAAGGGTCGATCCCACGGAGATTGTCGGCTTGAAGCAAGCTATGGTCATCTTTGTAAATCTCAGTCAAGCAGATTCAAATGGTTATGATGTTTTGATAATAAAAATATAAAATAAAACATAAAATAAGATAGAGATACTTATGTAATTCATTTGTGGGATTTCAGATAAGCATCTGGAGATGCTTGTTGCTTCTGAATCTCTGCTTTCCTACTGCCTTCATTCAATCATTCATACTCCTTTCCATGGCAAGCTGTATGTTGGAGAATCACCGTTGTCAATGGCTACCGTCTGTCGTCTCAGTGAAAATGGTCCAAATGCGCTGTCACCGCACGGCTAATCATCTGTCAATTCTCACTCATATTAGAATAGGATCCATTGATCCTTTTGCGTCTGTCACTACGCCCAACACTCGCGAGTTTGAAGCTCGTCACAGTCATCCCATCCCATATCCTACTCGGAATACCACAGACAAGGTTTAGACTTTCCGGATCTCAAGAATGCTACCAATTAATTCTAGCTTTTAACACGAAGACTCCGATCTTTCAGAATGGAGGCTAAGAGATATGCATTCAAGCTTGTTTTTATGTAGAATGGAAGTGTTTGTCAGGCATGCGTTCATAGGTGAGAATGGTGATGAGTGTCACTTGATCATCACATTCATCATGTTCTTGGGTGCAAATGAATATCTTAGAATAAGAATAAGCTTGAATTGAATAGAAAAAGAATAGTACTGTGCATTAATTCATGAGGAACAGTAGAGCTCCATACCTTAATCTATGGGGTGTAGAAACTCCACCGTTGAAAATACATAAGTGATGAGGGTCCAAGCATGGCCGTGAGGCCAGCCTCTATGATAGCCTAAAACTGATCCAGGATCTAAATTGATCCAAAGATATAAAATAAATCACTAAAAGTAGTTTTATACTAAACTAGTAGCTAGGGTTACAGAAAATAAGTAACTAAGTGCAGATAGTGCAGAAATCCACTTTCGGGGCCCACTTGGTGTGTGCTTGGACTGAGTATTGAAGCCTTCACGTGTAGAGACTCTTCTTGGAGTTAAACGCCAGCTTTGGTGCCAGTTTGGGCATTTAACTCCAGCTTTTATGCCAGTTCTGACGTTTAACGCCAGAATAGGGTAGAAAGTGGGCGTTCAAACGCACGTTTTCGTATGGATTATTATATATTGTAGGAAAGCCCAGGATGTCTACTTTCCAACGCAATTGAGAGCGCACCAATTGGGTTTCTATAGCTCCAGAAAATTCATTTCGAGTGCAGAGAGGTCAGAATCCAACAGCATCTGCAGTCCTTTTTCAGCCTCTGAATCAGATTTTTGCTCAGGTCCCTCAATTTTAGCCAGAAAATACCTGAAATCACAGAAAAAAACAAAAACTCATAGTAAAGTCCAGAAATGTGATTTTTGAATAAAAACTAAAAAATATATAATAAAAATTAACTAAAACATATTAAAAACTACCTAAAAACAATGCCAAAAAGCGTATAAATTATCCTAAAAACAATGTTCATCTTGACATTCAAAGTGTTCTTGGTGTTCATCTTGACATTCATAGTGTTTTTGCATGCATCATTTGTTTTGATCCAAAATTTTCATGAATTGAGTCTTTTTGATGTTTTTCTCTTTCATCATTAAAAATTCAAAAATAAAAAAAAATATCTTTCCCTTATTTCACTCATAATTTTCGAAAATTTGACTTGATTTAGTCAAAAGTTTTTAAATTTAATTGTTTCTTATCAGTCAAATCAAATTTTCAATTTAAAAATTCTATCTTTTTCAAATCTTTTTCAAAAATCAAATCTTTTTCATTTTTCTTTTATGACTTTTGAAATTTTCAAAAATTTATTTTCAAAATCTTTTTCTTATTTTTATTTCTTATTTCCAAAATAAATGCTAACAATTAATGTGATTGATTCAAAAATTGTAAGTTTGTTACTTGCCTAATAAGAAAGGTTCAATCTTTAAATTTTAAATCATATCTTTTTTGTTTCTTGTTAGTCAAGTAATCAACTTTAATTTTCAAAATCAAATATTTTTAAATTTCTTTTTCAAAATAATTTTCAATCACATCTTTTTCAAAATCTTTTCTAACTTCTTTTCTAACTTCTTATCTTTTCAAAAAATTGATTTTCAAATCTTTTTCAATTAACTACTTGACTTTTTGTTTGATTTTAAAAGTTTACTATTTCAATCATATCTTTTTCAAAACTACCTAACTAATTCTCTCTCTAATTTTCGAAAATCACATTCCTCTTTTTTAAAATTTCTTTTTAATTAACTAATTGTTTTAACTTTTAATTTAATTTAATTTTTCTTTTTTTTTAAAAAAATTCGAATTTTAATTTTAATTTTAATTTAAAAACAAAAATATTTCTATTTTATTTTATTTAATTTTCGAAAATTCTACTCTCTCATCTCCTTCTAATTATTTATTTATATACTAACACTTCTCTTCTTCTTAAAAATTCGAACCCTCTCCCTCTTTCTGTGTTCGAATTTTTTTTCTTCTTCTACTCACATAAAGGAACCTCTTTACTGTGGCAATGAGGATCCCTATTATTTTCTGTTTTCTTCTTTTTCATATGAGCAGGAACAAGGATAAGAACCTTCTTGTTGAAGCCGATCCTGAACCTGAAAGGACTCTAAAAAGGAAGCTAAGGAAAGCTAAAGCACAACTCTCTGGAGAAAATCTGATAGAAATTTTCGAAAAAGAAGGAGACATGGCCGAAAATAATAACAATACAAGGAAGATGCTTGGTGACTTTACTGCACCAAATTCCAACTTACATGGAAGAAGCATCTCAATCCCTGCCATTGGAGCAAACAATTTTGAGCTAAAGCCTCAATTAGTTTCTCTGATGCAGCAGAACTGCACGTTTCATGGACTTCCATCAGAAGATCCTTTTCAGTTTTTAACTTATTCTTGCAGATCTGTGATACTGTTAAGACCAATGGGGTTGACTCCGAGGTCTACAGGCTTATGCTTTTCCCGTTTACTGTAAGAGACAGAGCTAGAATATAGTTGGACTCTCAACCTAAAGATAGCCTGAACTCTTGGGATAAGTTGGTCACGGCTTTCTTAGCCAAGTTCTTTCCTCCTCAAAAGCTTAGCAAGCTTAGAGTGGATGTTCAAACCTTCAAACAGAAAGAAGGTGAATCCCTCTATGAAGCATGGGAGAGATACAAGCAACTGACCAAAAAGTGTCCTTCTGACATGCTTTCAGAATGGACCATCCTCGATATATTCTATGATGGTCTGTCTGAATTATCTAAGATGTCATTGGACCATTCTGCAGGTGGATCCATTCACCTAAAGAAAACGCATGCAAAAGCTCGGGAACTCATTGACATGGTTGCAAATAACCAGTTCATGTACACTTCTGAAAGGAATCCTGTGAGTAACGGGACACCTCAGAGGAAGGGAGTTCTTGAAATTGATACTCTGAATGCCATATTGGCTTAGAATAAAATATTGACTCAGCAAGTCAATATGATTTCTCAGAGTCTGAATGGATTGCAAGCTGCATCCAACAGTACTCAAGAGGCATCTTCTGAAGAAGAAGCTTATGATCCTAAGAACCCTGCAATAGCAGAGGTGAATTACATGGGAGAATCCTATGGGAATACCTATAATCCCTCATGGAGAAATCATCCAAATTTCTCATGGAAGGATCAACAAAAGCCTCAACAAGGCTTTAATAATGGTGGAAGAAACCGGTTTAGCAATAGCAAGCCTTTTCCATCATCCACTCAGCAACAGACAGAGAATTCTGAGCAGAATCTATCTAGCTTAGCAAATATAGTCTCTGATCTATCCAAGGCCACTTTAAGTTTCATGAATGAAACAAGGTCTTCCATTAGAAAATTAGAGGCACAAGTGGGCCAGCTGAGTAAAAGGGTCACTGAAACTCCTCCTAGTACTCTCCCAAGCAATACAGAAGAGAATCCAAAAAGAGAGTACAAGGCCATTACCTTACTTGGTGTGGCCGAACCCAAAGAGGAGGAGGAGGACGTGAATCCTAGTGAGGAAGACCTCCTGGGACATTCAGTGACCAATAAAGAGTTTCCCTTTGAGGAACCAAAGGAATCTGAGGCTCATCTAGAGACCATAGAGATTCCATTGAACCTTCTTCTGCCCTTCATGAGCTCTGATGAGTATTCTTCTTCTGAAGAGAATGAAGACGTTACTGAAGAGCAATTTGCTAAGTACCTTGGTGCAATCATGAAGCTGAATGCCAAATTATTTGGTAATGAGACTTGGGAAGATGAACCTCCCTTGCTCACCAATGAACTAAATGCATTGGATAGGCAGAAATTACCTCAAAAGAAACAGGATCCTGGTAAATTCCTAATTCCCTGTAACATAGGCACCATGACCTTTGAGAAGGCTCTGTGTGACCTGGGGTCAGGAATAAACTTAATACCACTCTCTGTAATAGAAAAACTTGGGATCTTTGAGGTGCAAGCTGCCAGAATCTCATTAGAGATGGCAGACAACTCAAGAAAAGAGGCCTATGGACAAGTAGAGGACGTGTTGGTAAAGGTTGAAGGCCTTTACATCCCTGCTGATTTCATAATCCTAGACACTGGAAAGGATGAGGATGAATCCATCATCCTTGGAAGACCCTTTCTAGCCACAGCAAAAGCTGTGATTGATGTGGACAGAGGAGAGTTGGTCCTTCAACTGAATGACGACAACCTTGTGTTTAAAACTCAAGGATCTCCCGCTATAACCATGGAGAGGAAGCATGAAAAGCTTCTCTCACTACAGAGTCAACCAAAGCCCCCACAGTCAAACTCTAAGTTTGGTGTTGGGAGGCCACAACCAAACTCTAAGTTTGGTGTTGAACCCCCACATTCAAACTCTAAGTTTGGTGTTGGGAGGTTCCAACAATGCTCTGAACATCTGTGAGGCTCCATGAGAGCCCACTGTCAAGCTATTGACATTAAAGAAGCGCTTGTTGGGAGGCAACCCAATGTTATTTAATTATATCTATTTATTTTCTATTGTTATTTTATTTTTTTTAGGTTGATGATCATGTGGAGTCACAAAAACTACTGAAAAATCAAAAACAGAATGAAAAACAGCTTTAAAAATAGCTCACCCTGGAGGAAGAATTTACTGGCATTTAAACGCTAGTAAAAAGTATCAAACTGGCGTTTAACGCCAGAAAGAAGCATCAAGTTGGCGTTAAATACCAGAAACAAGTACCAGACTGGCGTTTAACGCCAGAACAGAGTATGGAAGTGGCGTTAAACGCCAGAAACAAGCAGCAAGCTGGCGTTTAATGCCAGACATGCATTCTAAGGGCATTTTACACGCCTAATTAGAGCCGGGATGTTAAGTCCTTGACCCCACTGGATCTGTGGACCCCACAGGATCCCCACCTTTTCTTCTCTCCCCTTCACACCTTTTCATAACCCTCTTCCACAAAATAACCTCCACCAATCACCTCCATTACTCCTCCAAAACCATCATACAACCCACCTACACCCACCCACTCAAATTCAAACCATCACTCCTTCCTTTTCACACATCATAACCACCTAAAACCCCCTTGGCCGAACCATTCACACACCTCCACCTAAAACCTTCTAAGTTTGGTATGGTAAAAGCGTTGCTTTTGTTTTTTCATAACCATTTATGACACCTAAGGCCAGAGAAACCTCTAGAAAGAGGAAAGGAAAGGCAAAAGCTTCCACCTTTGAGTCATGGGAGATGGAGAGATTCACCTCAAAAGCTCATCACTAAGAAAAGGATGGAGCAAACAAGAGATCATGGACCTCAACAAGAGCATGAGGAAATTCCTCACCATGAAATCCCTGAGATGCCTCAGGGGATGCATTTTCCTCCACAAAACTTTTCAGGATCCTATTTCTTCTGAGGCAATCTCAGTTGATCCAGATCACTTAGTTCATTGATGAGCAAGGGAGGTTTATCTTTCCAAGTCTCATTACCAAATAATTTGGCATTCAGCTTTATGATTGCACCAAGGTACTTGGCAACTTGCTCTTCAGTAACATCTTCATTCTCTTCAGAAGAAGAATACTCATCAGAGCTCATGAATGGCATAAGGAGGTTCAATGGAATCTCTATGGTCTCTAGATGAGTCTCAGATTTTTTTGGTTCCTCAGAGGGAAACTCCATGTTGATCACTGGACGTCCCAGGAGGTCTTCCTCACTGGGATTCACGTCCTCTCCCTCCCTTGTAGGTTCGGCCATGATGGTTAATTCAATGACCTTGCACTCTCTTTTTGGATCCTCTTCTGTATTGCTTGGGAGAGTACTAGGAGGGGTTTCAGTGACCCTTTTACTCAGCTGGCCCACTTGTGCCTCCAGATTTCTAATGGAGGACCTTGTTTCATTCATGAAACTTAAAGTGGCCTTAGATAGATCAGAGACTACATTTGCTAAGCTAGATGGATCCTGCTCAAGACTCTCTGTCTTTTGCTGAGTGGATGATGGAAAAGGCTTGCTATTGCTAAACCTGTTTCTTCAACCATTGTTAAAGCGTTGTTGAGGCTTTTGTTGATCCTTCCTTGAGAAATTTGGATGATTTCTCCATGAGGGATTATAGGTGTTTCCATAGGGTTCACTGGTGTGTTATGTCTAACCACACTACTAACCGGCAAGTGCACCGGGTCGTACCAAGTAATACCTTACGTGAGTAAGGGTCGATCCACGAGGATTGGTGGATTAAGCAACAATAGCGTTTGATAAGATTAGTTAGACAAGCAGAAAATAGTGTTTGAGATGCAACATAAAAGACATTAAATAATACCAAAAATATTATAGATAGGCAGATAAATAAGTTGGGAATAAAATGTGGAGAAAATAGTTAAGTCTTCAGAGTTATCTATTTTCTGGATTGACTTTTCTTATTAACTAATTTTAATCATGTAAGATTTAATTCATGGCAAACTATTAGTGACTAGACCCTAATTCCTTAGACCTTCCTAGTCTCCTCTAAAATTCATCAACTGCCAATTCCTTGGTCAATCAATTCCAATTAGAGGGTAATGATCAAATTCTAGTTTATATGCCACAAGAATCCTAATTATCCAAAAATAAAGGGATTATATGTCACGTATCCCGTTAAATACAAACAATTAAAAATTCAAGATAATATGTTTTCAAGCTATTGTTCAAGTAAAGAGCTTTTCCAAGTTATACAAGAACTCAATTAGAACATGGGTCATACTTCCGTTCCACCTAAATTCATAAAATGAAGAATGAAAACGATTATTGAAATATAAATCAAAACATGAATTAAAATAAAAAAACAATAAAATCAATCCATACAATAGACAGAGCTCCTAACCTTAACAATGGAAGATTAGTTGCTCATGGAATATGGAATGTAAATTGTAAAAAATAGGAATGGGATCCTCCCCCGCATCTCTCCCTAAAGGAAGGAAAGCTTCCTCCTTTTATAACTAATCCTAATAAATTTAAAACCTAATATCTAAAACTAAAAATTAAAATAATATATTTTCCTAATTTAAGATTTGAATTTAAATTTGAATTAATTAACAGATCTTCAGTTGATGGGTGGGGACCACTTGTTCTGTCCATTCTACAGCTTCTAATCTGTGTTTTCTAGGCTGAAAATTGAGTTAAAATAGCCCAGAAATCGCCCCCAGCGTTTTTCTATGTTTTCTGCACGTGGCACATGTGACGCGTCCGCGTCGTCCACGCGTTCGCGTCATTGCGATCTACTCCATTCCGCGCGGTCGCATGAGCCATGCGTCCGCGTGGGTATTCGCTGGTCATCTCCTTGGATTCTTCTCTTTCTCTTGCAGAAACTTCATCAAATCCATCCGAATGCTACCTAAAATAAATAATTTTGCACAACACTCAAAATAGCATCCATAGTGGCTAAAATATAATTAATTCTTAATTAAACTCAACAAATTAGATACAAATTCACTAGGAAAAGATAGGAAAGATGCTCACGCATCACAACACCAAACTTAAACCGTTGCTTGTCCTCAAGCAACCAAAACTAATATAAGCTTAGAATGTGAATTTGCATGAGAATGAGAGTTCGATTAAGGCCATGTCTCTTCTTATAGTGGGGTTTACAACTGCAATCCTGAATAGTTTTGGCATCTCACTTTATCCTTTGAAGTTCAGAATGATTGGTATCCATAGGAACTCAAAATTTAGATAGTGTTATTGATTCTCCTAGTTTAGTATGTTGATTCTTGAACACAGCTACTTTATGAGTCTTGGCCGTGACCCTAAGCATTTTGTTTTCCAGTATTACCACCGGATACATAAATGCCACAGACACATAACTGGGTGAACCTTTTCAGATTGTGACTCAGCTTTGCTAGAGTCCCCAATTAGAGATGCCCATAGTTCTTAAGCACACTCTTTTTGCTTTGGATCACGACTTTAACCGCTCAGTCTCAAGCTTTTCACTTGACACCTTCACGCCACAAGCACATGGTTAGGGACAACTTGATTTAGCTGCTTAGGCCAGGATTTTATTCCTTTGGGCCCTCCTATCCATTAATGCTCAAAGCCTTGGTTCCTTTTTACCCTTTGCCTTTTAGTTTAAAGGGTTATTGGCTTTTTTTGCTTGCTTTTTTTTCTTTATTTTATTTTATTTAATTTTTTTCTTTTTTTTCCGCAAGCTTTGTGTTTTTCACTGCTTTTTCTTGCTTCAAGAATCAATTTTATGATTTTTTAGATTATCAATAACATTTCTCTTTTTCATCATTCTTTCAAGAGCCAACAATTTTAACATTCATAAACTTCACTATCAAAAATATGCACTGTTCATGTCATGCATTCAGAATCACAGGAAATACCACCACATTTAAGGAAATAAGACTATTCTTCAATATAGACCCCCTTTTTCATGCACTATATCACTCTTGTAATTTTTTTTTTCAAAATATTTTTTTTTCAGGCTTAGTGAGTAATACGTGAGACATCTTTTCAAAATTAAGCAATTAAGAGAAAACTAAACTAGTCCTAGGATTCTAACTAATAAAGGATCATGCAGCAAACAAAGCAAAATAGTAGAAAACCGGAACATAATATAGTAAAAGCGAGAAGGAATATAGAATGAAAGGAACTCAACCACCTTAGTTATCCTAGCAGTCGTTTTATTCTTCTGGTTATGCTCCTCTGTGAAGATGATTCACCTCCCTTTTGGTGCCATAGGAATAAACAGAAAACCTATAAGCGAAGCATCAACACCAAACTTAAGGGTTTGCTTGTCCTCAAGCAAAGAAGAACTGAAAATAAAAAGAGACAAATATTAAGATGAAAGAAAAATAAAAGGATAAGAGAATAAGAGAGAATTAGGATTGGGAGAGAGAGAAAGAAAACTGGGCGGTGCAAGCGACGCATTCGCGTACTGCACGCGTACGCGTGGGTCGCGATTTTTTCATAATGACGCGTAAGCGTCAGGCACGCGTCCGAGTGCTCTGGGTTTTGTGCGATTCGCGCTAAGCCAGCCGCGCGCCCGTGCGACTTTCTGTTCGCATGGCTTGGGAACCAAATTTTTATACGACGCATGCGTGTCATGCATGCGCTCGCGTGGATGGCCGTATGTTCAACTGACGCGAACGCGTCAGTCACGCGTCCGCGTGACCAAATTTGTGATTTTAGCACACTTCTTGCCCCAAGCCGGCACAACTCTCTGCCTAAACACTCTTTTACGTCGAATTTGCAGGTCTTGCGTTCGCGTCGGTGACGCGTCCACGTGAATGGCGAAAATCACAAACGACGCGAACGCGTGGGGTACGCGTTCGCATGGGATCGTTTGAGCAAAAGGCATGAGTCCAGCGCCACTCCCGCGTAACTCTCTGTCAATTTTTATTTCTTACGCACACATAATTGACGCGTTTGCGTCAATGACGCTTGCGCGTCGTGTGCCCCTTTTTTTTTTAAATATAGCTTGAGGTGTTCGGTTCCTGGAAGAACAGTTTTTAGTATATTTTCATTAGTTTCTAGGAAAAATTCATATTTCTGGACTTTACTATGAGTTTGTGTACTTTTCTTTAATTTTAGGTATTTTCTGGCTGAAATTGAGGGAGCTGAGCAAAAATCTGATTCGGGTTGAAAAAGGATTGCTGATGCTGATGGATTCTGACCTCTCTGCACTCGGAATGAATTTTCTGGAGCTACAGGCGTCCAATTGGCGCGCTTCTAATTGCGTTAGAAAGTAGACATCCAGATCTTTCCAACAATATATAATAGTCTATACTTTGCTCAAAGATAGATGACGTAAACTGGCGTTCAACGCTAGTTCCATGTTGCAGTCTGGCGTCCAGCGCCAGAAACAGGTTACAAGTTGGAGTTCAACGCCAGAAACAGGTTACAACCTGGCGTTGAACGCCCAAAACAGCCCAGGCACGTGAGAAGCTTTAGTGTCAGCCCTAGCACACACCAAGTGGGCCCCAGAAGTGGATTTCTGCACTATCTATCATAGTTTACTCATTTTCTGTAAACCTAGGTTACTAGTTTAGTATTTAAACAACTTTTAGAGATTTATTTCGTATCTCATGAAATTTTTAGATCTGAACTTTGTAATCTCTGACGGCATGAGTCTCTAAACTCCATTGTTGGGGGTGAGGAGCTTTGCTGTGTTCTGATGAAGTAATGCAATTATTTCTGTTTTCCATTCAAACATGCGTGTTCCTATCTAAGATATTCATTCGTGCTTAATTATAGAGAAGGTGATGATCCGTTACAATCATCACCTTCCTCAATCCATGAACGTGTGTCTGACAACCACCTCCGTTCTACATCAGATTGAATGAGCATCTCTTAGATTCCTTAATCAGAATCTTTGTGGTATAAGCTAGATTGATGGCGGCATTCATGAGAATCCGGAAAGTCTAAACCTTGCCTGTGGTATTCCGAGTAGGATTCTAGGATTGGATGGCTGTGACGAGCTTCAAACTCGCGAGTGCTGGGCATAGTGACAGACGTAAAAGGATCAATGGATCCTATTCCAGCATGAGTGAGAACTGACAGATGATTAGCCGTGTAGTGACAGCGCACGTGGACCCTTTTCACTGAGAGGATGGATAGTAGCCATTGACAACGGTGATCCACCAACACACAGCTTGCCATGGAAGGAACTTTGCACTTTTGCATGCATGAGGGAAGAGGAATACAAGAGAAAAGCTGAAATTCAGAAGACAAAGCATCTCCAAAACCCCAACATATTCTCCATTATTGCATAACAAGTAACCTTTAATTCATGCTCTCTTGTTCATTTGCAAGTCAATTGATAACCACAAATTAATATCCTGACTAAGAGTTGCAAGATAACCATAGCTTGCTTCAAACCAACAATCTCCGTGGGATCGACCCTTACTCACGTAAGGTATTACTTGGACGACCCAGTGCACTTGCTGGTTAGTGGTACGAGTTGTGAAAAGTGTGATTCACAATTCGTGCACCAAGTTTTTGGTGCCGTTGCCGGGGATTGTTCGAGTTTGGACAACTGACGGTTTATTTTGTTGCTTAGATTAGGGAAAAAAATTTCTTTTAAAATCCTTATTTTCTCTTTTTAAATTTTTTTTGAAAATTTTATAAACTGATAATTGAGTTTTTTTTGTTTGAGTTTAGTTTCATATTTTAAGTTTGGTGTCAATTGCATGTTTTTATTTTCTTTTAAAAAAAAATTTATTCTTAGTTATTAAAAATGCTTCTTCAAAACAAGTGTTACATTTACTGCCCAATTGGCTAGAGCGTTGGTCTATGTTCTTGGTAATTGGATATCTTCTTTTTAAATTTTTTTTAAAATAATTTTTCTATTAAATCTTGTGCCAAACTTTAAGTTTGGTGTTTTTTTGTTAATCTTTCTATAATTTTCAAAAATTTTAGTTTGGTTTGCTAAAAAATTTAAGTTTGGTGTTCTACCTTCATGTTCTTGTGGTTCTTGTGATTCTTCAAAGTGTTCTTGAGTTTTCCTTGTGTCTTGATCTTAAAATTTTTAAGTTTGGTGTTACTTGGTGTTTTCCCTCCAAAATTTTCAAAAAGAAGGAGCACTAGATCTAAAAAATTTTAAATCTTGTGCTATTTTATTGTTCTTCTCTTTCCTTATTAAATTTCCATCGGAGTCAATAGCTTTGAGTTGAATCCTCAGCTCATTATCATGGTGCAGCAAAGTTGCCAGTATTCCGGTCTTCCACAGGAAGAACCTACAGAGTTTCTGGCACAGTTTTTACAAATTGCTGACACAGTACATGATAAAGAAGTAGATCAGGATGTCTACCGATTATTACTGTTTCCATTTGCTGTAAAAGATCAAGCTAAGAGGTGGTTAAATAACCAACCTAAGGCTAGCATAAGGACATGGAAACAGCTGTCAGAAAAATTCCTGAATCAATACTTTCCTCCAAAACGGATGACATAGCTAAGGCTGGACATCCAAGGCTTTAAACAAGGAGATAAATGAATCTCTTTATGATGCTTGGGAGAGATACAGAGAGATGCTAAGAAAATACCCCTCTGAAATGTTTTCAGAGTGGGTTCAGCTAGACATCTTCTATTATGGGATTACAGAAAGAGCTCAGATCTCTCTAGATTACTCAGCTGGTGGATCTATCCACATGAGAAAGACAATTGAAGAAGCTCAAGAGCTCATTGATACAGTTGCCAGAAATCAGCATCTGTACCTAAGCAGTGAACCTTCCATGAAAGAAGAGGCTAGAATAGTGACTGCTGAACTGAGTCCTGCAGAACAAGCTACTAAATTTAATCAGCAATTGGATTTTCTAACAAAACAGTTAGCCGAATTCAAAGAGAGACTACAAGAGACAAGAATGGCTAATATAAATATGGAAGTACAATTAAAGCAAACAAAGCAGCAGCTGTCAAAACAAATAACAGAAGAGTGCCAAGCAGTTCAATTGAGAAGTGGAAAAACATTAGATGCCCCACCTCAAGGTAGCAGGAAGCCAAGAAATGAGCAAACTACCCAAAATCCATCTGAGGACAATAAGAGCCCGGAGAGGAATAATTCTGGAAATCAAACGCCAGAAATTGGGTGGAAAGCTGGCGTTGAATGCCCAAACCATGCTCAGTCCTGGCGTTCAACGCCAGAAACAAGCAAGGAATTGGCGTTGAACGCCCAAAAGAAGCACAGTTCTGGCGTTCAAACGCCATGAACAAGTAAGGAGTTGGCGTCCAACGCCACTCCAGCTTTTGCCTCTTGCAATCAAATGCCAGTGAGGGATCAGACACACACCAGTGCTGATAACAACCCCTCTAAAAAGGCTTCTCCAACCACCTCTGTAGGAAGTAAACCTGCAGTAACTAAGGTTGAGGAATACAAAGCCAAGATACCTTATCCTCAAAAACTCCACAAAGAGGAGGAGGATAAGCAATTTGCTCGCTTTGCAGACTATCTTCGGACTCTTGAAATAAAGATTCTGTTTGCAGAGGCACTTGAGCAAATACCTTCTTATGCCAAGTTCATGAAAGAGATCTTGAGTCATAAGAAGGATTGGAGAGAAACTGAAAGAGTTCTCCTCACTGAAGAATGTGGTGCAGTCATTCTGAAAAGCTTCCCAGAAAATCTTAAGGATCCCGGGAGCTTTCTGATACCGTGCACACTAGAGGGTAATTGCACCAAGACAGCTTTATGTGATCTTGGAGCAAGCATTAATCTAATACCTGCATCCACTATCAGAAAGCTTGGTTTAACTGAAGAAGTCAAACCAACCCGGATACGTCTCCAACTTACTGATGGCTCCATTAAATACCCATCAGGCGTGATTGAGGACATGATTGTCAGGGTTGGGCCATTCGCCTTTCCCACTGACTTTGTAGTGCTGGAAATGGAGGAGCACAAGAGTGCTACTCTCATCCTAGGAAGACCTTTCCTAGCAACTAGACAAACTCTCATTGATGTCCAAAAGGGAGAAGTCACCCTGAGAGTCAATGAGGATGAGTTTAAGTTGAATGCTGTCAATGCCAGGCAGCATCCAGACACACCAAAAGACTGTATGAAAGTTGATCTTATTCACTCTTTGGTAGAGGAAATCAACATGGCTGAGAGTCTCGAATCAGAGTTGGAAGATATCTTTAAAGATGTTCAGCATGATCTTGAGGATTCAGAGGAATTGAAAGAGCCTCTGAAATTTCCTCCGGAAGAGGAAAAACCTCCTAAACCCGAGCTCAAACCATTACCACCATCCCTGAAATATGCATTTCTGGGAGAAGGTGACACTTTTCCAGTGATCATAAGCTCTGCTTTAAATCCATAGGAAGAGGAAGCACTAATTCAAGTGCTAAGGACACACAAGACAGCTCTTGGGTGGTCCATAAGTGACCTTAAGGGCATAAGCCCAGCTAGATGCATGCACAAGATCTTATTGGAGGACAATGCTAAGCCAGTGGTTCAACCACAGAGGCGGCTAAATCCTGCAATGAAGGAAGTGGTGCAGAAAGAGGTCACCAAATTACTGGAGGCTGGGATTATTTATCCTATTTCTGATAGCCCCTAGGTGAGCCCTGTTCAAGTTGTCCCCAAAAAGGGAGGCATGACAGTGGTTCATAATGAAAAAAATGAACTGGTTTCTACAAGAACAGTTACAGGGTGGCGCATGTGTATTGACTACAGAAGGCTCAATACAGCCACCAGGAAGGATCATTTTCCTTTACCATTCATAGACCAGATGCTAGAGAGACTAGCAGGTCATGATTATTAATGCTTTTTGGACGGCTATTCAGGCTACAACCAAATTGCAGTAGATCCCCAGGGATCAAGAGAAAACAGCATTCACATGTCCATCTGGAGTATTTGCTTACAGAAGGATGCCATTTGGGCTGTGTAATGCACCTACAACCTTTCAGAGATGCATGCACTCTATTTTCTCTGATATGGTGGAAAAATTTCTGGAAGTCTTCATGGATGACTTCTCAGTATATGGAGACTCATTCAGCTCCTGTCTTGATCACCTGACACTGGTTTTGAAAAGATGCCAAGAGACCAACCTGGTTTTAAACTGGGAAAAATGTCACTTTATGGTGACTGAAGGGATTGTCCTTGGGCATAAAATTTCAAACAAGGGAATAGAGGTGGATCAAGCTAAAATAGAGGTAATTGAAAAATTACCACCACCTGCCAATGTTAAGGCAATCAGAAGCTTTCTGTGGCATGCAGGATTCTATAGGAGGTTTATAAAGGATTTTTCAAAAATTGCAAAACCTCTAAGCAACCTGCTAGCTGCTGACACGCTATTTTTGTTTGACACAGAGTGCCTACAGGCATTTGAAACTCTGAAAGCTAAGCTGGTCACAGCACCAGTTATCTCTGCACCAGACTGGACATTACCATTCGAATTAATGTGTGATGCCAGTGATCACGCCATTGGTGCAGTACTGGGGCAGAGGCATGATAAACTTCTGCATGTCATTTATTATGCTAGTCGTGTTTTAAATGATGCCCAGAAAAATTACACAACCACAGAAAAGGAATTGCTTGCAGTGGTCTATGCCATTGACAAGTTTAGATCATACTTAGTAGGATCAAAAGTGATTGTGTACACTGACCATGCTGCTCTTAAATATCTAATCACAAAGCAGGATTCAAAATCCAGGCTCATAAGATGGGTGTTGCTTCTGCAGGAGTTTGATATAGAAATAAGAGACAGAAAAGGGACAGAAAACCAAGTGGCTGACCATCTGTCCCGGATAGAGCCAGTAGAAGGGGCGTCCTTTCCCTCTAATGAGATCTTTGAAACCTTTTCGGATGAGCATTTGTTTGCCATTCAGGAAACACCATGGTTTGCAGACATTGCAAACTATAAAGCTGCAAGGTTCATACCCAAGGAGTACAGCAGGCAACAAAAGAAAAAATTAATTACTGATGCAAAGTACTAATTGTGGGATGAACCCTATCTCT
This sequence comes from Arachis ipaensis, assembly GCF_000816755.2. Lineage (NCBI taxonomy): Eukaryota > Viridiplantae > Streptophyta > Magnoliopsida > Fabales > Fabaceae > Arachis > Arachis ipaensis. The sequence continues at coordinate 58,445,750 of NC_029788.2, forward strand.
TTAAGAGATGTGCAGACGGAATAATCCGTAGGTGTGTGCCTAGAGAAGAAGCACAGAGGATCTTGTGGCATTGCCATGGATCATAATATGGAGGCCATTTCGGAGGTGAGCGAACAGCCACCAAGGTCCTCCAATGTGGCTTCTACTGGCCTACCCTATATAGAGATTCCCGAGAGTTTGTACGTAACTGTGACAGCTGCCAATGAGCTGGTAATCTGCCTCATGGTTACGCCATGCCTCAACAAGGGATCTTGGAGATTGAGTTGTTTGATGTATGGGGAATCGACTTCATGGGACCTTTCCTACCATCATACTCAAACACTTATATTCTGGTGGCAGTCGATTATGTATCAAAATGGGTAGAGGCCATTGCCACACCCACTAATGATACTAAGACAGTGCTGAAGTTCCTCCAGAAACATATCTTCAGCAGGTTTGGTGTCCCTAGAGTACTAATCAGTGATGGGGGCACTCACTTCTGCAACAAACAGCTTTATTCTGCCATGGTCCGGTATGGGATTAGCCACAAGGTGGCCACTCCATATCATCCACAGACAAATGGGCAAGCTGAAGTTTCTAATAGAGAACTAAAAAAAATCTTGGAATGGACTGTAAGTACCCGTAGAAAGGATTGAGCAAGAGGCTTGGATGATGCTCTGTGGGCTTACAGAACAGCATTCAAAACTCCTATAGGGACCTCTCCATACCAGCTTGTATATGGTAAGGCCTGTCATCTGCCCGTGGAACTAGAACATAAGGCCTACTGGGTAACCAGATTCCTAAACTTTGATGCCAAATTAGCCGGAGAAAAAAGATTGCTCCAGCTAAATGAGCTAGAGGAATTTAGACTCACTACTTTCGAAAATGCCAAGCTTTATAAGGAAAAATAAAAAAGATGGCATGACAGAAAGCTGTCATCAAGAGTCTTTGAACTAGGACAAAAGGTTTTGTTGTTTAACTCTAGGCTCAGGCTATTCCCTGGGAAACTGAAATCCCAGTGGAGGGGACCATATGTGATTACAAGTGTATTACCATATGGTTATGTGGAGCTTCAAGACATTGATTCTGATAAGAAGTTCATTGTTAATGGATAGAGAATCAAACACTATCTTGAAGGTAATGTTAAGCAAGAGTGCTCAAGGCTGAGGCTAGATTAAAAGCTCAGCAAGGTCCAGCTAAAGACAATAAAGAAGTGCTTGCTGGGAGGCAACCCAGCCATTGGCAAAACTTTTTCTATTGTGTTGCCCTATTCTTGATTTTATTTGTTTATATAAAGTTCACTATTAATAAGGCAAAGAGTCAATTGCATAGGTTCACAGGGTTACAGAAGGATTCAGCACTCAAAACAGAGAAAAAGAGCTCACTGGCAAGAAAACGCCAGTAAGAGGCACAACTGGGCGTTAAACGCCCAAAAGGAGCATCTACTGGGCGTTTAACGCCAGTAATGATAGCCATCTGGGCGTTAAACGCCAGAAAGAAGCAGCTTCTAGGCGTTTAACGCCAGATTGACAGCATCCTGGGCGTTTAGAAAAACGCCCAATGACAAAGGAGTTCTTGGCGTTCAACGCCAGAAAGAAGCAACAGCTGGGCGTTGAATGCCCAGGAGAAGCAGCAATTGGGCGTTAAACGCCCAAAACATGCAGCGTTTGGGCGTTTAACGCCAGGATGGTGGGGAGGAGGTAAATTCATTTCTACTTCATATTTTTCATTTTAATTTTAATTTTCATGTTTCAATTCATGATTTCTTGCATAAACATGTTACAAACCCTAATTTCTAAAATCCCTAATTTCTAAAAAACCCTACTTTAAAAATATCAAATGTATCTTAATCCATAAACACAAATTCTTTTTCAATCCAATCCAACTCTTTTTCAAAATTTCCAAAACAAATCTATATCTTTTCCTTCTAAAATCCTTTCAACTCATCAATATCTTTTTCAAATCTCCACATTATCTTTTTCAAAATCCAAATTTATCTTTTTCAAATATCTTTCATATCTTTTCAATTTTAAATCACATCTTTTCATATCATACTTATTTTTTTATAAATCATATCTTCTATCTTACTTTTTTTTAAATTTTCGAAAACCCACCCCCCTCCCTTTTAAATCCACATTCGGCCTCCCTCCTCTCATCCACCATTCGACACTAGCTCCCCTTCTATCCCTCTCCTTTCTTTTCTTTTGCTTAAGGACAAGCAAACCTCTAAGTTTGGTGTGTTTATCCGTGATCACTAAATTATACCCACTAAGATCATGGCTCCTAAAGGAAAACAAACCACTCCAAGAGGCAAGAAAGAGAGTATTCCAAAACCACTTTGGAATCAAGGGAAGTTCTTAACCAAAGAACATTCAGATCATTACTACAAAATAATGGGTCTAAGATTAGTGATCCTGAAAGTCAATTTCGATCTGAAGGAAGATGAATATCCGAAGATTCAAGAGCAGATTCGAAACAGGAACTGGAAAGTCCTAGCTAATCCTAAAACAAAAGTGGGAAGGAATATGGTTCAGGAATTCTACACTAATCTGTGGCAAACAGACAAGCAGAGAATATCTGGAACTGCCCTCTATGACTATCGGACTATGGTCAGAGGAAATATTGTTCACATCCACCCTGACAAAATCAGGGAGATCTTTAAGCTACCTCAGCTGAAAGATGACCCAGACTCCTTCAATAGGAGAATGATGAGAACAAACAAGGACCTAGATAAGATTCTAGAGGATATATGCATCCCTGGAGCCAGGTGGACCACCAGCAGCAAGGGTGTCCCAAATCAACTCAAGAGAGAAGATCTCAAACCAGTCACCAGAGGATGGCTGGACTTCATTGGGCGTTCTATATTGCCCACTAGCAACCGTTCTGAAGTCACCGTCAAAAGAGCAGTGATGATCCATTGCATTATGTTGGGAAAAGAAGTGGAAGTTCATCAACTAATTCCATCTGAATTTTACATACTTGCAAACAAGAACTCCAAAGATGCCAGGTTGGCTTATCCAAGCCTAATTTCTATGCTCTGCAAAGATGCTGGAGTAAAACATCCACATCCCAAACTCAAGGTTGTTGAGCTCTAATCTTAACCTTAACTCTGTGATAATTGTTCTTATTTGAGTTTTACCTTAGAGGTTATAGTAGTAATTAGTAGTTATTTTATCTCAAATTAAGTTATAATTTATTTTTTCTCATCATCATTAAACATGAATAAAATAGAAGATTTTCTTTAGAATAAGGAAGCAATATTTTTCGAATTTTTAATAAAACAAATTCTAATTGTTTACATGTGGTGGCAATATTTTTTGCCTTCTGAATGAATGCCTTAACAGAGCATATGTCTTTGGAATTTGATGTTCTTGAATGTTAAATATGTTGGCTCTTGAAAGAATAATGAACATGAGACATGTTATTGATAATCTGAAAAATCATAAAAATGATTCTTGAAGCAAGAAAAAGCAGTGAATACAAAGCTTGCAAATATATCCGGTGGTAATACTGGAAAACAAAGTGCTTAGGGCCACGGCCAAGACTCATAAAAGTAGCTGTGTTCAAGAATCAACATACTGAACTAGGAGAATCAATAACACTATCTGAATTCTAAGTTCCTATAGATGCCAATCATTCTGAGCTTCAATGGATAAAGCGAGATGCCAGAACTATTCGGAAGCTAAAAGCTACTAGTCCCGCTCATTTAATTAGAATCTGAGCTTCACTCAAAAACTCTGAGATATTATTGCTTCGTGACTTATTTTTATTCTATTTTATTTGTCTAGTTGCTTGGGGACAAGCAACAGTTTAAGTTTGGTGTTGTGATGAGCGGATATTTTATACGCTTTTTGGGGTTAATTTCATGTAGTTTTTAGGATGTTTTAGTTAAGTTTTTAGTATATTTTCATTAGTTTCTAGGAAAAAATCATATTTCTGGACTTTACTATGAGTTTGTGTGCTTTTCTATAATTTCAGGTATTTTCTGGCTGAAATTGAGGGAGCTGAGCAAAAATCTGATTCGGGCTGAAAAAAGATTGCTGATGCTGTTGGATTCTGACCTCTCTGCACTCGGAATGGATTTTCTGGAGCTACAGGAGTCCACTTGGCGCGCTTCCAATTGCGTTGGAATGTAGACATCCAGGGCTTTTCAGCAATATATAATAGTCTATACTTTGCTCAAGGATAGAGGATGTAAACTGGCGTTCAACGCCAGTTCCATGTTGCAGTCTAGCGTCCAGCGCCAGAAACAGGTTACAAGTTGGAGTTCAACGCCAGAAACAGGTTACAAGCTGGCGTTGAACGCCCAAAACAGCCCAGGCATGTGAGAAGCTTTAGTCTCAGCCCCAGCACACACTAAGTGGGCCCCAGAAGTGGATTTCTGCACTATCTATCATAGTTTACTCATTTTCTGTAAACCTAGGTTACTAGTTTAGTATTTAAACAACTTTTAGAGATTTATTTTGTATCTCATGACATTTTTAGATCTGAACTTTGTAATCTCTGACGGCATGAGTCTCTAAACTCCATTGTTGGGGGTGAGGAGCTCTACTGTGTTTCGATGAAGTAATGCAATTATTTCTGTTTTCCATTCAAACATGCGTGTTCCTATCTAAGATATTCATTCGTGCTTAATTATAGAGAAGGTGATGATCCGTGACAATCATCACCTTCCTCAATCCATGAACGTGTGTCTGATAACTACCTCCATTCTACATCAGATTGAATGAGCATCTCTTAGATTCCTTAATTAGAATCTTTGTGGTATAAGCTAGATTGATGGCGGCATTCATGAGAATCCGGCAAGTCTAAACCTTGTCTGTGGTATTCCGAGTAGGATTCTGGGATTGGATGGCTGTGACGAGCTTCAAACTCGTGAGTGCTGGGCGTATTGACAGACGCAAAAGGATCAATGGATCCTATTCCAGCATGAGTGGGAACCGACAGATGATTAACCGTGTAGTGACAGCGCACGTGGACCCTTTTCACTGAGAGGATGGATGGTAGCCATTGACAACGGTGATCCACCAACACACAGCTTGCCATGGAAGGAACCTTGCACTTTTGCATGCATGAGGGAAGAGGAATACAAGAGAAAAGCTGAAATTCAGAAGACAAAGCATCTCCAAAACCCCAACATATTCTCCATTACTGCATAACAAGTAACCTTTAATTCATGCTCTCTTGTTCATTTGCAAGTCAATTGATAACCACAAATTAATATCCTGACTAAGAGTTGCAAGATAACCATAGCTTGCTTCAAACCAACAATCTCTGTGGGATCGACCCTTACTCACGTAAGGTATTACTTGGACGACCCAGTGCACTTGCTGGTTAGTGGTACGAGTTGTGAAAAGTGTGATTCACAATTCGTGCATCAACGGTCAGCTCCTCTAAGGAGGAGGATCATAGGGGCTCAGCTCTTCACCCCTTACTTTGAACTTCTTTCCTATGTCTCCATAACGTAGCTCAATATGCTCCAGAGAGAGAGGATTCTGATTACTGTATAAACCCATGCTAGATTGCTGGTCAACACTACCTTCATTCCTGGGGAGAAACCTTCAGTGGGGATCTTTTTGTTTCTCCATCCTCTGGGTACTTTCTTCTTTTTGGGAACCTCCTCCTTGGTAGATGATGTATTCCCAACACCAAACTTAGGTTTGATGTCAAGAGGAATTTTATTGATTGTTGCCAAGGGAGGTTTGAGCTGCAGATTCTGCTATGTATCATCAGGGGGTTTTTGAAGGGTTAGATCAATAAGCTCAGTCTGCATGCACCTCTCTTCTTCACCTGTTGAATGTATATCTTTGAAGACATGAAAGACCAGTTGCTCATTATGCACTCTAAGCACTAATTCACCCACTTCTACATCAATCAGAGCTCTTCCAGTGCCTAGGAATGGTCTTCCTAGAATTATAGAGGCATTCTCATCCTCCCCTGTGTCAAGAATCAGAAAGTCTGCTGGGAGGAAGAACTTACCCACTTTAACCAAGATATTTTCCACTAATCCGTATGCAGGTTTCATAGATTTGTCTGCCATCTGTAATGCTATCTTTGTGGGTTGTGTCTCTTGGATTTGCAGCTTCTTCATCACAGATAAGGGCATTAGATTTATGCTTGCCCCTAGATCACATAGGGCTTTCTCAAAGGTTGTGCTCCCAATGGTGCATGGAATTTGAAAGCTCCCTAGATCTGGCATCTTCCTTGGCAAGTTATTCTGAATGACAGCACTACATTCCTTAGTCAGGACTACTGTCTCATCTCCCTTTAAACGCTTCTTCTTTGACAACAGCTCCTTCATGAACTTGGCATAGAGAGGCATTTATTCCAAAACCTCAGCAAAAAGGAATATTTATTTCCAGCTTTCTGAAGACTTCCAAGAACTTTGAAAACTGTTTGTCCTTAGTCTTCTTTTGAAGTCTCTGAGGATATGGCATATTAGGCTTGTACTCAGGAGCCTTTGGCAAAGTAAGATAAGTGTCAAGAGAGTCTGGGAATGGGTTGTCCACACGCTTTGGAGGGGCGTGTTCTACTTCTTCCTTCTTCTCCTCTAGAGCTTCCTTTTCAACTAGCTCTTCATTGACCTTAGTCTCAGAGCCAGCTACTTTACCACTTCTCAATTGAATACCCTTGCAATCTTCTCCTGGGTTCACCACTGTATCACCTTGAAATGTACTTGCAGACCTCTCAAGTATTTGCTTGCTCAGTTAGCCCACTAGCACCTCTAAGTTTCTAATAGAGGCTCTGGTTTCCTGTATAACTTGTGCTTCCGTACTTGCCACTTGTTCACTTATTACGGTGATAGCCTTGCATTCCTCTCTTGGATTTGGAATTGTGTTACCAGGAAGGCTATTAGTGGTCCTCTAATCAATTTCATTAACCTTTGTGGCTAATTGACCTATTTGAAGCTCCAGGTTCTTGATGGATGCTCTGGTTTCCTGTCTAAAACCTGTCAATATTGCTTCCAAATCATTGTTCTGCTAGAAACTGCCCTGAGAACTATTGTTGAAGTTCTGAGGTCTCTGAGGTTGGTCCCTCCACACAAAGTTTGGGTGATTTCTCCATCCCTGGTTGTATGTCTTAGAATATGGATCATTGTTGAGATTTCTAGGGCCACTCCCCATGTAGTTGACCTGTTCAGAAGAGGGTTGAGCATAATCATAATTATCATTTTGCACAAAGTTACCTGCCATGTCATAAGAGACTTCCTGTGATGGATTCTGGGTGTTGATAGCTGAGACTTGCATGCCACCCATCTGTTGAGTAAGTAGATTTATTTGCTGAGACATAAGCTTGTTTTGAGCAAGAAGAGCATTAACAGCTTCTACTTCTAACACGCCTCTCTTCTGAGGGGTCTCAGAGTTCACAGGATTCCTGTTAGATGATTATAAATATTGGTTGCTTGCAACCAATTCAATCAGCTCAATAGTTTCCTCTGGTGTCTTCTTCTTGTGCAATGAACCGCCCGCAGAAGTATCTAAGCTCATCTTGGACATCTCACCCAAGCCTTCATAGAAGATATCTAGTTGGGTCCATTTGGAGAACATATCCGGAGGGCATTGCCTAGTCAGTAGCTTGTATCTCTCCCAGGCTTCATAAAGTGTTTCACCCTCCTTCTGTCTGAAGGTCTGAACCTCTAACCTAAGCTTAGTCAGCTTCTTTGGTGGGAAAAATTTAGTGAGAAACTCTGTAACAACCTTGTCCCAAGTATTTAGACTTTCCTTTGGTTGTGAATCTAGCCATAGCTTTGCTTTATCCCTCAGAGCAAACGGGAAAAGCATGAGTTTGTACACCTCTGGATTTACTCCATTTGTCTTCACAGTATCACATATCTGCAGAAAATCAGATATAAATTGATTTGGGTCTTCGTGAGGAAGACCATGATACTGGCAATTTTGTTGCACCAGGGTGACCAATTGTGGCTTCAACTCAAAGTTGTTTGCAGTTATAGGAGGCACCACAATGCTCTTTCCATAAAGATCTGCAGTAGGAGGAGAATAAGAGCCAAGCACTCTCCTTTGTTGATCATCCCCATTCGGATTTACCACATTGGCATTAGCGTTATTATTTACCATAGTAGATTCTGCAGCCTTGCAAAGTCTTGCTTGTTGCAAACGTGGCCTGAAATTTCTTTCAGGTTCAGGATCAAAGTCTAAGAGATGTTCTTTGTCTCTATTCCTGCGCATACACAAGCAGAAAACAAGAAAAAATGGGACTCTCTACGTCAGAGTACATGCAGAGAAGTCCCTGTGAGGTAACCTGTGTAAAATAATAAAATAAAAATACTAAAGTAAAGGAAAAAAAAAAGAAAAAAAATAACGTAAAAAAAATGCAAAATAAAAATTAATAATAAAATATATAAAAAAAATTATCTAATCTAAACAATCAAACAACGAATAGTTGTTAATCACAATCAATCCCCGGCAACGGCGTCAAAAACTTGGTGCGTTATCTCTAACCACACTACTAACCGGCAAGTGCACCGGGTCGTACCAAGTAATACCTTACGTGAGTAAGGGTCGATCCTACGAGAATTGATGGATTAAGCAACAATAGCATTTGATAGGATTAGTTAGACAAGTAGAAAATAGTGTTTGAGATGCAATATAAAAGACATTAAATAATAGCAAAAATATTAAAGATAGGCAGATAAATAAGTTGGGAATAAAATATGGAGAAAATAGTTAAGGCTTCAGAGTTATCTATTTTCTGGATTGACTTTTCTTATTAACTAATTTTAATCATGTAAGATTTAATTCATGGCAAACTATTAGTGACTAGACCCTAATTCCTTAGACCTTCCTAGTCTCCTCTAAAATTCATCAACTGCCAATTCCTTGGTCAATCAATTCCAATTAGAGGGTAATGATCAAATTCTAGTTTATATGCCACAAGAATCCTAATTATCCAAAAATAAAGGGATTATATGTCACGTATCCCGTTAAATACAAACAATTAGAAATTCAAGATAATATGTTTTCAAGCTATTGTTCAAGTAAAGAGATTTTCCAAGTTATACAAGAACTCAATTAGAACATGGGTCATACTTCCGTTCCACCCAAATTCATAAAATGAAGAACAAAAACAATTATTGAAATATAAATCAAAACATGAATTAAAATAAAAAAAACAATAAAATCAATCCATACAATAGACAGAGCTCCTAACCTTAACAATGGAAGATTAGTTGCTCATGGAATATGGAATGTAAATTGTAAAAATAGGAATGGGATCCTCCCCCGCATCTCTCCCTAAAGGAAGGAAAGCTTCCTCATTTTATAACTAATCCTAATAAATTTAAAACCTAATATCTAAAACTAAAAATTAAAATAATATCTTTTCCTAATTTAAGATTTGAATTTAAATTTGAATTAATTAACAGATCTTCAGTTGATGGATGGGGACCACTTGTTCTGTCCATTCTGTAGCTTCTAATCTATGTTTTCTGGGCTGAAAATTGAGTTAAAACAGCCCAGAAATCGCCCCCAGCGTTTTTCTACGTTTTCTGCACGTGGCGCATATGACGCGTCCGCGTCGTCCATGCGTTCGCGTCATTTGTGCAAATTCCAGTCCACGCGTTCGCGTCAGGCACGCGATCGCGTCATTGTGATCTCCTCCATTCCGCGCGGTCGCATGAGCCATACGTCCGCGTCGGTATTCGCTGGTCATCTCCTTGGATTCTTCTCTTTCTCTGCAGAAACTTCATCAAATCCATCCGAATGCTACCTAAAATAAATAATTTTGCACAAAACTCAAAATAGCATCCATTGTGGCTAAAATATAATTAATTCTTAATTAAACTCAACAAATTAGATGCAAATTCACTAGGAAAAGATAGGAAAGATGCTCACGCATCATTCACCCATGTAATTCACTTCTGCGGTTGCAGGGTTCTCAGGATCATAAGCTTCTTCTTCAGAAGATGCCTCTTTAGTATTGTTGGATGATTCCTTCAATCCATTCAGACTCTGAGAGATCATATTGACTTGCTGAGTCAATATTTTATTCTGAGCCAATATGGCATTCAGAGTATCAATTTCAAGAACTCCCTTCCTCATAGGCGTCCCATTACTCACAGGATTCCTTTCAGAAGTGTACATAAACTGGTTATTTGCAACCATGTCAACGAGTTCTTGAGGTTCTGCAGGCGTTTTCTTTAGGTGGATGGATCCACCTGCAGAATGGTCCAGTGACATCTTTGATAACTCAGACAGACCATCATAGAATATATCCAGGATGGTCCATTCTGAAAGCATGTCAGAAGGACACTTTTTGGTCAGTTCCTTGTATCTCTCCCAAGCTTCATAGAGGGATTATCCTTCTTTCTGTCTGAAGGTTTGAACATCCACTCTAAGCTTGCTAAGCTTTTGAGGAGGAAAGAACTTGGCTAAGAAAGCCGTGACCAGCTTATCCCAAGAGTTCAGGCTGTCTTTAGGTTGAGAGTCCAACCATACTCTAGCTCTGTCTCTTACAGCAAATGGGAAAAGCATAAGCCTGTAGACCTCGAGATCAACCCCATTGGTCTTATTAGTATCACAGATCTGCAAGAATTCAGTTAAGAACTAAAAAGGATCTTTAGATGGAAGTCCATGAAACTTGTAGTTTTGTTGCATCAGAGAAACTAATTGAGGTTTAAGCTCAAAGTTGTTTGCTCCAATGGCAGGAATTGAGATGCTTCTTCCATGTAAATTGGAATTTGGTGCAGTAAAGTCACCAAGCATCTTCCTTGCATTATTATTATTTTCGGCCATGTTTTCTTCTTTTTCGAAAATTTCTGTCAGATTTTCTCCAGAGAATTGTGCTTTGGCTTCCCTTAGCTTCCTCTTCAGAGTCCTTTCAGGTTCAGGATCAGCCTCAACAAGAATGTTCTTATCCTTGTTCCTGCTCATATGAAAAAGAAGAAAACAGAAAAGAAAATATGGAATCCTCTATGTCACAATATAGAGATTCATTTATGTGAGTAGAAAAAGATATGAATAGAAGATGGAGAATCCAAACACAAGGGGGAGGAGTAGGTTCGAATTCTTAGATGAAGAGGAGTGTTAGTAAATAAATAAATAATTAGAAGGAGATGAGAGAGAAGAATTTTTGAAAATTAAATAAATTAAAATAAAAATATTTTTGTTTTTAATTTGAAAATAAAATTCGAAAATTAGAAAAGAAATAAAATTAAAATTAAAAATTAAAATAATTAGTTAAATAAAAAAAGAATTTTGAAAGAGAGGGAAGGGATTTTTGAAAATTAGAGAGAATTAGTTAGGTAGTTTTGAAAAAGATATGATTGAAACAAAAAGATAAGATTGATTGAAAAAGATTTGAAAATTGTTTTTGAAAAAGATAAGAAGTTAGAAAAGATTTTGAAAATTGATTTTGAAAAAGATATGATTGAGAGATATGATTGAAAATCATTTTGAAAAGGATTTGAAAAGGAAACTAAAAAGATTTAATTTTGAAAATTAAAGTTGATTACTTGACTAACAAGAAACTAAAAAGATATGATTTTAAAATTTTAAAGATTGAACTTTTCTTACTAGGCAAGTAACAAACTTAACATTTTTGAATCAATCACATTAATTGTTAGTATTAATTTCGAAGATATGAAATAAAAATAAGAAAAAGATTTTTGAAAATCAATTTTGAAATTTTCGAAAATCATAAAAGAAAAATGAAAAATATTTGATTTTTGAAAAAGATTTGAAAAAGATAGAATTTTGAAATTGAAAATTTGATTTGACTCATAAGAAACAACTAGATTTTAAATTTTTTTTGAAAAAGTCAACCCAAATTTTCGAATTTTGTGAGTGACAAAGGGAAAGATATTTTTTTTATTTTTGAATTTTTAATGATGAAAGAGAAAAACATAAAAAAGACTCAATGCATGAAAATTTTGGATCAAAACATGTGATGCATGCAAGAACACTATGAATGTCAAGATGAACACTAAGAACACTTTGAATGTCAAGATGAACACCAAGAACATGTTTTTAAAAAATTTCAAGAAAAGAAAACATGCAAGATACCAAACTTAAAAATTTTTATTCTTTAGACATTAATAATTCAAGAGTACATATGAAAAACAAGGAAAGACACAAAACAAGAAAATATGAAGATCAAACAAGACTGGCCAAGAACAACTTGAAGATCATGAAGAATGCAATGCATGAAATTTTCGAAAATAATTTTTAGAAAATTAAAAAGATACAATTGACACCAAACTTAAAACTTGACTCTAGACTCAAACAAGAGACATCAAATATTTTTGGTTTTATTATTTTATTAAACTTTTTTGATTTTTTTTTAAATTTAATTGGGAAAAACGAAAAAGAAGAAAAATTTTTTGTATTTTTTGAAAATAAGAAATAAAAAGCTTAAAATTAAAATAAAATTACCTAATCTGAGCAACAAGATGAACCGTCAGTTGTCCAAACTCGAACAATCCCCGGCAACGGCGCCAAAAACTTGGTGCGCAGAAATCGTGACGGTTCCATTCCTTGGTAACGGCGCTGAAACCTTTATACGCACGTTCATAATCTTAATTCTTTGTCACAACTTCGCACAACTGACCAGCAAGTGCACTGGGTCGATCCCACGGAGTCTGCTTGAAGCAAGCTATGGTCACCTTGTAAATCTCAGTCAGGCGGATTCAAATGGTTATAGAGTTTTAATAATTAAATAGATAATTAAAATATGAACTAGGATAGAGATACTTATGTAATTCATTGGTGAGAATTTCAGATAAGAGTATAGAGATGCTTTCGTTCCTCTGAACTCAAAAATTTGAAGTTTGTTTCTTGCTAGTTAAGAAAGATTCAAACTTTAAGTTCTAGAATCATATCTTGTGATTTCTTATGAATCAAGTCATTAATTGTGATTTTAAAAATCAAATCTTTTTCAAAACTAATCCTATCATATCTTTTCAAAATATCTTCTTATCTTATCTTTTTCAAAAATATCTTTTCAAAATATCTTTTCTAACTTCCTAACTTCTTATCTTTTCAAAATTTGTTTCAACTAACTAACTAACTTTTTGTTTGTTTCTTAACTTTTTCAAAACCACCTAACTAACTCTCTTTCTCAATTTTCGAAAATATCTTCTCCCTTTTTCAAAAATTTCTTTTTTTATTAACTAATTAATATTATTTTTATTTTTAAATTTTAAAATTTTTCGAAAAAAAAAAATTTACTAACAATTTTCAAAAACTATTTTCAAAAATCACTAACTCCTTTTCAAAAATAATTTTTGAAAATTCCTTCCTTCTCTCTCATCCTATTCTATTTATTCATTCATTAACTAACATCTCTTCCTCACATCATCACCAAATTTGAACCCCCTCCTCTATCTGTGTTCGAATTTCTTCTTCTTTTCTTCTACTAACAATAAGGATCCTCTTTACTGTGGTAAAGAGAATCTCTATTATTATTATCATTTTTCTGTCCATTCTTCCTTGTCATATGAGCAGGAGCAAGGATAAGAACATTCTTGTGGAAGCAGATCCAGAACCTGAAAGGACTCTGAAGAGAAAATTAAGAGAAGCTAAAATACAACAATCCAGAGATAACCTTTCAGAAATTTTTGAACAGGCAGAGGAGATGGCAGTAGGTTCATGATCATGTGGAGTCACAAAATAAACAAAAAAAAATCAAAAATGGAATCAAAAAACAGCAGAAGAAAAATCACACCCTGGAGGAGCATCTGTCTGGCGTTCAAACGCCAGAACAGAGCATAGTTCTGGCGCTGAACGCCCAGAATGGGAGCATCCTGGCGCTGAACGCCCAGAACAAGCATGGTT
>NC_029788.2:58459569-58488556 GCF_000816755.2 Arachis ipaensis
TAAAGTGGATTTTCTGGAGCTACAGAACTCGAAATGGCGCGCTTCCAATTGCGTTGGAAAGTGGACATCCAGGGCTTTCCAGCAATATATAATAGTCCATACTTTGGCCAAGAATTGATGACGTAAACTGGCGTTCAACGCCAGCAATTATGAATTAAGATCAGAGCACCAAGCTTTGGAGCCATTACCAGGATTTGTTCGAGCCTGGAGATCACAATTTCGTGCACCAGGTGCGAATAGATATCTTAGAATAGGAATAAGCTTGAATTGAATAGAAAAACAGTAGTACTTTGTATTAATTCATGAGGAACAGCAGAGCTCCACACCTTAATCTATGGTGTGTAGAAACTGTACTGTTTGAAAATACATAAGTGATAATGGTCCAGGCATGGCCAAATGGCCAGCCCCCCATGAAAGTCTAAGATATCATAAAACTAATCGAAGATCCTTTACAAAGATAGTAAAAAGTCCTATTTATACTAAACTAGTTACTAGGGTTTACAAAAATGAGTAAATAATGTAGAAATCTACTTTCGGGGCCCACTTGGTGTGTGCTTGGGCTGAGCATTGAGCTTTACACGTGTAGTAGATTTTTGCACCATTTACTCATTTTTGTAACCCTAGTAACTAGTTTAGTATAAATAGGACTTTTTACTATTGTATTTACGTCTGATCTTTGATTGGTTTTATGCCATCTTAGACCTTTATGGGGGCTGGCCATTCGGCCATGCCTGGACCATTATCACTTATGTATTTTCAACGGTAGAGTTTTTGCACACCATAGATTAAGGTGTGGAGCTTTGCTGTTCCTCAGGAATTAATGCAAAGTACTATTGTTTTTCTATTCAATTCAATCCTATTTCTTCTCTAAGATATTCATTCGCACACAAGAACATGATAAATGTGATGATTATGTGACGCTCATCATCATTCTCACTTATGAACGCGTGCCTGACAAACACTTCCATTCTACATGAAAGCAAGCTTGAATGCATATCTCTTAGCCTCCTGATTGTGAGATCAGAGTCTTCGTGGTATAGGCTAGAATTATTGGCGGCCATTCTTGAGATCCGGAAAGTCTAAACCTTGTCTGTGCTATTCCGAGTAGGATCTGGGAAGGGATGGCTGTGACGAGCATCAAACTCGCGAGTGCTGGGCGTAATGACAGACGCAAAAGGATTACTGAATCCTATTCCAGTATGATCAAGAACCGACAGATGATTAGTCGTGCAGTGATAGCGCATCTTGGACCATTTTCACTGAGAGGACAGGAAGTAGCCATTGACCACGGTGATGCCCTACATAAAGCTTGCCATGGAAAGGAATATGAAGGATTGGATGAAGACAGTAGGAAAGCAGAGGTTCAGAAGGAACAAAAGCATCTCCATATGCTTATCTGAAATTCTCACCAATGAATTACATAAGTATCTCTATCTTTATTTTACATTTTATTTAGTTTAATTATTAAAACTCTATAACCATTTGAATCTGCCTGACTGAGATTTACAAGGTGACCATAGCTTGCTTCAAGCCGACAATCTCCGTGGGATCGACCCTTACTCACGTAAGGTTTATTACTTGGACGACCCAGTGCACTTGCTAGTTAGTTGTGCGAAGTTGTGACAAAGAACTAAGATTATGAACATGCGTATTAAGTTTTCAGCGTCGTTACCAAGGAATGAACGATCACGATTTCTGTGCACCACAGAGTCATCCTCATCCTCTCATATGTCTAAGATTATGAAGTTTGCAGGGATGTAGTGGTTTTCAACTTTCACCAAGACATCCTCTACTAAGCCATATGGCTTTCTCATTGTCTTATCTGCCATCTCTAATGAGATGTTTGCAGCTTATACCTCAAGGATGCCTAACTTCTCCATTACAGAGAGTGGCATGAGGTTTATGCTTAACCTTAGGTCACATAGGGCCTTTTCAAAGGTCATGGTGCCTATGGTGCAAGGGATCAGGAAGCATCCAGGATCTGGAAGCTTCTAAGGTAGCCTTTGCTGAACCAAAGCATGGAGTTCTTTGGTAAGCATTGGAGGTTCTTCCTCCAAAGGCTTTATACGAAATAACTTGGCATTCAGTTTCATAAGAGCTCCTAGGTACTGAGCAACTTGCTCTTCCCTAGTGTTTTCATCTTCATCAGAGGATGAGTAGTTATCAGAACTTATGCATTGTAGGAGTGCATTCCAAAGAACCTCTATGATTTTTACATGAGCATGGGCTCCCTTTGGTTTTGGAATAGAGGGTTCTTGAGTGAGATTTAAGCATTCAGAAGGTATGTGACGTGCAGAAAATCGCCGATTAAGAATTTGCAATGGAAATTAGCATTGCAAGTGCAGTTCTTAACCGACGGAAATTCCACGTATCAATTTAAAAAGGGTTGTCACAGTTTAAGAATAAAATACTGGGAGTAATTTCCCAGGTCATCTCCCAACGAGTTGCTAAGAGAGTGCTATTTATTGATCAGGGGGTTTCTGAGAAATTTTAGAGTTGGAGAATGAAAATAAAGCAATGAAAATTAACGAGAAATTTTATTTAATTAAGATAAAAAGC
Organism: Arachis ipaensis; assembly: GCF_000816755.2. Classification (NCBI taxonomy): domain Eukaryota; kingdom Viridiplantae; phylum Streptophyta; class Magnoliopsida; order Fabales; family Fabaceae; genus Arachis; species Arachis ipaensis. Next base: position 58,462,129 of record NC_029788.2, read on the forward strand.
CTTGACTAGGAGAAGATTAGTCAGAAGTTCTATCCTTGTTGGATTTTCCCAAGATTAATTAGTAAAAGGTTGTTGTTTTTACTTAGTTAACCTCTACCGAATAAAGAAAATTCAAGTAATTGAGCCAACTTCTATTCACAAGTCCTAATCCTCTCCCTTTGGAAGGGTTAGCGTTAGTAACTAGAGAGCCAGCCAACAACTTCCAATTACCAATTAACTCTTGAGTATTCCAACTCAAGGGTCTCCTACTAATCAACTCCAAAGTCAAGTGGGAAGTCTACTCCATTGACATGGATGCCATTTTTGCATACATGTAAAGGGAGTAGAAAGAAGACATAGTAATCAAATTAATTGGAGGCAAGCAAACAAATAATGAAATTAAATGGAAAATTACTCTTTGCATTAATAAATCCTAAAATCAGAAATATCCATATGTAGCTCTAAACAAAGTAAATGGCAATTAAAAGGGGAAGGAATTAGAGAACAAACTGGAATAATAAAGACTTCAACGGAGGTAGTAACTCTTCTCAGTATCCAATCCAAAATGTAAAACTAGAAAAGGTATGACTATGAAAAACCCTGGAGGAAGTGCTATCTTTTCTCCAAGATTCAAAACTAAAACTAAAAACTAATGAATGAGAGAATATGTGTATCTCGAGTCTTTGCTGTCCCCTGGCTCTAGTCTGTGTTTCTGGGCCAAAAAACTGGGTCAAAACTCAGCCCAAAATCGCCCCCAGCGAATTCTACAGTTGCAGCGTATTACGCACGTCGCGCGTACGCGTCGATGGTCTTCTGTGCGTGTCACGCGTACGCATCAGGTTCGCGTCTGCGTCGATATGGAATGCCTCAAATCACGCGCACGCGTAAGCCGTGCGTGCGCGTCGATCCTCGCTAGTCAGCTCCTTGATTTCTTATGTTCCTTCCATTTTTGCAAGCTTCCTTTCCATCCTCCAAGCCATTCCTGCCCTATAAAGCCTGAAAACACTTAACACACAGATCATGGCATCGAATGGTAAAAAGGGGAATTAAAGATCAATGATTTAAAGGCTTAGGAAGCAAGTTTTCAATCATAGAGAAGAATTAGAAAGGCCAATGTAAATCATGCGAATTACATGAATAAACGTATGGATAATTGATAAAAACCACCAAATTTAGCATAAGAATAACCATAAAATAGTGGTTTATCAACCTCCCCACACTTAAACAGTAGCATGTCCACATGCTAAGCTCAAGGAGATCAAGATAATGAATGGGGGAGATAAGACTAATGCAATGCAACCTATGTATATGAATGCAACTATATGCAAAGATGTCTCTACCTACTTGGTGAAAAGTAAACAAGTTCTCCAAGACAAACAAAAATCAGATTCCACTAGTTCAAATCACACAATGATAGGCAAGTGAACTTGTAAAAAGATAGCTCATGAAAGCTGGGAACATAGAATCAAGCATTGAACCCTCACTGGAAATGTATATGCACTCTAATCACTCAAGTGTTTAGGGTTAATATACTCTAGTCTCCTCTAGTCATGCTTTCTAAAGCTTTGCTCTTCATCTAACCAATCAACAAATATCTAGTGTACTAATGCAAACATCATGAGGTCTTTTCAAGGTTGTAAGGGGGCTAAGGTAAGGGTGAGGGTATATGTATGGCTAAGTGAGCTATAAATTGAATCTTTAACTAACCTAAGTTCTCACCTAACATACACACACACTCTAGATGCTTCTAAAATCATGCTTAGCTACCCATAATCTCACTTTTATATTTTTCACATACTCATATATTTAAATGTTCTTTTATTTTATCTCATATGCATTGATCTTTTTATTGAACTTAACATTTGGGGTGGTTTTATTCCCCTATATTAAAATAATTTCACATGAGTAGCACCCAAATTCTCAATATTTGTCAATAAAATAATACACAATCTCATCAACTAAAGTTCCCACATTTCCCCACACTTAATTGACACACAATCTCTATCTTAAGCTAACCAAAGATTCAATTGGGGTAATTACTTGTTTTTCACTTAAGACTAGTGATGTGATAACATAAAGAACAATTGGGGGTTAAAAAGGCTCAAAGTGGCAAACAAAGGTAAATGAAAGAGTAGGCTATTTGGGATAAGTGAGCTATTGAAGTAATGGCCTCAATCATATGTATGCATGAATACACTAAACAATGGACATATAGAATGAGGCAAAGCAGAGATTACAATCATAGAGAAGAAAACACACAAGAAGAAAAATCATGGTTAAATAATGTAACCATATAATTAAGTTCAAAATCTCACAGGTTGTGTGTTATTAGCTCTAAACTATGTTCCAGATTAAAATCTTCAAACAAGTTTAACATAAATTTTTCAATTTGAATTAGTGAAATGCTCTAGAATAGGGTCTTGAAAAGAAAATCCTTATTTCAACCAAGCAGAACACACATGCAAACAATTATTATCATGCAATCTATCATATCTAACTAAAGAAAAATAACATATTGGTGTTAAGAGAGAGAGATTACCTTCGGAAGTCAGGTACTGACCTCCCCACACTTAAGGCTTGGCACGGTCCTCCATGCCATCAGTAAGGAGCAAGGTGGGGCTGGTAACATCACCTCCACAGTTGGACGCGGCCTGGCTCTCGGTGCTGGTAGGTGAAGTAAAGTCTGGGGTATCCTTCTCTTCCGGAGGTGGGTGAGTGCTAACAATGAGCTCCTTCACATAGGTGTATCGGCGTTTGTTTGGGCGTTGAACGCCTAGTCAGTGCTCCCTGGCTGGCGTTCAATGCCAGCTCTGCTGCCAGGATGGGCGTTGAACGCCTAGTGAGGGGTTCTTCACTGGCGTTCAACGCCAGGCTTGCTGCCAAATTAGGCGTTGAATGCCCAGTGATGGCTTCCTCACTAGCGTTCAAGGCCTCCCCATTCTCCCCTAATTCGGCCTCTACCTCCATGGTTATGGCCTTGCACTCTTCTCTTGGATTCACCTCAGTGTTATTGGGAAGAGTGTCAGGAGGAGTCTCAGAGATCCTCTTGCTCAGTTGACCAACCTGTACCTTCAAATTTCTAATGGAGGACCTTGTTTCATTTATGAAACTATGGGTGGTCTTAGAGAGGCTGGAAACCAGAATAACTAAGTCGGAGAGGCTCTGCTTAGAGGTTTCCATGTTTCCTTGAGAAGATGGAAATGGTGGTCTGTTATTGAACCTATTCTGGTTACTTCCACCATAATTGTTATTGAAACCTTGCTGAGATTTCTGTTGATCCTTCCATGAAAGATTAGGATGATTCCTCCATGAACGATTGTAGGTGTTTCCATAGGGTTCTCCCATGTAATTCACCTCCTCCATGGTAGGTTGATCAGGATCATATGCTTCTGTTTTAGAAGAAGCTTCCTAAGTACTGCCAACTGTAGTTTGCATTCCAGTCAGATGCTGGGAGATCATATTGACCTGTTGGGTCAAGACCATGTTCTGAGCCAGTATGGCATTCAAAGTATCAACTTTAAGAAATCCTTTATTCTGAGAGGTCCCATGGTTTACAGGATTTCTTTCAGAAGTGTATATGAACTGGTTGTTAGCAACCATCTCAATGAGTTCTCTGGCTTCTGTAGGTGTTTTCTTCAAATGGAGTGATCCACCTGCAGAGCATCCAATGAGATCTTAGATATTTCAAATAGGCCATCATAGAACACGCCTATGATAGACCATTCTGATAGCATGTCAGGAAGACACCTCCTGATCAGTTGCTTGTATCTTTCCTATGCTTCATAGAGGGATCACCTTCTCTTTGTCTGAAGGTTTGAACTTTCTCTCTAATTTTGCTCATCTTTTGAGGGGGAAAGAATTTAGCCAGAAAAGCATTAACCAGCTTTTCCCAAGAGTCAAGACTCTCTCTAGGTTGGGAATCTAACCAGAACTTAGCTCTGTCTCTTACAGCAAAAGGAAAGAGCATAATCTTATAGACTTCAGGATCTACTCCATTAGTCTTTATAGTATCACAGATCTGTAAGAATTCTGCTAAGAACTGATGAGGATTTTCCAGTAGAAGTCCATGAAATTTGCAGTTCTGCTATAAAAGAAAGACTAACTGAGGCTTAAGCTCAAATTTGTTAGCTCAAATGGCAGGTACAGAGATGCTTCTGCCATAAAAGTCAGAGGTAGGCATGGTGAAGTCACCAAGGACCTTTCTTGGCTCCTCTTGAGGTTCGGCCATGTCCTCTATTTCTTGCTCAAAACTTTCTGAAAGGTCTCTTCTGGGATGTTGTGCTCTAGCTTGTTGTAAGCTCCTCCTTAAAGTCCTTTCAGGTTCAGGATCAGGTCTAAAGAGAGGTTCTTTATTCCTATTCCTGATCATAAACAAGAAAAGAGAATAGAAGAGAGAAAAATAAAGCTTTTTGTGCTACTTGGACCAAAGAGTTTCCAGTGAGATGTGAGGAAGAAGAGAAAGAAGTGAGAAAGAAAAGTGAAGATGGAAGAAGAGAGATGAGAAGAGTTCGAATAAATAGAGGTAAATAGAAGAAGATGTAAAAATTAATAAGATAATTAAGAATTAAAATATTTTTATTTTTATTTATTTATTAATTTCAAAAATTAAGGTTAATAATTTAAAAAGAATTGAAAATTTGTTAGTGTATTTTCGAAAAACAGAAGAGAGAAATAGAAGGGAGTTTTCGAAAATTAAGAGAGAGATGAGTTAGTTAGGAAGTTTTGAAAAAGATGAGTAATTAATTAAGAAAATATTTGAATTTAAAATAAGATGAGAGATAAGATAAGAAAAGATTTGAATTTGAAATTAAAAAGATAAGAAATGATAAGATAAGAAATTAAAAAGATTTGAAAAAGATTTGATTTTAAAATCCGAAGTTAGAAAAGATAACATAAGAAATAAAAAGGATTTGAAAATGATATGAAAAAGATAAGATTTTGAAATTTTATTTTGAAAAAATTTAATTTTAAGATTTGAAATTTGAATTCTTAAATTTGAAAACTGAAAAAGATATGATAAAATCTTGAAAAAGATATGATTTTTGAAAAAGATATGATTTTTAAAAAAGATATGATTCTTATTTTTGAAAAGATTTGATTTTTGAAAACTTGACAACTAAGACATGATAAGTTAAAATTTTGAAATTAAAATCTGAATTTTTAATGTACATTTTCGAAAATTATAGTTAAAATAAAAATAGAAAAGATATTTTTTATTTTTTTATTTTTGAGTTTAATGAGGAGAGAGAAAAATAAGTAAAAGACACAAAACTTAAAATTTTTAGATCTAGCACCCCAAAGTTTTTGAAAATTTGAGGGAAAAATACAATGGGATGCCAAACTTAAAAATTTTAAGATCAAAACACAACGAAACATAAGAGCACTTTGAAGATTGACAAGAATACAAAGAACAAGAGTCAAGAAATTTAAAGAACACAAGAACACACAAAGAACACCAAAGTTAAAATTTTTGAAAATAAACACCAAATTTTCAAAAAATACAAAGAAAAACACAATAAGACACCAAACTTAAAGATTTGACCCAAGATTTAACTAAAGAAACTATTTTTCAAAATTTTTTGAAAGAAAGACTCAAAATTTTCGAAAATTTCAACAAGAACAAGAACAAAGACTCAAACAAAAACAAAGATTAATAAAGAAAGCTAAGGATTCTTGAAAATAAAGAAAATTTTTTAAAAAGGTTTTTGAAAAGTTTTAAAATTTTTGGAATGGAAAACAAGAAATAGGTATGACTCAAACCAAGAACAAAGATTAAACAAAGAAAAGAAAAAAAATATGAAAAAGGTTTTTAATTTTTTTTTGAAAAGAAGAACAAGAAATTAAAAATAAAATACTCAAATAAAATAAAATAAATTACCTGATCTAGGTAACAAGATAATCCGTCAGTTGTCCAAACACGAACAATCCCCGGCAATGGTGCCAAAGCCTTAGTGCACGAATCCCACACTTTTGTATAGCTATACCAGCAAGTGCACTGGGTCGTCCAAGTAATACCTGAGCGAGTTAGGGTCGATCCCACGAGGATTGTGGTTTGAAGCAAGCTATGGTTATCGTACAGGTCTTAATCAGGCGGATCAAGAATTGTAGGATTATGGAGTTTAGGATAAAGGTCTATTATAATAGGGTGCTAATACTTTATAGATTAAAAGAAACCAGTAATAAGAATAGAGTTGAAGATTGGAGTTGCTTTGCATTTCTGAATTAACTCTGGTATCACTGTCTTCTCTGCTTGTGAAAGATCTCTTTTATGGCAGGCTATATGTGATCAAAGCCATTGCCCGTGGTCATTGATCTCCTCTATTCCAGATCAAATTCCATTGCCCATGGTCATTCAATCTAACAGAGGGTGAAGCTCTAGCAGTTCATTCTCTTCGCGATCCTACTCAAGATGCCACAGACAAGGTCGAATCTTCCGGATCAGAGAATAGTTCTTCTTTGGATTCTAGCCTATACCACGGAGACCCTAATCTCCCCCGAAATTGGCTAAACTAGTGTCTCGAGAAGTCCCCAAGGAAGTCGTGGATTAGCCGTCTGAGAGATGTATAAACATAGCAGTTGGTTCGTGCTTTCCGGCCACGTATTCACACGAACCTAAGTAGACACGGGTGTTTGTCAGGCACATTTGTCTTAGTATGATGAACAGAGCTGATTGTCACTGATTATCTTATTCACCATGTTGAAGAACGAATATACATCTTAGAAATAAATCAGACACGGATCGAAGAAGAAACAGTAATACTTTTATTAATTCATAGGACTCAGACGGGCTCCTCCCCTCAACCTAGGAGGTTTAGAAACTCATACTGAAAGAAAAATACAATGAAAAAATGTGTAAAGTGTGCGTCCTCCCTGATGGAGAATGTAAAAATACTTTAAATACTAAACTAATAACTAGGGATTACATAAAAGGGTAAAACAGTCTATTTAGTGCTAAAATCCACTTCTGGGACCCACTTGGTGAGTGTTTGGGATGAGCTTTGATGAGATCCACGTGTTATGAGGATCCTAGGGCATAAAACACTGGCTAGGGGGTCCTCTCTGGGCCTTTGGACACTGGTCTCTGCTCTTTGGGCGCTGGACGCTTAGAAGGAGGCAGGAAGCTGGCGTTGGACGCCAGTTTTGGGCCTTCTCATCCAAAGAAAAGTATAGACTATTATACATTGCTGAAAAGCTCTAGAAGTCAGCTTTCCATGGACATTGTGAACGCTTCATTTTGACCTCTGTAGCTCAAGAAAAGCTCTTCCGAGTGCAAGCAGGTCAGATCCGGACAACATCTACAGTGCTTTCTCTATCTCTAAATCATACTTTTGCTCCAGCTCCTCAATTTCAGCTAGAAATTATCTGAAATTGTACAAAAACATAAAAACTAATAGTAGAATCCAAAAATGTGATTTTAACACTAAAACCTATGAAAACTTAATAAAAACTAAACAAAATATACTAAAAACTATATGAAAATGATGCCAAAAAGCGTATAAAATATCCGCTCATCAATTTGTGATTAAATCTTGTTAATTTCTTGGATTTATGGTTCGGTTACCCTTGGGAAGCCAAGAATCAACTATTTATAGCTTTATTTGGGGATTTTTCAAAGTTTAAACTCTTGATAATTTGATAAGATTTGGTAGTTTGAAGATTAAAGTGAAAGCTGAAAGAAATCGGTAACTGTAAAGCTCAAAAACGAATAAAAAATCAAGTATATATTTTGAAAGGTCACCAGAGAGGGTTTTGGTTTTAAGAAAAAGTGTTTGTCACCAACACTAAATTATTTTCGAGAAAGAAAATGTATTTTATAAAAGATCGAGGTTAGAAATAGTAATTATATAAGTTTTGGGAGTATTATAAGTAATAAGTAAAAGTTCAGGAGTAAAACGGTTATTTTATGAAAGTTTAAGATTACTTTTAAAATATTAAAAGATATGAAGTTAAATTAGAGATTTTATGAAAATGTTGGGTTAAAATTAAAATACTTAAAAGCTTGAGATTTAAAGTATAATTTTAAAAGTTGAAGAATAAAGCTTTAACCAAACTATATATAGGAAATAGATATATTGAAATATTAATATTTTCTTTGATATTATTATATTTATACACAAACAATTAGTAAAGTCTATCAAAACCATTATTTTCAGTAAACAAAAAGAGTAAAATAATAAGACTTCCTAAAATCCTTAGGAACACAGGATGAAGTTAAGCATTTTACAATTCTCTCTTCATAAAACATCTAAGAAGAGATGAGGGAAGAGTGTGAAGACAAGTTGTAATATTAAAACAATAAAAATAAGAGAATGAAGAAAAGGAAGAAAGTACTAGAAGAGAAGAAAAGAAAATATTAAAAGGATTTAAGAGGGATCTCTGATACGAAAAAGTATAGATCAAAGACTATAAGAATGCTTAAGAAGGGTAACAAAGAGTGTGAATACTTATAAACTAAACGTTTTGAGGTAATGATTGAAGAATGTTTGAAAGTGTATCTTTATGGTGATGCAGAAATGTGAGAGATTATGTGGTGATGCGGAGATATGATTAATTATGTAGTGATGCAAAGGTACGATTAATTATGTGGTGATATGGAGGTATGATTGATTATTTGCTGATGTGGAGGTATGACAAAAATAAAAGAAATAAGAACAATAAATAAAAAAGATAATTGAGAATTGGTTGTTTGATAGGGCCTTTGTGCCAATTGCTAATGCGGAAGTGCCCGCCTGACTGATAGCCTAAGGTTGCTAATGTGGGAATGTCCGCCTAACTGATAGCTAGTGCACGAAAAGAGATTTTGCACAGCTTAACCAGCAAGTGCACTGGATTATCCAAGTAATACCTCAGGTGAGTGAAGGTCGATCCCACGAGGATTGTCGGACTAAGCAAGCAACGGTTATCTGGTTGGACTTAGTCAGGCGAATCAAAAGGGTTTGATGAGTTGAAATCACATAAAACAACAAATAAGCAATTAAAGAAAGCAGATAAGAATTGGTGTGAAGCAATTTGAGAAAAACAGTTAAGGTTTCGGAGATGTTTATCTTTCCGGATTAAAGGTCCTTATCAACTATTTTAACAATGTATGATTCATTCTATGGCAAACCATAAATGTCTAAACCCTAATCTCTTAGTGATTTAGCCTCTTCTAACCTTCATTCACCGCCACTCTCGTCGTCACTTAATTCCGATTAGAGGGTTAAGTTCAGTTAACTAGTTTAGCGCCACGAAAAACCTAATTACCCAAGACTAATAGGAATATATGTCACATATTCCAAATAGTTCTTGCAATTAGCAATTTAAGAGGAATTTTTTTTCAAGCTGTAATTCAAGCGAGATAACTCTGTCGAGAATCACAAGTACTCATGTAAAAAAGGGTCATACTCTCATTCCACCCAATTCATAAGATTAAGAATGAAAACAATCCTTAGAATTGAATTAAAACATTAATTAAAATAGAAGAATAATAGTTCTAATCCATAGAAATAAATAGAGCTCCTAACATTAACCAAGAGGTATAGTTGCTCATAACTTACAGAGAAAATAGGGTTCTGAAAAATGCAGAAGGAAGAAAAATCCCAAATACAAGTGATCTTTTACTTTAAATACTAACCAATATTGTTTTGAAATAAAAATTACAAAAAAAAAATAAAACAAAACTAATAAGTGCTAAATCCACCTGGAAGTCCAAAGAGAGGGTGACTTCGGCCTACTGCTGGCGTTTAATGCCAGAGATGGACGTTAAACGCCCTAGGGAGTAATGGCATGCTGGCTGTGGTCCCTTACTGGCGTTTAACGCCCAGGGAAGGTGCTGCATGCTTTCTTCCTTTTTACTCCAAACTCCGCCAAATTCTTCTGAATTTCACCTGAAATCATAAAAATAACAAAACAACTCAAAGTAGCGTCCAAAGGGGATTTTTGTACTAAAATCAAGTAAAACTAAATATAATCTAATTAAAAATAACTAGAAAATGCTAGAAAAAATGGTATAAGATGCTCACGCATCAATGGCCTGAATGAAAAAGATAATTGAGAATTGTATGTTTGAATGGGCCTTTGTGCCAAACTGCTAATGCAGAAGTGCCCGCCTAACTGATAGCCTAAGGTTGCTAATGCGAGAATGTTCGCCTAACTGATAGCCTATTTTTTACTGTGATGCACATAGAAATATTATTGTGATTTGACCTAACTGACACGGGTAACCGTAATGCCAAGGTATCCTAACTGACATTTGTTCGCCCATGATGATACCAACGTGCCTGACTGACATAGTAGAGAAACCATATTCGGTGTTCGCTCCGAGTAACGTTGTGTTGCGAGTAGACAACTGACGCATGAGTTCATGTCCTGCATAGGGATAGACATGCATCATACTTGTTTGCTCATACTTCTCTGTGATATGTGTTTTCTGTGATTGTGTGTGTGTGTGCGTGCTTCTAGACTTGTGATTTGTTGTGTATTTCTGGTTTGTTAAAGTGGTTTGTATTATAAGGTTTGTTGCTATTGGCCATCTGTTGAAGATTCTAAGTATGCTATTGTGAAATTCCTATGTAGCAAATAATAAAATGAATATAACTATACACCCAGACCCTAATAAGAACTCCCCAGTTCTTCCCCCTATTTCCACCCCCTTTTAGCTACAGGTGCGAAGGTTTAGTGCAGAGCTATAAGAGCATAGAAGATTATGTTTACGAGTTGAGTTGTTAGATTTTATTTTCCCCTCGTCCTTTATTGTTTTGGTTTTTTAGAGGGGTACAACTTGTATTTGAGGATCTTTGAATAAGTCTATGTGTATAATGCTACGTGGATATATAAATATATATATTTGTGATTAAAGGGTTTAAAAGTACAGACTCCTTGTTTTCTTGGCTAAAATTTTGGTTCGTATTCTTGAAGGCCCAATAAATTAAGATAGTATAAAATAAAAAGGTCTAGAGGTAAGTAACACTTGAGCTTTTGATACGATCATGAGGTGCTAAAAGTTAGGGTATTACATTATGGTATCAGAGCAGTTCGTTCTTGTTAGAGCCGTGGGAATGGACTGACTATGCTTCAATGCATACTCTGAGTGTCTGTCATGCAGTAAAACTTACCCTAATGACAGGAGTTTAAGTTTCAAATGCATGACTGTCTATTGATTAATGCTATTAGTTGACCGTTACATTCCTCATGGTATTCAGTCTGGCCAACTTAATACTAATAATTATATATATGGAAATACTAATGGGTTGTCATGGACGAAATAGAGTTAATAGGTAATGTGAATTACAGGGTTTGGGAATGTTAGAAGTTAAGTTTTAGGGGTTGGCTTCGTTTCAATGTATAATTCTTATTCGTGCTAATGTGAACCTCTTCCTTGATTGCTTGCAATGGAAATTCCTTGTTTCAAACTTATTTCTTGGGATATGATTGATTTATATTCTAACCATATCTTACCCTTCATGCATACCCTTGTTAGAACCTAATCTTAAGCATCTTTCTAAATCTCCGTGATGTGTGGAAAACGATCCAACACAAAACTCACCGGCAAGTGTACCAGGTAGCATCAAGTAATAATAACTCACATGAGTGAGGTCGATCTCACAGGGATTGAAGGATTGAGCAATTTTAGTTTAGTGGTTGATTTAGTCAAACGAATCAAGTATTGGTTGAGTGGTTCGTATTTGACAGAAACTAAATTGCTTGAAATGTAAAGGGAGAAGGGGAAATTGTAGTAAATGAAAGAGCAAAGAAAGTAAAAGTGCTGAATCTTAAAGTGCAAGTAATGTAAATTGCAGAAACTTAGATTGCAAGAAATGTAAATGACTGAATCTTAAAGTGCAAGAAATGTAAATTGCTTGAATTGTAAAAGGGATTGGGAGTTGGGATTGCAGAATTTAAACAAGAGGAAGTAAATTGCAGCAAAACAGAAGAGTAGAATGTGGATTGAAGTAAAGTAGATCTAAACAGAAAAGTAGAAATGCTTAAGAAATTAAAACAGAAAATGACTTGTGCTTAAATTGCAGCAAATTAAATGGCTGTTGAAGATCTCAGGAGTGGAAGAGACTAGAAAACAAGTCTAGATCTCAAATCCTTCCTTGATCCAACAAGAACAATTGCAAAAGAAATAAAGAAAAGTAAATTGCAGAATTAAAGAGAAGATGAAGCAGTAACGTAAACAGAAATGGAAATTCAATTATGCAGAGAAAGTAAACAAGAGATCTCAAGGTGAGATTGAAACAGAAGTTCTTCAATTCTTCACCCAAGATCAAAAGCAAGAAAAGTAAAGAGTCCTCAAGCAAGAACAAGGAAGAAGAGAGATCAATTCTCCTTCCCAATTCTCTAAGATCTAAATTCAAAAGTAAAAGCTCCAAATGAAAATGAAAATTAAAAGGAAAAATTTCCAAATGAAAATGAAAATTAAAAGGAAAAATTCAAAGTAAAGTCTAAAGGTTCTAATTACATTAAACTAGCTCCTACTTATACACTTTCTATTCTTGGATTTTGGAATTTGGATGGACTTTTGATTTGGTGAAGAAATGAATTAATTTGGATTTTTAGTTCAATTTTCATCCCATGGTGCACCTCCCAGGGAAGAGTTCGGCTCTTGGCAAGAGCTTTGGCCAAGAGCTTTGGTCCCCTTCCTTGCCAAAATGTTGCGCATGGTCCTTTCCTTGTGACAAGAGAACAAAGCTCTTTGCAAGAGCTTGAAAGCTCTTGGCAAAAGCTTTACTTGTCCTTGAGGTCCTTGGTTCAAGTCTTGGGTGGAGCACTTGTGGAGCTAATTTCCTTGGCACCAGAGAAGCCCCCAAAGTCTTGCTTCCTTGAGGTGCCCGGTTCAATCCTTGGTGAAGGAAGACAAGCCAATTTTTCTTGGCAAATGAGTGGCACACAAGGCCTTGCTTCCTTGAGGGACTTAGTTCGAACCTTGGTGAGTGAAAACAAGCCAATTTTGGCTTGTTTTTCCTTGTGAAGTAGCGTTGGCCCCCCTCCTCTTGGTCATGGGTTCAAGTCTTGGTGAGTGCATTAGTGAGCTTTTCTTCCTTGATTTTCTTTGGAGCATGCCCGAAAAAGCTCTTTGGCAAGAGCTTCAAAGTTCTTTGCCAAGAGCTTGGCTCTTGGTTCTTTCTTCATGTGTTCTTGATAAAGCTCTTGGCAAGAGCTTCAAAGCTCTTGGCAAGAGCTTGGCTTCTGATTCTTTGAAGGAAAGCTCTCCACAAGAGCTTTTAAGCTCTTGGCAAGAGCTTTGTGCTCTCACTCTTTGTGTGAACCACGCTTTTTCTTTCCTTGGGCCATGCTTCTCTTCCTTGTGCACGCTTTCTTTATTTCCTTAGATCATGCTCCTTAGGCTACGCTTTTCTTATTTTTTTCTTTTCTTCACCTACAAGTAATCAAAACAACCAATCAAAGTATCACAAAATTCACAAAGCTTAAAATTCATTTAAAACCAATTAATTTTAGTTTAAACTTCATGATTTTGCATCAATTAAAGGGTGGTTGATTGATTCAAGAAAACCATGCATTTCCATTCCAAATTACTTACTTAGAATACAAGAAAGTGCATAAAACCAAATAAAAACAAAGAAAAAGGCTAGTAAAACTAGGCTAAGATGACTTGTCATCACAACACCAAACTTAAAACTTGGTTGTCCCCAAGCAAAAAAAGAATTATTCTCAAAGGTTCTTTCAATTAGAATGGATTTGAAGAATTACATGTACTATCCTGTGAGTGAAGTGATTAAGTGACTGTGGGGTGAACTCTAAATTATATGCTCATGCAAGGGCTTCAGTGCTTACTAGTCCCTACATCTTGGGAGTCTTAGGTCTTAGAACTTTCATCCAAATAATATCATGGAGATCTCTCTATAGGTAATCACCTTGAAGCAGCTTATAGTTTCTGTGCTTTGGCCTTGACTCTAAGTGTCATGTCTCAAAGCGGCTCTTTAGATAAGCTTTCAATCAATACTCCTAAACCAGTTGGTTTTAAAGTATTAGGTGTTGAAGCACCCCTTAGGATTTACTTGCTCAAGCCTCTCTCTTTGACACAGTTCGACCACAAGCATTTACTAGGATAATAACTCTTTGAGTTCTTGTTTCTTTCTTCTTTTCTGCCTAGTAATTGATGCTCAGAGCCTTGGGCCATGTTCTCTTCTCATTGTTTTTATATATTCTTTATTTTCTTTTGTTTGCTGCTTCTTGGATCAATAAATGTTCGAAAATCTCCACAATACTTCTTTGAACTCTATGTTCTACCTATGAGCTCCCATGCAAGTTTTCATAAGCACGCAACCTCAATGCATAATCACACAACCAGAACCACCACTTCTCCTAATCTTTTGCTTGCCTCAAAATTATTTAATTCCTCAATCCTTCTTTTCAAAGAACTATCATGTGGTGCCCTTTTTTTTTTGAAATCTTGAGTGCACGCAAGTTTGAAAAGTGTAGTATTGTGAATAATCAAGTATGTTAATTATTGAATTACAGAAAAACTATACTATGCAGACAGGCAGGGGTATTATATCACTTTCAATCATAGCAGTATCTGATATAAAATAATCACTGAACAATACAACCTTTTGGAATTTACTTGCTGTCCTCCTCCTCATCATCATCATTGCTGGTCTTCACATTCCTCTTTCATCTCTTTGATTGATGATGCTTAATCTTTCCAAAAGTTTGTATGGTGCTCTGCAGTGATATTGAAAGTTGCTTGTTCCCCAAGCACTTGAAAAATGGTTAGCATGCATGATTTATTTATGGGCCTTTGAACTTACTTTGGTGTGGGAACACCAAACTTAGTACCTTGCCAATGGTTCTCATGCATCAGATTAACCATGTGTGAAACTCTTTTTCTTTTTCAAAATCAATAAAACTGAAAACTAGGAAATAGCAAAATAGTTAACTAGTTTATCTAAATGCTTGAAGCTAGCATTATGCAGAAGGTGAGAATATATTTTGTGATGGGATTTTGGTGGAACACCAAACTTAGAATCCTTCATTCTCCCTTAGATTGTTTTGGTGTGCAACACCAAACTTAGCTTCTTACAATATAGATAAAACTAATTAACCTTTTTATTGAAATAGCTATGAAAAGAAAGTTACCTCAGGTTGGGTTGCCTCCCAACAAGCGCTCTTTTATTGTCACTAGCTTGACATCCTCTGTGCTATTGATCATGGGAGTTGAAAGTTCTGTTGCCTTTGGTTTCCTCCTCTCACTATGGGCTTCCTTTCCTCTGTTTCTTCTTGTGAAATCTTTCTGTGATGCTTTTCTTGGATGATTGATTCCTTTCCCGTAGCCTTCTCGCTTTCCTCCATGACTGCTTTCCCTTTTTTCAACCTAGCAGCTTTTTCGCTGTTCTTTGGGTCGTCTTCAGTGGCCCTGAGGGGCATATTTGCCTTCTTCTCACCTATTTCTGCAAGGTGCTTATCCAGTTGTTCTATTTGCCTCTCAATTCTTCTGATTGAGGCCTCTTGGTTTCTGCTTACCATCTCTTGATTTTTCCTTGCTTCTTCCTGATCTATTATTGCCATCTCTTGAGTTTTCATGAACCTCTCCATCCTCATTTCTAGAATATAGATTCTTTGAAAGTTTGGATTTGGTCGTGGTTGTGTCAACTGTGATGGTTGATGAGAGTCTTTTTGGGCGAGTTGTGAGGTATGATGGGGTTGGAAGTGTGTGCATTGAGGTGGTACGTGATGGTTGTTGTTGTGAGGATGGTTTTTATGCTGGTTTTTGAAGTTGGGGTTATTGCAGTTGAAGTCCCTTGGTCTTTGATTTTGGTGTTCAACCCCTCTCCAGTTGGAATGAGTTCTCCAGGGTGGGTTGTACACATCATTCTGAGACCTGTGTTGGAACATGCTTGAGGAACTATTTGGAGAGTGTGATCGCTCATGACCTTGTTGCTCATGGTTAATTGCTCCAAAACCTCTTGAGATTTCAATGTCAAGCCTTCATACAAATTATGCAATTTGTCCCATTCACTGAACATTCCAGGTGGGCACTTCCTGATTAGAGCTTTGTATCGTTCCCATGCCTCATACAAGGGTTCAGCATCCATTTGTGTGAATGTTTGTACTTCAGTCTTTAATCTAATAACTCTTTGAGGTGGGTAAAACTTGGCAAGGAACTTAGTTACTAGATCATCCCAATTGTTGATGCTGTCTCTTGGGAAGGATTCCAACCATTGAGTGGCTTTGTCTCTGAGAGAAAATGGAAATAGCAGTAGCATGTAACTGTCAGGGTGCACACCATTGGTTTTGACAGTGTCACAAATCCTCAAGAAGGTAGACAAGTGTTGGTTTAGATCTTTAAGTGGTCCTCCTCCATAAGAGCAGTTGTTCTGCACCAAGGTGATGAGTTGGGGCTTCAATTCAAAGTTATTTGCATCGACATTTGGGGTAAGGATGCTACTCCCACAATGCCTTGGATTAGCAAATGTATATGAAGCCAATACTCTCCTTTGGGGCTGACCATTGTCGTTGGCCACTCCCACTTGTGGATTTTTTGGATTTTCCTCCATTTCTTGGTTCTCTTCTCAACCTCCAAAGTGTTTCAGGATCAAAAGGTGTGGATTCATCGCTTTTTCCTTCTGACATAAACATAGAACCAGGAACCAGAATTAAACACTCTATTGCTAGAGTGAAGTTAGTGTTAGCTTAAGCAAAAATTCAAACAGTTAGTATGCTTAGTAAAAAGAAAAAGAAAAAGTGCTTAATCTAGATCTCCACTTCACTTAATCATTGTCAATCTAATTCAATCCCCGGCAACGGCGCCAAAAACTTGATGTGTGGAAAACGATCCAACACAAAACTTACCGGCAAATGTACCGGGTCGCATCAAGTAATAATAACTCACATGAGTGAGGTCAATCCCACAGGGATTGAAGGATTGAGCAATTTTAGTTTAGTGGTTGATTTAGTCAAGCAAATCAAGTATTGGTTGATCCCCCAAAGTCTTGCTTCCTTGAGGTGCCCGGTTCAATCCTTGGTGAAGGAAGACAAGCCAATTTTCCTTGGCAAATGAGTGGCACACAAGGCCTTGCTTCCTTGAGGGACTTAGTTCGAACCATGGTGAGTGAAAACAAGCCAATTTTGGCATGTTTTTCCTTGTGAAGTAGTGCTGGCCCCCCCTCCTCTTGGTCATGGGTTCAAGTCTTGGTGAGTGCATTAGTGAACTTTTCTTCCTTGATTTTCTTTGGAGCATGCCCGAAAAAGCTCTTTTGCAAGAGCTTCAAAGTTCTTTGCCAAGAGCTTGGCTCTTGGTTCCTTCTTCATGTGTTATTGATAAAGCTCTTGGCAAGAGCTTCAAAGCTCTTGGCAAGAGCTTGGCTTCTGATTCTTTGAAGGAAAGCTCTCCACAAGAGCTTTTAAGCTCTTGGCAAGAGCTTTGTGCTCTCACTCTTTGTGTGAACCACGCTTTTTCTTTCCTTGGGCCATGCTTCTCTTCCTTGTGCACGCTTTCTTTATTTCCTTAGATCATGCTCCTTAGGCTACGCTTTCCTTATTTTTTTCTTTTCTTCACCTACAAGTAATCAAAACAACCAATCAAAGTATCACAAAATTCACAAAGCTTAAAATTCATTTAAAACCAATTAATTTAGTTTAAACTTCATAATTTTGCATCAATTAAAGGGTGGTTGATTGATTCAAAGAAACCATGCATTTCCATTCTAAATTACTTACTTAGAATGCAAGAAAGTGCATAAAACCAAATAAAAAAAAAGAAAAAGGCTAGTAAAACTAGGCTAAGATGACTTGTCATCACTCCGCAGCACACTACGCCTTTTTTGTTATCCTCATAAGATATGATTTTTTTCACATTTGAAAAATTGAACGTGTCAAACTCTTCTATTTCTCTTTTTTTTTTATGTTTTTGAAAGTGGAGTTAATATGAATCTTTTCCATCTTATATCAATTTTCGAGGGTAAAAATTTTTGTAAGGAGGGTAGGATATAACAACACGAATTTTTAAAAATTAAATAATGAGTTATTCATGATTTATTATTTTATTCAAAGAAAATTATTTCCCTAAAAGTAATTAAATTAAATTTTTATGATACTTTAGAGTTTAAAATCCATTAGAATTTTTAAATAATTTTTATTATATTAAGATATTTTAAAACAACTATTCTCACACTTATTCATATAAATTGCATGGTTTTGTGAATCCTTCCTAATTTGTGCTTAAGAATGAAAACATGCTTCTTTGGCCATAAAATTGCTAATTTTTAATCCTCTTTTACTATCATTCGGTGCCGTGATATGTTTGTTAAGTGTTTTCAGGGTTATAGGGCAAGAATGGCTTAAAGGATGGAAAAGATGCATGCAAAAGTGGAAGGAACACAAAGAATTGAAGATTTGAGAAGCTATTGTCGACGCGTACGCGTGGCTGACGCGTGCGCGTGACCAAGTACAACATCCACCTGACACATACACGTGATTGACGCGTACACGTGGCCAGTGCATTATCCAAGCGATGTGATGAGCGGATATTTTATACACTTTTACGCATCATTTTCATATAGTTTTTAGCATGTTTTGTTTAATTTCTATTAAGTTTTTATAGGTTTTAGTGTTAAATTCACATTTTTGTATTCTACTTTAAGTTTGTGTGTTTTTATGCAATTTCAGGTATTTTCTGGCTGAATTGAGGAGCTGGAGCAAAAGTCTGATTCAGAGACAGAGAAAGAACTGCCGATGCTATCCGAATCTGACCTCCTTGCACTCGAAAGAGCTTTTCTGGAGCTACAAAAGTCCAAATAGAGCGTTGTCAACGGCTATGGAAAGCCGACTTCCAGAGCTTTCCGGCAATTATAATACTCTATACTTTGCTTCAGATTAGAAGGCCTAAAACTGGTGTCCAACACCAGCCTTTTGCCCCTTTCCAGGCGTCCAGCGCTCAAGGAGAAGAAACCAGCGTCAAAACACCCAGAGAGGACCCCCTAGCCAGCGTTCAATGCCTTAGAGGCCTCATAGCACGTGGATCTCATCAAAGATCAGCCCAAACACTCACCAAGTGGGCCCCGGAAGTGGATTTTAGCACTAAAAAGACTGTTTTACCTTTACTAGTCGTTAGTTTAGTATTAAAGGGAGAAGATCACACTTGTTTAGGATCTCTTCCAACATATTTCGAATTTTACTTGTATTTTCTATCAGTGTGAGTTTCTAAACCTCCTAGGTTGAGGGGAGGAGCCCTGCTGAGTCCTATGAATTAATAAAAGTATTACTTTTCTCTTCAATCCGTGTTTGATTTAATTCTAAGATGTATATTCGTTCTTCAACATGATGAACGGGATGACCTGTGACAATCATCTTCGTTCTTTTTACTAAGACCGCGTGCCTGACAACCACTCGTGTTCTTCTTGGGTTTGTGTGAATACGTGACTGGAAAGTATCGAACCACCAGCTTGATTATACATCTGTTAGACGGCTAATCCACGACTTTAATGGGGACTTCTTGAGACACCATTTCAGCCGAGGTATGGGGAGATTAGGGTCTCTGTGGTAGATGCTAGAACCAATGCACAGAATCCTCTGATCCGGAAGATTTAACCTTGTCTTTGGTGTTTTGAGTAGGATCACCAAAGAGAATGAACTGCAGGAGCTTCACCCTCGTTTCGATTGGATGACCGCTGACCCAGCATTTGATCTGTAGCAGAGGAGATTGGCGACCGCGGCCATACAGCATTGATCACATATAGCCTGCCACAGAAGAAATTGTTCACAATTGAAGAAGACGGTAAGACCAGAGTTAATCCAGAAGGACAAAGCAACTCCAAGCCTTAACGATCTAAGATTTAAGATTATCATTATAAACATATCAACCTAGTTTAGATCTCATAAATCCAACAAATCTTCTATCTGCCTGACTAAGACCTGCAAGATTACCATAGCTTGCTTCAAACCACAATCCTCGTAGAATCAACCCTGACTTGCTCAGGTATTACTTGGACGACCCAGTGTACTTGCTGATACAGTTATACAAAGTGTGGGGATTCGTGCCCCATGATGCATACGCATGGCCCACGCGTACGCGTGACAAGCGGCACGTGCCTCACTAAAGTGAAAACACTAGGGGCGATTTCTGAGCGGATTTCTGGCCTAATTCTGAGCTCAATATGTAGATTAGAGGCTGGGAGTGAAGGAAGGGAGGGGGAATTCAACCATTCATTCATGCACACTAGTTTTAGATAGATGTAGAATTCTAGAGAGATAGGATCTCTCCTCTCTCTAGTTTTAGGGTTCTTATTTCAAATTCTTCTTAGATCTAAATTTTATTATTCTTTCAATTTAGTTTTTCTTTACGTTTTATTGTTCTAGTACTTTAGTTCATTTACTTATTTTGTTGATTTCTTTATTTTACCAATTTAGTTTATGAACTCTTTTGTCATTCTCAATTTACTTTTAATACAATTTTATGTTTTCATGTCCTTGATGTTTGTCTTAATAGCTATTATTGATTTCTTGCTTTTATTAGTTATGACTTTCATTAACTCTTGCAATTTATGATGTTTGTCTTTATTGCATTCTAGGTGTTTGATAGAATATTTCTTTTAGTTATATAGTAGTTACTTGGGTGACCTTGAGTTGCTATTGTCCAAGTGATTGATAATTGGTGTCAATTGACACTAGTCTTCACTAATTCAATTAGTGAATGGCTAGGACTTATGGATTAGGATTGATGAAGCTCATTTGACTTTCCTTCAATTGTTAGAGGATGACTAAATAGGATTGATCCTTGCATTTATCATGTTGTGGTTAGTAACAAGGATAGTGATCCTTAATTATCAACCCTTGCCAAGACCTTGTGATGACTACGCATCATGTTATGTTTTTCTATACTTTTTCATATCAAAATTTAATTAATCATGCTTAATTATTGAATGTTTTTGTGCTTAAGTCATATATTACTTTCATCTCTTTGATTTGATTTATTTTGTAGAAAATGATGGAAAAAGGAAGTAAAAAGCACAAAACAAGCATGATATGATATGGGTAATTTGGCTATGAAAGTGGTGCTTGTGTTGGAGCTCAAATTAAAGAATGGAGCTGCCTGGGAGGCCTCAACGCTCACTCCCACGCTCTCTGGCAAGCTCTTATGCCAAGAGTGCTAGCACCCAAATCAGCATGACCCTGCCTTCTTCAACTAAGAATAACTTGAGTTATAGAGCTCTGATTGATGCGCTTCCTATTGTATTGAAAAGTAGACATTCAGAGCTTTCCAACGATATATAATAGTATGGGGGTGGACATCCAACTTGAGATTCCAAATCTGGCAATAAAATGGCCTCTGGAAGCAGGCCTGGCGCTCTTACTGGCGCTCTTGTCCATGCTCACTGGCCAGCGCTAACATCCAGACAGCATGACCTTACCCTCTTCCAAGGAGCATAACATGGGTTGTAGGTGTCCAAATGAGGTGCTTCCAGTTGCGTTGGAAAGATGACATTCATAGCTTTCCAACCATATATAATAGCATGGGGTGGACATTCAATTAGAGCCTCAAAAAATGGTGTTGAAATGGAACCTGAAGTAGCCTGGGCGCTCTCACTAGCGCTCTCGAGCAAGCTCCCCCCAAGAGCGCCAGCGATCTTGACAGCATGACCTTGCCATCTTCCAAATAGCATAACATGAGCTGTAAGGGTCCAAATGATGTGCTTCTAGTTGCGTTGAAAAGCTGACATTCAGAGCTTTCCAATGATATATAATAGTCTATAGTGGAAATGAAGTTGGGATACAAACAATTGGCATCTTTAAAGCCCCAAAAATACCCAGCATGAAGCAACAAAGCAAGCACCCACCAGCCCTCATTCCACGCTCTCCATGGGCACTTGCTCTCAAGCTTGCCCAAGAGCGCCACAATCTTGTCAAGCACCACCCCATGTCATCAAACCATACCACACACCTACCTTGACATCATCAAAACCTCAACACCACCACCTCACCCTTGTCACGAGCATCAACCTTGTCAAGACCCACGCTCTCCCCGGCGCTCTCCAGCAAGCTTGCTGGAGAGTGCCACTTCCTCACACATACACATGGGCGCTCACTCAAAGAGTGCCTTCGATGCCATTCTAAGATGAACAAATGGCCAGTGCTCTCTCTTCACGCTCACAAGCAAGCGTAGCGCTCTCCTGGAAGTTGCCAACACTAGCAACTAACTGATAAACTACTATTTTATGGTTTATCTTGTGCTCATTTGAGTGATTTTTCATCAATCCTTTGCTCACTTATTTATATAATTTGCATGGTTTTACAATTCCTTTCTTATTCTATGATATATGTGAAAACATGTTCCCTAGACCTTAAAACTGCAAATTTTAATTATCCTTTATTACCATTCGATGCCGTGATCCGTGTGTTAAGTATTTTCAGGCTTTATAGGGTAGGAATGGCTTAGAGGACAGAAAGGAAACATGCAAAAGTGGAAGGAACACGAGAAAATAAAGTTTTGAGAAACTGACAGCGACGCGCGCGCATGGATGACGCGAAAGCGTGCCTAGCGCAGAACACGAGCGACGCATACGCGTGATGAGGAAAATATCCAAATGACGTGCACGCGAAACTTACGCGTATGCGTGACAGACGCCACGTGCAGAAAGTTGCAGAATTCGCCCCCAGTGATTTCTGGGCTCTTTTTCGGCCCAAATCCAAGCCCGAGAACACAGAATAGAGGCTGGAGAATGGAGAAATCAAGATCATTCATTCATTATTCACAATTTTAGGTTTTATATGAAGTTTCTAGAGAAAGAGGCTCTCTCGTCTCTCTAGGTTTTAGGATTTAGGATTTCTTTTAGTTTTAGGTTCATTCCTTCTCAATTACAGGTTCAATGTTCCTTTAATTTAGTTTCTCCTCTACTTTTATTTATTCTAGCATTCTAGTTTATCTATTTCCTCTATTGATTACTTTATGCTGCTATTTGGTTTATGAATTCTTATGTTTAATTTGATTTTCTATTTAATACAATTTGAGGTATTTCAGATTCATGACTGCTTTCTTTAATTTATGTTATTGATGCTTTCAATCTAATTTAGAATTCTTCCCTTTTGGCTTTGGTTGAGTAATTGGTGACACTTGAGTTATCAAACTCACTTGTTGATTGATAATTGAAATTTGCTGGTTGATTTAGATCCCTCTAAAGCTAGTCTTTCCATAGGAGTTGACTAGGACTTGAGGAATCCCATTGATTGGTCCACTTGACTTTCCTTTATTTAGTAAGGGTTAACTAAGTGGGAGCAATAAACAATTCTCATCACAATTGATAAGGATAACTAGGACGGGATTTCCAGTTCTCATACCTTGCAAGGGATTTCATGATTATTAATTTACTTTCTTGCCAGTTTATTTTCTTGTTCCCTATTTCAAAAACCCAAAAAGATACTTTTCCATAACCAATAATAAATTATACTTCCCTGCAATTCCTTGAGAGACGACCTGAGGTTTAAATACTTCGGTTATAAATTTTATTCGGTTTGCTTTAGTGACAAACAAAATTTTTGTACGAGAGGATTCTTTGTTGGTTTAGAAACTATACTAGCAACGAGAATATATTTGTGAAATTCTTTATCGACAGAAAATCCGAATCGTCAAAATGGCGCCATTACCGGGGAATTGTAATTGCGTGCCTTATTATTGGTTATTGTAAATATTTGCTTTTGCTTGTTTATTTGTTTTTGTTTTTAATTTTTATTAGCTACTATGAATTCTCACCCCTGTCGCTATGAGTTTGGTTCCAATGTTGTTGTAGGGAATGGAAGCTATAATAGGAACATGCATCAAGGTTGAAATAATCAAAGATGGGAGGAGCCACGAGGATTTGATCAACCCTTTCGGCAACAACCCCCTCCAAGGTGCCATGGGCAACGACCAGTCTATGATGCATACCAAGACGATAGTTATGGTGGACCTTTTCTTGACAACCAACCTCCACCAAATTACTATGGTCAAGAGCCATTCCAGGGTGCGTACCAAGATGATGGATATGGTGGACCCCCTTGCAGTTACCAACAAGCCCCACCATATGCCTATGAACCCCTCCCTCAACATAGCTTTGAACCACCATACTCACCAGCCCCTTACTACCAAACACCTTCATATGACCCGAACCATCATCCACCATACCAACCACCTTATGAGCCATATGAACCATATATGGGACCACCCCAATTCTAACCCATTACTCCCAAGAACCACCACCTCCATGTAGACTATGTCCATATCCATCAACCCAAGAGCTATATGATCCTAATCATCCAATCCGAGCGGAACAAGAATCAAAGGATCGTCTCAAGGAAACAGTGGATCAATTTCATGCAACTCTTCATCAATTGGAGCAAGCGATAAATCGATTAGCCTCCCAATGTTTGGATACTCAAGGAACTCCCATGGCTTTACGTGGGGAGCCTCATGAAAAATGTAGCACGAAGGAGACACCAGAAACTTTGGTGGACAGTGAGAGGCATGACTTTGTTTTGGAATAATTGGAAGAAGTTACGCTTGCCAGAGAAGAGGTGGAAGTAGTTGAGGATCTAGGTGATGCTGAACCTCCATGGGAATCAAGAGTTGTGGAGAATTCCGACAAGAAATTTGCAATTGATGCTAAGGAGGATAGTGCACAACCCCCAAGGCATGTACCTTATGAAGAACTGGACGGAACAGATCAAGAAGCAAGTTTCCTTGGTAATGATGATCATGAATCAAGCTCTCCTAGTGATGAACTTGCACCCGCAATTGAACTTCTTGAGCTTGAAGAATCCTCCCCAAGTGAATATGAAGATGATGTGGAGGTAGACTTTTCTCAGCCTCCAACTTATGACTTGAGTGACAGGGAAGAAGTAGAAGACTTTGATCAAGACGCGGTTGCAGTTGAAGGGGTTTGCAAGGAGGTAGCAGAATTCATAGAAGAGTACAAGGGAGTGGAGCTTGAAAGACCACTGGAAACACCACTCCCAAGGCCATTACCACCCAATACAAACTTCAAGTGGGTAAAATCCTTAGTCTTTATCTTCACCTTCCCACTTGAATATGGTTTGCTTGAAACTGATGGCCAGCTTAGAGCTCTTTGTGGCTTTAAGAGTAAGAGGGAGATGGTTAGTAATAGGAGTTGGCATGCAAGGTTCAATACGGTTCCATGCTCCAAATTGAGGTGCAAGGACTAATATAAAACTCGATTGAATGGGTTTCGGAAGATGTTTGGGTATCTCAGTGAAAATTCAGATTGCGTACCGCCCGGTTGGAACATGGTAGATAAAAGCGAAGACGGGTAAAAAAGCAAGGTTTGGGATCCTGGAATTTATTCTGACAATCAACACCCCTGGAGTCTTATCACTTGCTTTAACTTGCTCGAAGGCCTTATGTGCCTAGTTTGGGACCCTGGAGACCATTGGAATTGCAAACGTTGGTGGAGATTTTTGGATGAGTTCAAACATAAGCCACCATGACAAGAAGCTCACCAAATGTCCAACTTAAGAAATTTAACTAAAACTGCTAGGTGGGAGACAACCCACCATGGTATGATCATTCTTTTTCAATCTTAGTTTTATTTTGTTTTGTTTTATTCCTAGTTTTATTTTATTCTATTTTCTCTAAGTGACACTCATAACATCTGCATCAGCATCCCCACTTTACATGCTGTATACTACATAATTTAAAAAAAAACACACCACGCGTGGGCATAGGCCACGCGTGGGCGTCAATTTCAAATCGGCGTCTACATCCAACGACCAGAAAGTTGGGCTGGAATCGTGTAGCTGGTGTGCGATAGGCACAAATTGGCCCACGCGTGCGCGTCCATGACGCGTACGCGTCACTCTCATTTTAGCACACCACGCGTGGGCGTGCGCGACGCGCATGTGTCGCATGCAACTATATGCCCCTCAAATCAAACAGAGAGTTGTGCCAAAATGATGCTGGACTCGTGCGTTTAGCACAATTCTGGTCAATGCGTATGCGTGTTCCACGGGTACGCGTTATCTGCATTCACTCTTCTCATGCGTTCGCGTCTACAACGCTTACGCGTCGATGCAATTTTGCCTCATCCACGCGCACGCGTGACCCACGCGTATGCGTGGATTCGATTTCATTAACCCCCCTTAATGCGAGAACCCTAACCCTTCACGTGCCCCTTTCTTTCGCCCCTTCCCTCTCTCCCCTTTCTTCTCCTCCTCTTCCCCCTACCTCCCTTTACACCTTCCCGCCAGCTGGACCACCGCGGGCAGAACCGAAGCCGCCGTGCCGCCACCACCAGTGCTACCATACCATCCCTCTTTCTCTTCATTTCCATTTCTATCACTTCCCACCCAGGTTTCGCTGCACTCCAATTCCTTTTCTGTTCAAGTTAGTCAGTTAGCATCATTTACATTCTGTTCAAATTTAGGTTAGTTAGATAGGCATGTTTCGTAGTGGATTCTAGGTGGTTAGGTAGCTAGGTTGTGGTTAGAGGATTTAGCTCTGATAAGTGCTCCGTTCCTGCTG
>NC_029788.2:58488625-58557214 GCF_000816755.2 Arachis ipaensis
ATATAATATGCCCTGTGCTGACTTGTTATTGATGCTTTGTTCATCGTTCATTGTTTGCCTTTGACACTGGTTTCTTGTTGCTGCTGCGTCTTATCTGAATTTGATATGATCCTATCTGAGTTGATTTGATTACTTGATAATTAAATTGGTCATATCTGATTTTAGTAAAATTCATATCTGAGTTACTATAGCTATTCGATTCCTGTTGCAAGTTGGTCTTCATTATTAATTCAGTGAATTTACTTCCTTGAATACGTATCTCTTGCTATTGCTTAATTTCTGAATTTGATGAGGCTATGCTAATTGCATATACCTGCCTTTTGCTATCTTGGATTGGCTCAATTGCTATATTCTCCTCAATTTACATATGATTTTAATGTTTGTCATAGCCACTGGTTTCATAAGAAACCCAAACTGCTAAACTGAGTTTAGGCCTAGCCTGCTACTTTCTTCTGTTTTCTAATGCCTAAGTCACATGAGTTACCTTGTTCTTCATGCTGTTGCCTTATAAATATTCATGTGCTGCTTGAAATTGCTGGCTTATTGCATGTTTCTGTGCTGCTTTTCTAAAATTTCATTTGCTTTCTAAAGTGCTCCAATCCAATTTTTCCCATTTTAATTCCGCACTTGCATCTTTAAACTCAACCATGCTGCTTTGGTTGCAAATTTACCTTGACTTTATATTGATTCAATTTTCTGCTCACTACTATATTGCTTGCTAGTTTGGTACAATTTGTTCTGTGCCTCATATCAGCTGCTAACTCTGTTTGAAATTGCTATTGCTTACATTGTTCATTCTGCTGTTTGATTTTTCGGGAACGCCCCTTTTACTACCGAAATGCTGCCCAAATTTTTTCTGAAAAGCTGTTTTACTTAACTTTCACCCATGATTTGACTTTGGCACTTTTGACACTGCAATTTACTTAGTTTACACCAAAGCAATTTCATGAGATACTAGGCTAGCATTTCCATTCCATTTGGTTCCCTTCTTCATTGCATTACATTGTTGATGAATTTACTTCTCTTTGTGCTTTCTTTACCTGATTTATCATCAATAATCTGCATTATCTGCTTGAATATGAGTTGCTTGTTCTTCAAGCTTGTGCACTTCTGTTAGCTAGGAACTACAGTACCATGCCACTAACTTTAACTTTCCTTTTTAACTCTTGACTTCATTGACTTTCTAACTTCTCTCTTAGTTTTACACTAACTCCTTTCAACCCATTTCAAGGCATGTTTATTATTGTTTCCTGACAAACAAGCATTCTGCATTTCATTTAATGGTTTTTGGATTGTGATCCCTGATTGAATTCTTTGAATTTTACCTTGCATTCAGTCCAACATTCTATATAATTCTGACTCACTTCATGCTTTAGCTTTTATTCCTCTTTTGCACATCTACTGCTTGAATTGCTTGCTTACTATTTGCCTTCCTATTTTTTTTTGCTTTGGTTTAATAAATTATATCCTGGGAACTCTATTTTTCAGGATGTCTGATCCAAAAGGGAAAGGCAAAGCTAAAGCAGGCACGGGTAAAAGGAAAAGAGGAGAATCATCTGTTGCTCTGATAGATATTTTGTATGATGATTCCTGGCGTGAGAAAAACTTCACTACGCAGGAAAAAGCAGATCAACTAGTGCCTGCGACTGATCCAATCAAGTTTGCAAATCACTACTGTGAACTGAAATATCCGGTCTTTGTAGATAAGAAGCACCTAAATCTGGAAAAGACCCTCAGAATTCCACCTGAATTACAATAGTACACTACAGAGTAGATCAAACAGAGAGGCTAATTCTTTCTAGAGAGGAATTTGACTGAGGTTAATGCATCCTGGATTCGAGAATTCTACTGCAACTATTACAAGACGACCTTGGATGCAGTACAGCTAAGAGGGAAACAAATTTTAGTTACTGAGGAAGCCATTGAGGATATCCTCCATTTCCAGCCTAAATTAGATGTGCCAGATGGTTATCAATAGGCTGAGGAATCCATGAGGTTTATGAGTTTTGATTGGGAGGCGGTGAAGCGCACCATAGCCATTGATCCTGCTGTTCCCTGGGTTACGGGTAAGTCGACAATAAATCCAAAGGGCATCAAGATTATTTATCTTAATGATGAGGCTCAGCTATGGCAACAAATTCTGAGCAACTATGTTATGCCAAGCACTCACGAGACTGAGGTGCCAGCTGCACTTGATTACTCTCATCTGGTGCGTTATGGAAGGTAAGGACCTGTACCTTCCCCGATTTATCCAGCACAACATGGCCAGGGTTCATGTTCGAGGCACTCTACCCTTCCCCTATCTGATTACCCAGATGGGCCGCCGAGCTGAGGTACCATGGAAGCTTGAGGATGAGAGGCCACCAGCCGCCGACGGTAGGAAGATCATCCCACACGGCAGGAGGTTTGAAGCTCTGGGCCACAGACCTCCTTCTCTTACTGCCTCCGCTGACGCAGCCACATCCTCTACTGCCCCTTCAGCACCTGTTGAACCACCCACACCCACAGCACGCTCACTCGCTTTCCAGCCCATCTACCACCTAGTGCACCGACTCTTTGAGCGCCTGGATTAGATGGAGCGCCTGGATCAGATGGAGCGCCACAACCAGCGGCGTTATGAGCGGTCTGAGCGTCGCAGTAAGCGACGCCACGAGCATCTGAAGCTGATGATCAGGTCAAGACACACTGACATCCCCTCCGAGCCTGACACACCATCGGAGCCATCTGAGGAGGAGGCGGATGAGCAGGAGGAGGATGCACGGGCAGAGGATGAGCACTAGGAGCCTCAGCAGGCAGAGCCTCAACAGGCAGAGCCCCAGCAGGCAGAGCCCCAGCATGAGAAGCCTCAGCTTGAGCAGCCTGCTGGACCTCAAGCACCTTCACAACCAGAGCCCATAGAGACAGCATCAGCACACCCTTCAGGAGGTGACGACCCTTCACACCCAGCTTGACTGAGCATCGAGGACGATGCTATTATATAAGTGTGGGGAGGTCGCCATCTCTGGCGGATCTTATTTTGGTGAACTATTTTAGACCTTTTTCATCCTATTTTATTTCATTTTCTGTATTTTTATTTTATTTTATTTTATCTTACTCTTCTTCCAGTACTTGCACATTTTCTTTTACTGTACTCTTGTCTATTTCTACTTTGTTACATTTTGCACTTTACGCTATATATATCTTAGATATTTAGATGATTTGTACTCTTAGTTTATTAGTTGTGATATAAAAAAATATGGATTATTAAATTTAGTTTACCCTTTTTAGCATATGAGAAATTGGTTTAATTGAAAATAGAGAGTAACTAGAAATCTTTAGTTTTTCATAATCACAACAATCCACTTAGCATAGATATATAGTAATAAATGTTGGTCAATTGACGACATTTTCAAGGAATATATTTATTTTTATAAAAGCCATTTAAAGATTCACATTGATTTGAGTTGAAACTCTTTGCTCTTACTTGCATGATATACATGACTGATATATGGTTTTTGAGCCAAAGAACACAACCCGTGAGTTTTTGAGCTTAATTGCATGGTTACATTATTTACCATAACATTTCATTCTTGTGTGTTTCTTCACTATGATTGCAGACTTTACTTTGTTCCATTCTATATGTCCACTATTTAGTGTATTTATATGCTTGCATATGATTAAGGCCATTACTTATTTTTGCTCACTTATCCCAAATAGCCTACCCTTTTAAGTCATCCTTGTTAGCCACCTTGAGCCTTTTAATCCCCATTTATTCTGTATTTTACCACATCATTAGCCTTAAGCAGAAAAACAAATTAATTACACCTAAATTGAATCTTTGGTTAGGTTAAGATAGAGATTGTGTATTAACTAAGTGTGGGGAACCATGGGAACTTGGGTTGATAGGGAATGTGTTATGACAAGATATTTGGAATTTGGGTACCTACTCATGTGAGACCAAAACAATTAAAATACCATGTGCATTGATATCTTATGTTTAAAAAAAAATTCTATAATAAATAAAAAAAGGGACAAAATTACCCCAATAGTAAGTTAATGAAAAAAATCAATGCATATGTGATAAAATTAAAAATAATTTGGTACATGAGTATGTGATACAAAAGTGGAAAATTTGGTTAGATAGGCATAATTTTAGAATTGTATAGAGTATGTATATATTAGGTGAGATCTTAGACTAATCAAGGATTCAATTTATAGCTCCCTTGGCCATTCATATATCATCACCCTTGCCTTAACCCCATTACAACCTTGAAAAGACCTCATGATGTTTGCATGTGTACATTAAATATTTGTTGATTGGTTAGATGAAGAACAAAGTTTTAGAAAGCATGACTAGAGAAGAGTAGAGTGATTAATCCCAAACACTGAGTGATTAGAGTGTATATACAAATCCAGTGAGGGTTCAATAGCTCATTTCCATATATCCATGTTTGATCATTGCTTGTCTTGCAAGTTTGTGAACTCTTTTGATTAACTCAACTCAACTGTGAATGTGTTTTAACATGATTTAGCCCTTGGTTGTGCATATATGTTTCTTTGAAAAATTTGACTCAATTTAACCACATGTAAGCTTTATATATCTAGGTGGATAGTAATTAGAATTGCATAATTTATTTAGGTAGCTTGCATTTAGATAGATTACATTACATAGATTCCACCATTCTGCCTTCACTCTTTTTCAGTTTCTCTTGATTTTAGCATGAGGACATGCTAATGTTTAAGTGTGGGGAGATTGATAAACCACTATTTTATGGTTTATCTTGTGCTCATTTGAGTGGTTTTTCATCAATCCTTTGCTCACTTATTCATATAATTTGCATGGTTTTACAATTCCTTCCTTATTCTGTGATATATGTGAAAACATGTTCCCTAGACCTTAAAACTGCGAATTTTAATTATTCTTTATTACCATTCGATGCCGTGATCCGTGTGTTAAGTATTTTCAGGCTTTATAGGGAAGGAATGGCTTAGAGGACAGAAAGGAGACATGCAAAAGTGGATGGAACATGAGAAAATGAAGTTTTGAGAAACTGACAGCGACGTGCACGCATGGATGACGCGGACGCGTGCCTAGCGCAGAACACGAGCGACGCGTATGCGTGACAAGAAAAATCTCCAAATGACGTGCACGCGTGACTTACGTGTACACGTGACAGACGCCACGTGCAGAAAGTTGCAGAATTTGCCCCAAGCAATTTCTGGCTCCTTTTCGGCCCAAATCCAAGCTCAAGAACACAGAATAGAGGCTGGAGAATGGAGGAATCAAGATCATTCATTCATTATTCACAATTTTAGGTTTTAGATGTAGTTTCTAGAGAGAAAGGCTCTCTCCTCTCTCTAGGTTTTAGGATTTAGGATTTCTCTTAGTTTTAGGTTCATTCCTTCTCAATTACAGGTTCAATGTTCCTTTAATTTAGTTTTTCCTCTACTTTTATTTATTCTAGCATTCTAGTTTATCTATTTCCTCTATTGATTACTTTATGTTGCTATTTGGTTTATGAATTATTATGTTTAATTTGATTTTCTATTTAATACAATTTGAGGTATTTCAGATTTATGATTGCTTTCTTTAATTTATGTTATTGATACTTTTAATTTAATTTAGAATTCTTCCCTTTTGGCTTTGGTTGAGTAATTTGTGACACTTGAGTTATCAAACTCATTTGTTGATTGATAATTGGAATTTGTTGGTTGATTTGGATCCCTTTAAAGCTAGTATTTCCATAGGAGTTGACTAGGACTTGAGGAATCCCATTGATTGGTCCACTTGACTTTCCTTTATTTAGTAAGGGTTAACTAAGTGGGAGCAATAAACAATTCTTATCACAATTGATAAGGATAACTAGGATGGAATTTCTAGTTCTCATACCTTGCAAGGGTTTTCATGATCATTAATTTACTTTCTTGCCAATTTATTTTCTTGTTCCCTATTTCAAAAACCCAAAAAGATACTTTTCCATAACCAATAATAAATCATACTTCTCTGCAATTTCTTGAGAGACGACTCGAGGTTTAAATACTTCGGTTATAAATTTTATTGGGTTTGCTTTAGTGACAAACAAAATTTTTGTACGAGAGGATTCTTTGTTGGTTTTGAAACTATACTAGCAACGAGAATATATTTGTGAAATTCTTTACCGACAGAAAATCCGAATCGTCACTAACGCTCACGCCCAAGTTCACTCAAAGAGCATCTTCGATGCTTACATCAAAGAAGAACTGAACCACTTATACTTGGCGCTCACTTTCAAGCTCAGTAACAAGTGCCAGGCCCAAGCGCCAAAATGCAAATCCAAAGGCTCCTTTGAAGCTTCACTCTTTTCACATCAAAGGTCCACCGAAACTTCAAGCAAGCAAAGCCCACTCATATCACTCAATCAAGGCCACAAGAAGCATCTAAAATAGTTTATTTTCCTTTTGTTGTAATTTGCTTTTAATTTCATTTAATTTTGTAATTTAGGAGAGCCTATATAAAGGCTTTAGTTTCATAGACTTAGGAGGATCATCCTGGGAGGATTCTTCGGACTCTCCCTTCATACACTCTTCTTCTCCTTTATTTTCTTTCATATCCACATTGTAAATTTTAGTTATGAATCTTTAATTTTCATTTGGGAAAGGAGCTCTGTTGTGATCCTAATGAATTAATGAAATTCTTCTTCTCATTCTGCTTGTTGTAGCTAAGGGAAAGCTTTTGTGCTTCATAGATCTATTCACTACCGAGAAGGGGTTTAGATCTCTTTGAATCTCTATGTGAGCCTTGAGAAAGGGATCATAGGATTTAGTTTGAGGCTTCTCCCTCACAACTCTTTTGATCAATACACTCTTAGTTGGTACGTGACATATAACCTCTTTGAGTTGAGATCCTAAAAGTTGTGTGGCTTATGGATTAGAAATTGAACTTCACCTCTTCTCATGAACAATTAGATCAAGAGATTCGCGATTGATTGTGTTAAGGGAAATTGAGTTTCCAAGAGATTGAAATTCAATTATTGACAATCCGCCATAGATCTACTTCATTTGATTGAGAAGGAGTGAGACCCATTGATTCAAGAGGAATCAACATCTCCAATCCCTTATGTTTTCTATCTTTATTTTCCATCATTTACTTTCTTCACTTTATTTCCTTGTACTTTCATTTGTTGCCATTTATTTTCCAGCACTTTAATTCCTTGCAATTTACTTTCTTGCACTTTATTGCTTTTTTTTAATTTCATGTCATTTAAATTCCTTGTTGATCATCACTCTAAATTGAACTGTCTAACTAGAATAATCAATTTTCTATTGATTGCTTAATCATTTAATCCTAGTTGGGTCGATCTCACTCTTGTGAGTTTTATTACCTGATACGACCCGGTACACTTGCTGGTAGTTAATGCGGAGAATTAATTTTTTTCGTCATCACCTTCTCACCATTTGATTTTCCTTTCCCTTTTTTGTTAATTGTCATTTAGCTTCTTGTTATTTACATTTCTTGTCTATTATTCAAAACCCCAAAAACACCTCTTCATAGCCAATAATTGAGCACTTCATTGTAATTCTTATGCAGAACGACCCAGAATTAATACTCCCGGTTATTTTGATTTGTATTGTGCCAATCTTTTAAACTTTAATTGGTGGATAAATTGTTAGTTTGGACTATGCTTGCAACGAAATTCCTTTGAGAAATTCTTGACTGACATTTATCTTCCATCAAGTTTTTGGCGCCGTTGCCGGGGAATTACAAATGTGTGCCTTGTTATTGGTTATTGTATATATGTTAATATTGTGAATATGTTTGTCTTTTGGTTTTTTTGTTAGGTTTTGCTAGTTTTAGGAGTTTATTTTCATTATTTCTTATTAGTTCTTGTTTTTATTTTCTCTTTTCATTATGAATTCTCCCGGGTCGTCTTCCCTAGGAGTTGCAATTGAGGTGCTCAATTATTGACTATGGGGGAATGGGAGTTAGTGACAAGAAGCAATTAATGTAAATAGCAAGAAAGAAAATAAACATGCAAGAAATTAAATGAAAGCAATTAAATTCAAGGCAATTAATCAAAGAAAAGGGAAATTCAAATGCTAAGAAACCTCTTGGCATGGATTGAGAGCTAAGGTTACCTATCCTAGCCATTAACCACAAATATATGATGATTATAAAGAGTTAATCCTACTTAGTCAACCTTAACATCGAGGAATAAGTCAAATAGGCATAATTGATTTCAATCCACAAGTCCTAGCCAACTTTATTAATGGAAGGCTTAGAGTTAATGGAAACCAAATCAACTAACTACTCTAATATATCATCAAGAATGGACATCAATTACTCAAGGGTCACCCAAGTCCTCAATTCCAATCCAAAGGTGGAGAAAAACTAAGTAAAAACTAAGCCAAGGATTTTTATTAAACACTTGGTGTACATGAAAATAAAAGCATATTAAATTGCAATAATAATAAAATCTAAAGCTACCAAATGCAAGAAAATAATAATAACAACTAAAGAAAGCAATAATAACATGGAAACATAAATTTGCCTTAAATGAAATTAAATTCAACAACAGTGTTCATGACATAAAAGTGACAAAATAAAGGAAATAACAAAAGAAATGAAGAAGATCAAGACAAAAGAGTATGAAAACATAAATGAAACTACACTAGAACAAGAATTAAAGACTGAAGTTAAGGAAAATTAATCTAAGAAAACCTAATTTCTAGAGAGAAAGGGGAGCTTCTCTCTCTAGAAAACTAAGACAACATAACAAAAAAAAACTAAGTGCTCCCCCCTTGTCTCCTCTTGGATTAGGGTTGAAATAGCTTCAGAAATGAGTTGGATTGGGTTTTCGGGGCCCAAAATTCACAGCCAGCGAATTGCATTAATGAGGTCACGTGCTGGGACCTGTGCATATGCACAGACGTGTGCGTACACACACTTTCTATTTTTCCACTTGTGCGTACGCACATAAGGTTATGCGCATGCACACTTGCTGATTTGCTCCAAACTCCATTTCTTCATGGTTTCTCCACTTTTGCATGCTTTTTCCTCACTCCATCAATCCACTCTTTGCCTTACAAGCTTGAAATCACTCAACAAACACATCAAGGTATTGATGACTTGCATCATCATCTACCCTTCTTTCTTGCATAAAGAAGACCATAAAAGAGCATAAATCTCATTTGATCAGTACAATTCATGCATGATTTGATGAATATTATGGTACACTACTTTGAGATGAGTTGTGCTGAATTTCAGGTGAGAAAAGCATCAAAAAAATGGGGTAGAAGACAAACAAGAAGCTGGGCGTGTGAAACTGGCGTGACACTTGAAGCAAACGCCACAAAAACGCACTGGCGTGGCACGCCAGGAGCTGGGCGTGGCACACTAGTACTAAAGTCCAGAGAAGAGATTCAAAGCGTTCATATGGGCGTGGCACACCAGAGACTGGGCGTGGCACGCTGATACAAAATTCCAGAGAGCTATAATAGAGGACATAAAAGGGGCGTGGCACGCCAAGCTGGGCGTGGCACGCCGGACTCATTAACCACTATGGGCGTGCCACTTGAGCAAAGGGGCGTGGCACGCCAACTCTCCATCCCAAGAAGAACCTTCACTATGGCGTGCCACTTGGTGTCGAAGGCGTGGCACGCCAGCCCCAAGAAGTCACTTGGGCGTGCCACTTGAGAACCCAGGCATGGCACGCCAAGCTTGAGGAGTTCACAAACCCATGGGCATGCCACTTGAGCAGCATGGCATGGCACGCTGGTACAATAATCCAGAGAAGGGGCTGAAGGCAATTGAAGACTGGGCGTGCCACTTGAGCAACCAGGCGTGGCACGCCAATGCACAAAGGACCAAAAGCAAGGACTGGGCATGCCACTTGGTATCGAAGGCGTGGCACGCCAACCTTAGCATCTCACTATGGCGTGCCACTTGAAGGCTGAGGCATGGCACGCCAACTACTGGAACCAAGACAAGATCATGGGCGTGGCATGCCAGCCTTTAGGCGTGGCATGCTGGTATAAGTTTCCAGAGAGGATGAAGGAGGCCAATTACATGGGGCGTGCCACTTGAGTTCGAAGGCGTGGCACGCCATTCACTATTCTTCACTTAGGCGTGCCACTTGAGTAGCCAGGCGTGGCACGCCAGTGTCATTCAGAAGAGGAGCATTGAGGTGTGCCACTTGAGTTCGTGGCGTGGCACGCCAAACAGAGCAACCACTCACTCACAAGAGGGGCGTGGCACGCCAGACCCTGGGCGTGCCACGCTAGTTCAAATTTCCAGAGAAGCCATCCAAGCATAAAGCAAGTGCGTGGCACGCCAGTACAAGTTTCCAGAGGCAAAGAGAAGTGAGAAAGGCAAGGGGCGTGCCACTTGAGTTCGAAGGCGTGGCACGCCAACACAAGAAATCCACTATGGCATGCCACTTAAGCTCGAAGGCGTGGCATGCCAAGGTTGAAAGAGGGACGAGCGTGCTACTTGAAGGATTAGGCGTGGCACGCCAAGCTGGAAATGAAGAGCACGTGACACACCAGAGGCACGCCAGCCACACGCCAGCTGAGAAGTCATGCTTATTGAGTGTTTTCTTTTCCCTCCAAAATGTAATTTTCCTTTCTTACTTTTGTAATTCTTTTATTTTACTAGGAGTAGTATAAATACCCCCAAGGAGTACTGAAGAGGGGGGTTAAGCAGTCAGTTTTAGATCCACTTTTACACTTCACTTTTGAGTACCTTTTGAGCTATGAGTAGCTAACTACCCTCTCATTGAGAGAGGGAGCTTTGTTGTACTTGATGGATGAATGACAGTGAAATCCTTCTTCTTTTCATCTTCTCTTTGATTTGATAGAAGGAATTTCGTTCTTAATGCTTAGTGTTCAATTATCTTGGGAAAGAGATTGAATGCAATTGGGTTTCATGGGAACCTTGGGAAAGGAAACATGAAACCATGCTTGAAATCCCTTCTCACATTAGAGTAGAATCTGGGTTTTGGTGTTTGGATATGTGACATATAATCCTCCCTCTACTTGGACCTATGATGGTGTGTGGTATAATCAGGGACCAAGCATATCTCTCTTCATGAGCAATTAGACCAAGGAATTGGCTATTGATCAAGATCTGAGAGATTGAGTCACCAAGGGATTGGGGCTCAATCAATCATGATTGCCAAGAGGTCAATGAGTTGCATGATTGAAGATGATATAAGCTAGACTTGATCCAAAGAGACAACATCTCCCAATCTCAATGAATTTCCCCATTCTTATCTATCCATTTCTTTATAGCTTAATTTTACATTCAGCAATTCCCCATTCCCATTTACATTCAAGTCATTTATGATTCTGCACTTTACTTCCTACCATTTATATTTCTGCACTTTATTGCTTTTCTTTATATTCTAGTCATTTACATTTATGTCATTTACAATTCTGCACTCTGCAATCCTATTGATCCGCTTGACTAATTCATCAGTCGATTAAAACTGCTCGAATTTGCCAATCTATGTGGATACGATCCCACTCCATGTGGGTTATTACTTGATGATAATTTTGGTGCGCTTGCCAAAAGGACTAATTCACCAATTTTGAATGGGGTGTAAATTCCGGTCATCAGGTATCAAATAGAATTAAAGTGAATAGAATTTAGCAATTAAGGGCCTAAAAGGCATGTTTTCACTTTTGAGCACAATTTATAGAGAATTTAAAAAACCAAGCTATTTCATTGAATAAGTGTAGGAAAAGTTGATAAAATCTACCCAATTAGAGCAAATAAATATCTTGAAATGTAGATTCATCACATCTCCACACTTAAACAATAGCATGTCCTCATACTATACTCAAGAAAGAAAAAATGGGTATTACATTTATTCAATGCAAAGAAACTACCTATATGCAATCTATCTAAATGAATGCAACCACTTAGTAAAAAATGAATCAATTTCCAAGAAAGCATGTATGAACATAAGGGCTAAAGCAATAGCAATCAAATCAAATCCACAATTGAATCGAGTTCTTGAAGAGAGTTGACAACTTGCAAGAAAGGAGATAATCAATGGTGGGAACATAGAATTTGAGCAATCGAACCCCTCACTGGATGTGTATACACTCTAATAGCTCCGGATGTTAGCTTTTCAACGCAACTAAAACCGCCTCATTTGAACCTCTGAAGCTCAAGTTATGATCGATTAAGTACGAAGAGGTTAGGATTGACAGCTTTACAGTTCTTTCATTTCTTCAGGAGTTCTCCCACTTTGCATGCTTTTCCTTCATTCCTTCAATCCAATCTTTGCCTTTTAAACCTGAAATCACTTAACAAACATATCAAGGCATCGAATGGAATTAAAGTGAATTAAATTTAGCTATTTTAAGGCCTAAAAAGCATGTTTTCACACTTAAGCACAAATTTAGGGAGAATTACAAAACCATGCTATTTCATTGAATAAATGTGAGAAAAGTTGATAAAATCTTCCAAATTAAGCACAAGATAAACCAAAAAATTGGGGTTTATCAAACCTCCCCACACTTAAACCAAGCATGTCCTCATGCTAAGAATAAAGAAGGACAAGAAAATGGGTATGAACATTTATTCAATGCAAATAAACTATATGTACCTATCTCTATGAATGTAACTAAATGGAAAATGATTCTACCTACTTGGTTAAAAGTAAATCAATCCCCAAGAACACATATGCACATGTAGGGCTAAGTAGTATGATGATTCATGAATCCTACCAATTTGAATATCAAAATAAAGTACAACTAGACTTGCAAGAAGAAAAGCTCATTAAAGCCGGGAGCAAGGAATTGAGCATCGAACCCTCACCAGAAGTGTATCTGCTCTAATCGCTTAAGTGTATAGGGTCAATCACTCAATTCTCCCCTAATCATGCTTTCCAAGATTTGTTTTTCATCTAACAATTAACAATTATTCAATGCATGCATACATTCATCATGAGGGCTTATTCATAGGTTGTAATGGGGCTAGGGTAAAGGTGAGGATGCATATGGTCAAGTAAGCTTGAAATTTGAATCTTTGATCAACTTAAACTTCTCACCTAACCTATGACCACCTATACAATTTGAGTACTAACCTAACTACCCATTCTTCAATTTTTCACATACTCATGCATTCCCTTTAATTCACATTCCATATGCATTGATTTTTATTGTACTTTACTTTGGGGTATTTTGTCCCCTTTTTATTTCTTTTTCTCTTTTTTTTTTCTTTTTTTATATATATATATTTTTTTCTTTTTCTTTATCATTTTTTTCTAAGGTATATACAAACGTATCAATGCATATAGTTTTACATATTTAATACATGAGTATGTACCCAATTCCCAAAATTTTGACGAAAATATAAAAACACCCTTTTATCCCAACCTAATGTTCCCAACTCTCCCAAACTTGAATGATAAGCACTCTCACTAGCCTAAGCTAATCAAAGATCCAAACAAGAGACATTTATTATTTTTCACTTAAGGCTTATAATGTGCTAAAATAAAGAACAAATGGGTTAATCATAGGCTCAAAGTTGGCTAACAATGGGAGAAAAAAGGTAAGGCTATTTGGGTTAGTGAGCTATTCGAAATGATGGCCTCAATCATATAAATGCATATATACATGGAATAATGGACATATAGACTCAAACAAATCAAAGATTACAATCATAGAAAGAGAACAATGCACACAAGAATGGAAAATAAGTGGTTATAAGATGTAACCACACAATTGGGCTCAAAACTCACATACTTGTGTTCTTAGCTCAAAAACCATGTTCCAAAATACATTCTTCAAGCAAGCTCAACACAAATTTTTTTTTTCAAATTGGTAGGGTGCCCTAAAAACAGTTTCTTGGAAAAGAAATCATCACCCTAACCAAGTGGTCCTAATATAAAAAGAAATGATAGAATATATACAAATTATAACTAACCTGCAACCTATCATGCAATGCAACAACTAACTAACAAAGAAATTTAAAAAAAAATTTGGTGTCGAGAAAGGAAGTTGTTACCCATGGAGATCGGTCGGACGACTTCCCCACACTTAAAAATTTGCACTGTCCTCGGTGCATGCAAAGAAGAGCAAGGTGGACGGGTTGCTACAACTTGTTGAGCTTCTTCAAAAGGTTGTGTGGATGACTTGTTTGTTGCCCCCATTTAGAAGCTTTTCCTTTCCCTCTTGGTGGTCATCCTAAAAGGAAAGAAAAAGAAAGAAAATTAAACCTATAACAAAGATATCAAAGCAATAGAGCATAGGCGGGGGATAATGCCAAATAAGAGTAAGGTTCTAACTACATGCTAGCTACGCGTGTGAGTGGGAAAGAAATATAAGCTAAGGCACACTACAAGAAAATAAGTTTTCTTCCACGCTTTTAAAGCATGCTGAATAGTGCTAAAAAGCGTGCCGATAACTTTTCGCCACGCTTTTTGAGTTATCGGCACGCTTTTGAAAGGGTCACATCTGTCGGCATACCGGTTGCTCTGTCGCCACGGTTTTTTAGATCTATCGGCACGCTTTTCTTTTGACCACGCTTTCAACTCTTGCCACACTTAAAAGCGTGGCCATAGATGTTATCTATCGGTACGCTTTAAAAGCGTACCAAAAAGTTCATATATCACCACGCTTTTGAAGCGTGCCAAGAAAGTTGGTTTTGGCTACGCTTTGAAATCGTGCCGATAGAGCACATACAGCCACGCTTTTAAAAGCGTGGCTTTCCCACTAAAGCCTTTTGCCACGCTTTCAAAGCGTGGCCTATTCCTTTGTCAAATTAAAAAAAAAAGAGGAAATTAGAATGCATAATAATAATTAAAAAATTAAAATTCTATAATAATAATTAAAAAGAGAAAATTAGAAGGCATAAGAATTGATTTTTTATTGATTTACATGAATTATTTACATGCTATAATAATAATTTAAATTAAAACTGTAATATTCCCAAAGATATGAAGGATGGAAAACCAAAAAGTGATATCCAGTAGAACTATGATTAACAAAAAGTTGATGTGGGAAGAACTCCTGCTACCATTTGCTTTAAAACTCCTCGTCTTCACTGGCCGCAGCTTCTTCCTTATCATATTTTTCATCAGCCCTCTTCATGCTCTCCTTCTCCTTCTCCCTTTTCTCCTCCTGCTTCAGCAGCATTATAATTTTCCATAGCCTTCTCATATTCTGCGCTTTAAGCTTAGCAACTTTATCAGAATAAGGCTTCTTCTTCTGAACCACACATCAAGACACTTGAATCAACATCACATTGACAAACACATCATAAGAGAAAGATAAGCTTTATAGACTTACACATTATATATTGTACTTTTATCATTTAGTATTTCAATTTTCATTTTCACATGCAGAAAATAGAATTTTAAAAATTACCATTAGTTACATTCAAAACACCAGTAGCACTTTTGTTAAGTACTGGTTGCAGAAGAGGTCCAATCACCATTGCTGGGTTAATTGTTTTTTTTTTTTTTTTTTGCAAATTTCCAAGCAGCATCTTTAGCCAATGTATTTGAAAGCACATACCAGTACCATGACTGAAAAAAAAGGAAAATGGGAAACGAAATTGGTGGTACCAAAGTCTCAAATTTACAAGGGATTGAGCTTATTCATATGAATCAAAATTAAATCAGCAACACGTAAAGCTAATTCCACTCCTACTATTCTTTCTTTCTATCTTTCATTGTTCCCATTGAGTCATTGTCTGGCCAAGTAACAGATTAAAAAAGAGAAAGGACAATGATAAAAGAAGGAAAAGCACAGAGAGTGTATTAACTAAAATACAACTAAGGCTCAACTATATACTTGCATCAAACTATATTAATTAATAACAAATGCTAGAACATGAAGCTAGGTTAAATTGTTTGGCATAAAAGTGACAAAATAACTGAAATCTAAATAGAGAGTGTACATTGGATTTTTTCTAGAAGGGCAACTAAAAAAACTCCAGTACCTTGCTCCCAGAATCCAAATGACCATTCATCTTCACCATAAATCTGTGTCAGCAGAACACACAACCCTAATAAGTCGTCATGTGACAAAAAAATGTTCATATGAAATTGAACAATTACTATAATCAAGATTTTCAAGCAAGTCCACAAGAAACCATACCAGGACATAAGTGTGTGATTGTGTAGGTTAACCATGATCAACTCACCCTAAATAGAGCTCCAAGTGGACTCTCCTTGGTCCCTTTTCAGAATTTAAGTGTTGATTCTGAACAGATAACATGGGAAAGAATTCATACTGCTTCAAAATATCATCACTTTTTGCAGGGAACTTACAAGCACTTTTTACAGAGAAAACTGACTGGAAAAATTGCTTGCAAAGAAAGATGTTCCACGTTAATTCTTAAACTTACAAGCCATGGGAATATAGAACACAATTAAATAAAAGCTTTAGCAGTTGCTTTTGTATGAATAACAACAGTATTGTACTAAAAGTAATACTAATAGTTGGAGGAATTCTTTCAATTTAAGAAAATATGCCCTGTATCAAAAGTCAAAACCCACCCAAAAGAGAAACATTCAATTTCTTTAGCACTAAACCTACCATCCAATCTTGGCGTTTAGAAAGCGATGTTAATTCAAATGAAAATTCGGAAGAAACATTCAATTCCTTTGCCAACTCAGGTGCATTTTTGAAAAGGAAAAGTAATGAATTGGAATCAGTAACAGCAAAATCATATGTGGATTCCACAATCCTATTTGTGCCTGCCAACCCACATGAAAACTATTAGGAATTAATTACAAAAGAGTTAATCAGATAAAGACATTTGATTACTAGAACAATAATAGAGAAAGAAAATACATAGAGGAACTCATAGATACATTTTAGACACTAGATTGTTCTAGATTAACTCTTTAGAATTTCAGAACTTCAAGATTATTAAAATGGCCAACAAAGCTGTAATTTTCGCTAAACATTGCTAGGTTTCAATACCTTCATTATGGAAAGTATGCTGAAAAACAATCCTCTTCGGTGCAGACATGGCATAAGGAAAGAACTGAGATGATAATGCCAAAGCAGACACACTGAGATGCAGCAGAAATTGCAAGATGGATGACCTGGCTAGCCACTGCCCACAAATGGGCAATAGAGGACCCATGGACCAACCAGTTACAACAACAACTAACGCAGACACAATGACATCAGGAACATAGTGCCCTGTAATTTGATGTTATATGCAGCAAGAATTATAATAAGTTTGCTAACTTCATTATTTTATAGAACATGTTTATCTACATAACTTATAAAATCTGTGCAACTAATAGAGGCACCTCAAGCAGGATAATCCCATACATATATTTTATTTGATTTTACCCAACTAGAATTTACATGTATTCTATACAGATGTAGTACATGTGTGTAGAAAAAACATATTGCTAAACATCAGCTATGCAATCATTCTAGTTCCTGGGATGCAAAATAAAGTTTAGGAAATAATGTGAATGTGAAAGTTAAGTCACCAATACAATATAGCAATAAAATTTCCTGGTAAATGATTTTTAAAAGTCTAATGATTCCAGAAACTAAGATCTGGTTGTTATTGTAGACCTTAAATGAGGTTTCTGATACATTAGTTTGATAACTAGGATCATAAAAAGTAAATAGTTCTTTATTTCAAAGAGCACACTAACCATATGGAGGAGGAAGAGAACCCATCATGCTCATCTTCTCTATTAGAAACTGGACAAGAAAGCCGCCAAAATAAACAGTATAGGCAAGGCATAGAACTAGTGGTAATATGTAAAACATAGTTGATCTGCAGAAGAAAAAAAATGAGTAGCAAAGGTGAGAGAAAGAAAGATCGCATCAGCATATCAATGTTGAGAAAAAACAAAGATGAAGCAAGATATGAGAATATCCTTTTTTTAATATATATATATATATATATATAAGGAGGGGAATATCTGAGTTATTGGCGTCCAAAGGATTTGACTGATAAGCAGTAGGATACCCATGCAGGAAGCATGAATGCAGATATTAAAAAAGTCAGAAAACCTCTAGTCAACCCAGCTACAAGATAAACCTGCTTTTACTAAGATTGTTTAGCCATACAACAAGAGTATATCATGTTGTAAAGAGAACAAATTGCCTTGATATATGCTGAATTTACAAACCAAAGTTAATACGGCATAGAACCCAAATGCTCCCCAGAACCTTGC
Source organism: Arachis ipaensis (assembly GCF_000816755.2). Classification (NCBI taxonomy): domain Eukaryota; kingdom Viridiplantae; phylum Streptophyta; class Magnoliopsida; order Fabales; family Fabaceae; genus Arachis; species Arachis ipaensis. The sequence continues at coordinate 58,506,754 of NC_029788.2, forward strand.
TTCATCACATAGAGCCTGCAAGTTGTCAAAAAATTTTTTAGTTACCTTGGACCGTAACCACTACAAAAAAAATAAATAGTTCAACCAAATAAATCAAGTCACAGATGAACCTATAAATATTTACAAAGACCAGAAATGAAGGTAGCACAAGCCAAAGAATGCACTTAAAGCACATTAATAGCTATAAAAGCTCTTGGGTAACAAAGGTAACGCATTAACATAAACACACACAATATTCAATCAAATTTGCAAAAATTGCTTTCCTTGATTTGTACCATATATAAAATAAAAATAAAAAAATCAATGGATCCATAGTGCATACTTAGGAGCTTCAATTTATCTCAGAATTGTAATGTATCTTCCTTGTTCTATATAACAAGCAAAAAATACCCTTCAAACACCCCAATAAAAATGTGCAATTTTGCCTTAAAATTTATTACAGGCAAGATCAAATTAAAGTAGGATATCAGGCATGAAGAATAGAAAACCACCATTCTCATCATTGCTCCTATGAGAAAAGCTATACTCATCATGAACAAATTAAATGCAAAATGCTTTCCAGGGATGTTTAAGTTTGAAAATCAAAATTACTATCTCAGGTAGATGTAAGAGCAGTTTTCGTTTCCATACAATTCTTAAAGAACATGATTATTCAAGGATCAAACAAGTTGACTTGACATCAATAACAAGAACGGCTAGTCTTAGTGCAAAGATTTTGAGAACAAACACTGAAAATAATTAAGTTGCATGTCATTTTATTTTGCTATCAAGTTTCATTACTTGTTTCAATTGGAAAAACAATCCGATTTTATCTCACTAAACAGGGTTTTACGTACGGATCAATCTCTGGCACTGGACTAACAAACAGTTCTGAGTACCTATAAATTCCTTGAATCACAAAAACTTAAAAACATTGAGAGTCTCAATTGAAACAGGAATTCTGAATTAGTAGTTCCATACATTCTTCCATAAATATTTAGCATTAAAAAAAGCCCATGAAATTAACCACATTATCAATGGTGAGAGGTCCAAATCTAAAGCAAAAAGAAAATTCATTCACACCAAACATTGTAGTTTCATATTAATATGAGGAACAAGTATATATAAACATAACCAGATTCAAAATCTAGAAATCAAATTTAAGTATAAAACCCAAATTCCCAAAAATAAAATAAAATATGAAGAAAAACATGACATTGAACAACACTATGCCACAGGACGTATTATCACTATCAAAATACATAACCATTTTGATAAAATAATAATGAATAATTAAAAAGAACATTGCTGGAAAAACCTCACCTCCACCAGAAAGCTTCAAGAACACATGGTTTTGATAAAAGAAAAACAAAGAAGCTTAGCTCTTGAGAGATGGTCAAAGAGTGAAGAGGATGAGCAAACACCTGCTCCCCAACTACTCAGCAGCACCTATGACTAATCACCATCTAGAAAGTAATAGAAAATGATCTACAATGGAATAATAAGCAGTGAATAACATTGAAAGAACGCACCAAGCATAATCGTAAGTAAACAAAATCGATAAAGCTAGAAAAAACAAACCTTGATGCCAGATGTGGGATGAGAGGCGAGCAGAACCGCGACACAGAGAGAGGCGAGCAGCACCACGACCAGGGCTGGGTTCGAGAAGATGAGGCTGAGCAGAACCCGTGACAGAGAGAGGCGAGCAGCACCACTACCAGGGCTGGGTTTGAGAAGATAAGGCTGAGCAGAACCGCGACAGAGAGAGGCGAGGAGCACCACGACCAGGGCTGGGTTCGATCGCGAAGATGAAGCTGACAGCGCGTTAGCTTTTAGGGTTCGAGAGGGTTCGAGTGAGAAGATGAAAGCTGAACTTTTAGGGTTTCATTGTTTTAGTTAGTGTGTAAGTTATTAGTGTGTGTTGTTAGGTAAAATTTGATAACTTAGAAAAAAAAAGGTTAAGTGTGGGAAAAATAGGTGGGAAAATACACAAGGTATAGCCACGCTTTTTAAGTGTGCTAGTTTCTTTCTATGGCCACGTTTTTCAAGTATGGAAAAAAAGCGTGGCCAAATATCAAATCAATGGCCACTCTCATAAAAGCGTGCCGATTTTTCTCTATGGGTACGCCTTTCAAGCATGGCAGTAAGAAAGCGTGGCCAAATTTCAAATAAGTGACCACCCTTGAAAAAGCGTGCCAATTTTCTTCTATGGCCACGCTCGTGGCTAAATCACAAATCAATGGCCACCCTCGCAAAAGTGTGTCCATAGACCACTTTTGGGCACGCTTTAAAAGCGTGGCAAGAAAAAGGGTGCCGACAGGCTTTTTTTCTTGTAGTGGCATATCACTACACTTGATGCAAGGGTAAAGCCAAAGCATGAAGAGCATGTTGAGCATCAAGTTCAAACGGAAATTGACACAAACAAGATTAGGGATAAGCATGAGAGTATTTGGCCCTATCCTAACACAATGACAATAATGTACAAAAACAAGGGATCATGAGTTAGGAAGGACTAAAGCACTAGTCTTGTGTGTAGAGCAAATATTATAATTAATACCAAACAAGTCACGAAGAACCAAGATTAACCAAGAAATTCTCAACAATTGAGTATTAGAGTTCAACACCATTATTACAATAAGAACATAGAAAAGAAAGGGAAAACATGATACAAAAATAAAATTGAAATGCAATGAATGAAAATGAACAAATGCAACATGCTAAAGGACAATGAAAAATAAGAAGAATAAGAAGTGGAAGTTTGAAGAGAGTGAGAAGAAGAAGAAAGTAAGAAAGTGAAGAAGGAAGAAGAAAGAAAAGAAGAGAAGAAGGGAATAGAAAACAGGGTAGAAACAGGGGAAAACAGAGCGCGGAAGGCGACACGTAAGCGTCGCCCACGCGTGCGCGTGGGTGGCAGGGTAGACAAGCAACGCGTAGGCATCATGCACGCATATGCGTACATAGAGAGAGTGCAAACCGACGCGTCCGCGTGATGCACGCGTACGCGTGGGATGAGAATTGTGCCTGAGGTACAATTCTGGCACTAAGTTGACATAACTCTCAGGAAAAGGTATGGGTGCTGCACTGACGCATCAACGCGTACGCATAATGTACATGTACGCGTGCCTGCCCCCTTTTTAAAAAAAAACTTAGAACAAAAACAGGGCACTCTCCTAATCTACAAGCATTCTAAAACAATCAAAAATCAAATTTAACAACAAGTCTTTTTAGTTTTTGAAAAATTTTCAAATACAAAACAAACAAAATTTTACACCTCAAGCAAAATACAATTTAACAACAACAACTCTAATCAAAACATGAATTTAACAAACAACCTATCAATAAAAGCAAAATGTATAAGAGTATATAAAATAAGAAAAACTACCTACAATGGCAACTCAATTCATTTATTGGTTATATTTAAAAGAGAATGGAAAGAGTTTACCATGGTGGGGTGTCTCCCATCTAGCACTTTTATTTTAAGTCCTTAAGTTAGACATTTGGTGGGATCCTTGCTATGGTGGCTTATGCTTGAATTCATCCTGGAATCCCCACCAATGTTTGCATCTCCAATGTCTGCCGAGATCCCAAATTAGGCGCATAAAGCCTTTAAGTAAGCATAGGTAAATGGCAAGGCCCCAAGAGTATTGGTTGTTGAATGAATTCCGGGGTCCCAAATCTTGTTCTTGCACCCATCTTCTTGTTGACTACCATAGTTAAGTTTGGTTGACAAGGCTTGTGAATTCTCAATTAAGCATCCAAACATTCTCCTAGATCCATGCAAATTGGTTCTACACCAACCATTGCTATTCAACTTTGAGCATGCTATCATCATGAGCTTAGAGTGATGTTTCCACTAACCATCTCCCTTTTGCCTTTAAAGCCACAAAGAGCTCTAAGTTGCCCATCCGTCTCAAGCAAACCATATTCAAGTGGGATAATAAAGCATAGAGATGAGAAATTTACCCACTTGAATGAAAGAATAGATGGTGATGGATTGGGGAGAGGTGTTTCCAACAATCTTGTAAGCTCTACTCCATTGTGTTCTTCCTTGTCAACTTCCACCTCTAGGCAAGTTTCTTCACATTCAACCCCTTCCTCTTGGTAGCTTTCTTCCAATTCAATTTGTTCTTCATCGCTTACCAAGGGTATGGGAGGTGAAGTATCTTCTTCTTTAATCTCCATGTCAAGCCCAATGGGAGAGGATTCAATTGTACATAAGAATTCCTTAATGATTGAATCCATCTCTTGGTCAACCTCTTCAAAGTCTTCAACCATGATATGTCTTGTACACCCTCCTCAATATCAATGTCAAGCTTCTTGGAAGAGGGCTCTATGACTCCACATCCCCATGGACTTCCAACATCTCCTAGGTCTTTAACCACTTCTTCCGGCCCAATTTCATCAACTTCCTCCCCTTGTGACAATTCTTGCTTCCACTCCTCTTCTACACCTTGATGTTCTAAACTCACTTCCTCACTATGCTCCTTGATTGCTTTTCCACATTCAACAATGGGAGTGCCTTGATCGTGTAAGCTTAGGCAGGAAGAGACCATATTGTGAACGGCTTCCGCCACAGTGGCAATCTTGGCTTCTAACTCCTTGAACTCCTTTTGCGTCTCTCCTTGCCTTTGGAGGTAGGAACTAATAAACCCTTGGAGAGAATCATCCATTGGAGGTGGTGGGGGAAGAAAGGGTTCATTGTTTGGGAGGGAGGATTCATAATTAGAAGTTGGTTCATCTTGACAAAGGTATGGAGGTGGTGTATATTGAGGTGGTTCTTGAGAGTAATTGTGTTGGAATGTTGGTGGTTCCATGTATGGTTCATATGGCTCATAAGGTGGTTGGTATGGTTGATAAGGATTAGGATCATAATGAGGTGTTTGGTGGTAGAGGGCTTGTGAGTAAGGTGGTTCAAAATTAGGTTGAGGGGGTGGTTCATAGGCATGTGGTGGTGGTTGTTGACAACTACAATAAGGATCACCACATCCATTAGATTGATATGAATTAGGGGTGGAATTATACATATAAGAAACTGGAGGTTATTGTTGCCAAGAAGGTTGATCAATCCCTTGAGACTCCTGGTGCACGAAATCGTGATTGTTCATTCCTTGGTAACGGCGCTAAAAACTTAATACGCACGTTCATAATCTTAGTTTTTTTTCACAATTCTGATACAACTAACCAGCAAGTGCACTGGGTCGTCCAAGTAATAAACCTTACGTGAGTAAGGGTCGATCCCACGGAGATTGTCAGCTTGAAGCAAGCTATGGTCACCTTGTAAATCTCAGTCAAGTGGATTCAAATGGTTATAGAGTTTTAATAATCAAAAGATAAATAAAATGTAAAATAAAGATAAAGATACTTATGTAATTCATTGGTGAGAATTTCAGATAAGTGTATGGAGATGCTTTGTTCCATCTGTATCTCTGCTTTCCTACTCCCTTCATCCAATCTTTCATACTCCTTTCTATGGCAAGCTGTATGTTGGGCATCACCGTTGTCAATGGCTACATCCCGTCCTCTCAGTGACAATGGTCCAAATGCACTGTCACCGCACGGCTAATCATCTGTCAATTCTCGATCACGCTAGAATAGGATCCAGTAATCCTTTTGCGTCTGTCACTACGCCTAGCACTCGCGAGTTTGAAGCTCGTCACAGCCATCCCTTCCCAGATCCTACTCGGAATACCATAGACAAGGTTTAGACTTTCCGGATCTCAAGAATGGCCGCCAGTAATTCTAGCCTATACCACGAAGACTCTGATCGTAGATCAGAAGGCTAAGAGATATGCATTCAAGCTTGTTTTCATATAGAACAGAAGTGTTTGTCACGCACGCGTTCATAGGTGAGAATGGTGATGAGCGTCACATAATCATCACATTCATCATGTTCTTGTGTGCGAATGAATATCTTAGAGAAGAAATAGGCTTGAGTTGAATAGAAAAACAATAGTACTTTGCATTAATTCATGAAGAAAAGCAGAGCTCCACACCTTAATCTATGGTGTGTAGAAACTCTACCCTTGAAAATACATAAGTGATAATGGTCCAGGCATGGCCGAATGGCCACCCTCCCAAAGAGGGTTTAATCATCAAAACATGATCAAAAGATATAAATACAATAGTAAAAAGTCCTATTTATACTAAACTAGTTACTAGGGTTTACAGAAATGAGTAAATGATGCAGAAATCCACTTCCGGGCCCACTTGGTGTGTGCTTGGACTGAGCATTGAAGCTTTCACATGTAGAGATCTTCCTTGGAGTTGAACGCCAGTTTGTAACTTGTTTCTGGCGTTTAACTCTGCTTTGTAACTTGTTTCTGGCGTTTAACGCCAGAATAGGGCAGAAAGTTGGCGTTAAACGCCAGTTTTCATCGTCTAAACTCGGACAAAATATGGACTATTATATATTGTTGCAAAGCCCTGGATGTCTACTTTCCAACAAAATTGAGAGCGCGCCATTTGGGTTTCTGTAGCTCCAGAAAATACACTTTAAGTGCAGGGAGGTCAGAATCCAACAGCATCTGCAGTCCTTCTTCAGCCTCTGAATCAGATTTTTGCTCAAGTCCTTCAATTTCAGTCAGAAATTACCTGAAATCATAGAAAAATACACAAACTCCTAGTAAATTCCAGAAATGTGAATTTTAATTAAAAACTAATAAAAATATACTAAAAACTAACTAAATCATACTAAAAACTATGTAAAAATAATGCCAAAAAGCGTATAAATTATCCGCTCATCACAACACCAAACTTAAATTGTTGCTTGTCCCCAAGCAACTGAAAATAAAATAGGATAAAAAGAAGAGAATATACTATAAATTTCAAAATATCAATGAAACTTAGCTCCAATTAGATGAGCGGGACTAGTAGCTTTTTGCCTCTGAACAGTTTTGGCATCTCACTTTATCCTTTGAAGTATAGAATGATTGGCATCTATAGGAACTCGGAATTCAGATAGTGTTATTGATTCTCCTAGTTCAGTATGTTGATTCTTGAACACAGCTACTTTCTAAGTCTTGGCCGTGGCCCTAAGCACTTTTTTTTCCAGTATTACCACCGGATACATAAATGCCACAGACACATAACTGGGTGAACCTTTTCAGATTGTGACCCAACTTTGCTAGAGTCCCCAATTAGAGGTGTCCAGGGTTCTTAAGCACACTCTTTTTTTTTTTTGCTTTGGACCTCGACTTTAACCGCTCAGTCTCAAGCTTTTGGCTTGACACCTTCACACCACAAGCACATGGTTAGGGATAGCTTGGTTTAGCCGCTTAGGCCAGGATTTTATTCCTTTAGGCCCTCCTATCCATTAATACTCAAAGCCTTAGATCCTTTTTATTACCCTTGCCTTTTGGTTTTAAGGGTTATTGGCTTTTTCTGCTTGCTTTTTCTTTTTCTTTATTATTTTTTTCGCCAATTTTTTTTTCTCTTTTTTTTCACATTTTTTTCTGCAAGCTTTGTTCTTCACTGCTTTTTCTTGCTTCAAGAATCATTTTTATGATTTTTCAGATTATCAAATAACATTTCTCCTTTTTCATCATTCTTTCAAGAGCCAACAATTTTAACATTCATAAACAACAATTTCAAAAGACATATGCACTGCTCAAGCACTCATTCAGAAAATAAAAAGTATTGTCACCACATCAAAATAATTAAACTAATTTCAAGGATGAATTCGAAACCATGTACTTCTTGTTCTTTTGTTTTTAGAACAATTTTCATTTAAGAGAGGTGATGGATTCATAGGACATTCATAGCTTTAAGACATAGACACTTAAACACTAATGATCATGTAATAAAGACACAAACATAAATAAACATAAAGCATAGTAAACGAAAAACAGAAAAATAAGAATAAGGAGATTAAGGAACAGGTCCACCTTAGTGAGGGTGGCGTCTTCTTCCTCTTGAAGAACCAATGGTGTTCTTGAGCTCCTCTATGTCTCTTCCTTGTCTTTGTTGCTCTTCCCTCATAGCTCTTTGATCTTCTCTAATCTCATGGAGGATGATGGAGTGCTCTTGCTGCTCCATCCTTAGTTGTCCAATGTTAGAACTTAATTCTCCTAGGGAAGTGTTGATTTGCTCCTAATAGTTTTGTGGAGGGAAGTGCATCTCTTGAGGCATCTCAGGGATTTCATGGTGAGGAATTTTCTCATGCTATTGTTGAGGTCCATGATCTCTTGTTTGCTCCATCCTTTTCTTGGTGATGGGCTTGTCCTCATCAATGAGGATGTCTCCCTCTATGTCAATTCCAGCTGAATTGCAGAGGTGACAAATGAGGTGAGGAAAGGCTAACCTTGCCAAAGTAGAGGACTTGTCAGCCACCTTGTAGAATTCTTGAGGTATAATCTCATGAACTTCCACTTCCTCCCCAATCATGATACTATGGATCATGATGGCCCAGTCTACAGTAACTTCAGACCGGTTGCTAGTAGGAATAATTGAGCGTTGAATGAACTCGGACTGAAATCTAAGTATTTCCCTCGAACCATTGTAAGCCAATTCTTTGGATTTGGGTTCCTACTTTGATCATGGATCCTAGTGATCCATGCGTTTGCATAGAAATCTTGAACCATTAAGATCCCGGCTTGTTGAATAGGACTAGAGAGAACTTCCCATCCTCTTCTTCTAATCTCTTGTCGGATCTCCGGATATTCGCTCTTTTTGAGCTTAAAAGGGACCTTAGGGATCACCTTTTTCTTGGCCACAACTTCATAGAAGTGGTCTTAATGGATCTTTGAGATGAATCTCTCCATCTCCCATGACTCAGAGGTGGAAGCAATTGCCTTCCCTTTCCTCTTTCTTGAGGTTTCTCTGGCCTTAGGTGCCATTAATGGTTATGAAAAAACAAAAAGCAATGCTTTTACCACACCAAACTTAAAAGGTTTGCTCGTCTCTGAGCAAAAGAAGAACGGAAGTAGTAGAAGAAGAAGAAAATGGAGGGAATGGAGGGATACGGTGTATTCGGCCAAGGGGGAGAAGTGGTGGTTGTAATGTGTGAAAATGGAATAGTGTTGAGGGGTTTATATAGGGGTGGGGGAAGGGTAGGTTTCGGCCATTAGGGTTGGGTTTGGGAGGGAAAAATTTGAATTTTGGAGGTAGGTGGGGTTTATGGGGAAGAATGGATCGATGTGAGTGGTTAAGGGTATTTAGGGAAGAGGTATGGAGTTGCTTGGTGAAGGGTATTTGGGAAAGAGAGTTATGAAAAGGTGTGAAGAGGAGAGAAGAAGAGGTGGGGTAGGTGGGGATCTTGTGGGGTCCACAGATCCAGAGGGGTCAAGGACTTAGCATCCCTGCTCCATTTAGGCGTGCAAACGCCCTTAGAATGCATGTCTGGCGTTAAACGCCAGCTTGCTGCTTTTTTCTGGCGTTAAACGCCAATTTCATGCTCTGTTCTGGCGTTAAATGCCAGTCAGTGCTTGTTTCTGGCGTTTAAATGCCAGTAAGCTCTTCCTCCAGAATGAGCTATTTTTAATGCTGTTTTTCATTCTGTTTTGATTTTTCAGTAGTTTTGGTGACTTCACATGATCATCAACCTAAAGAAAACATAAAATAGCAATGGAAAATAAATAGATATAATTAAATAACATTGGATTGCCTCCCAACAAGCGCTTCTTTAATGTCAATAGCTTGACAGTGAGCTCTCATGGAGCCTCACAGATGTTCAGAGCATTGTTGGGACCTCCCAACACCAAACTTAGAGTTTGACTGTAGGGGCTTTGGTTGACTCTGCAGTGAGAGAAGCTTTTCATGCTTCCTCTCCATGGTTACAGAAGGAGAACCTTGAGTCTTAAATACAAGGTAGTCCTTATTCAGTTGAAGGACCAACTCTCCTCTGTCCACATCAATCACAGCTTTTACTGTGGCTAGGAAGGGTTTTCCAAGGATGATGGATTCATCCTCATCCTTCCCAGTGTCTAGGATTATAAAATCAGTAGGGATGTAAAGGCCTTCAACCTTTACTAACACGTCCTCTACTAGTCTATAAGCCTGTTTCATAGATTTGTCTACCATCTCTAATGAGAATTTGGCAGCCTATACCTCAAAGATTCCTAGTTTCTCCATTACAGAGAGTGGCATTAAGTTTATGCCTGACCCCAGGTCACACAGAGCCTTCTCAAAGGTCATGGTGCCTATATTACAGGGAATTAGGAATTTACCAGGATCCTGTTTCTTTTGAGGTAAAGTGTGCTGAACCCAGATATTTAGTTCATTAATGAGCAATGGTGGCTCGTCCTCCCAAGTCTCATTACCAAATAGCGTGGCATTCAGCTTCATGATTGCTCCTAAATACTGGGCAACTTGCCCTTGAACAATGTCTTCATCTTCTTCAGAAGATGAATAGTCATCAGAGCTCATGAATGGTAAAAGGAGGTTCAATGGAGTCTCTATGGTCTCTAGATGAGTCTCAAATTCCTTTGGTTCCTCTAAGGGAAACTCCTTATTGGTCAGTGAACGTCCCAGAAGGTCTTCCTCCCTAGGATTCACGTCCTTCTCCTCCTCTCTGGGTTCGGCCACACCAAGTAAGGTTATGGCCTTGCACTCTCTTTTTGGATTCTCTTCTGTATTGCTTGGGAGAGTACTAGGAGGAGTTTCAGTGACTCTTTTACTCAGCTAGCCCACTTGTGTCTCCAAATTTCTAATGGAGGACCTTGTTTTATTCATGAAACTTAGAGTGGCCTTAGATAGATCAGAGACTATATTTGCTAAGCTAGATGGATTCTGCTCAGAATTCTCTGTCTGTTGCTGAGAGAATGATGGAAAAGGCTTGCTATTGCTAAACCTGTTTCTTCCACCATTATTAAAGCCTTGTTGAGGCTTTTGTTGATCCTTCCATGAGAAATTTGGATGATTTCTCCATGAGGAATTATAGGTGTTTCCATAGGGTTCTCCCATGTAATTCACCTCTACTATTGCAGGGTTCTCAGGATCATAAGCTTCTTCTTCAGAGGATGCTTCTTTAGTACTGTTGGATGCAGCTTGCAATCTACTCAGACTTAAGAAATCATATTGACTTGCTGAGTCAATATTTTATTCTGAGCCAATATGGCATTCAGAGTATCAATTTCAAGAACTCCCTTCCTCTGAAGCGTCCCATTACTCACAGGATTTCTTTCAGAAGTGTACATGAACTGGTTATTTGCAACCATGTCAATGAGTTCCTAAGCTTCTGCAGGCATTTTCTTTAGGTGAATGGATCCACCTGCAGAATGGTCTAATGACATCTTAGATAATTCAGACAGACCATCATAGAATATATCCAGGATGGTCCATTCTGAAAGCATGTCAGAAGGACACTTTTTGGTCAGTTGCTTGTATCTCTCCCAAGCTTCATAGAGGGATTCACCTTCTTTCTGTTTGAAGGTTTGAACATCCACTCTAAGCTTGCTAAGCTTTTGAAGAGGAAAAAACTTGGCTAAGAAAGCCGTGACCAGCTTATCCCAAGATTTCAGGCTTTCTTTAGGTTGAGAGTCCAACCATATTCTAGCTCTGTCTCTTACAGCAAACGGGAAAAGTATAAGCCTGTAGACCTCAGAATCAACTCCATTGGTCTTATCAGTATCACAGATCTGCAAGAATTCAGTTAAGAACTGAAAAGGATCTTCTGATGGAAGTCCATGAAACTTGCAATTCTGTTGCATCAGAGAAACTAATTGAGGCTTTAGCACAAAATTGTTTGCTCCAATGGCAGGGATTGAGATGCTTCTTCCATGTAAGTTGGAATTTGGTGCAGTAAAGTCACCAAGCATCTTCCTTGCATGTCCACCATTGTTATTATTTCCGGCCATGTCTCCTTCTTTTTCGAAAATTTCTGTCAGATTTTCTCCAGAGAGTTGTGCTTTAGCTTCCCTTAGCTTCCTCTTCAGAGTCCTTTCAGGTTCAGGATCAGCTTCAACAAGAATGTTCTTGTCCTTGTTCCTGCTCATATGAAAAAGAAGAGAACAGAAAAGAAAACATGGAATCCTCTATGTCACAGTATAGAGATTCCTTATATGAGTATAAGAAGAGAAGAATAGAAGAAGGAAAAGATAAGAATTTGAACACAGAGGAGAATAGTGGGTTCGAATTTTTGACTGAAAGAGGAGTGTTAGTAGATAAATAAATAAATAGAAGGAGATGAGAGAGAGAAGAATTCGAAAATTAAAATAAATAAAATAAAAAATATTTTTGTTTTTATTTTAAATATTAGTTATAATTCGAAAATACGAAAAGGAATAAAATTAAAATTAAAATTTAAAATAATTAGTTAATGAAAAGAAATTTTGAAAAAGAGGTTAGTGATTTTCGAAAATTAGAGAGAGAAAATTAGTTAGGTAGTTTTGAAAAAGATAAGAATCAAACAAAAAGATAGGATTAATTGAAAAAGATTTGAAAATCAATTTTGAAAAGATAAGAGGTTAGAAAAGATTTCGAAATTGATTTTGAAAAAGATGTGTTTGAAATTTATTTTGAAAAAGATTTGAAAAAGAAATTTAAAAAGATTTGATTTTGAAAATTAAAGTTGATTACTTGACTAACAAGAAACAAAAAAAAATATGATTTTAAAATTTAAAGATTGAACCTTTCTTACTAGGCAAGTAACAAACTTAAAATTTTTGAATCAATCACATTAATTGTTAGCGTTAATTTCAAAAATATGAAATAGAAATAAGAAAAAGATTTTGAAAATAAATTTTGAAAATTTTGAAATTATGAAAGAAAAAATGAAAAAGATTTGATTTTTGAAAAAGATTTGAAAAAGATAGAATTTTTAAATTAAAAATTTGATTTGACTCATAAGAAACAATTAAATTTAAAAACTTTTTGACTAAATCAAACCAAATTTTTCGAAAATTTATGAGAGAATAAGGAAAAGATATTTTTTTTATTTTGAATTTTTAATGAAGAAAGAGAAAAAAAACAACCAAAAGACTCAAAACATGAAAATTATGAATCAAAACACATGATGCATGCAAGAACACTTTGAATGTCAATATGAACACCAAGAACACTTTGAATGTCAAGATGAACACGAAGAACTTATTTTTGAAAATTTTTTAAGAAAATAAAAACATGTAAGACACCAAACATAGAAATTTTCAAACTTTAGATACTAACAAATTGAAAATGCATATGAAAAACAAGAAAAAACACCAAACAAGAAAAATTTAAAGATCAAACAAAAAAAATTCATCAAGAACAACTTGAAGATCATGAAGAACAAATGCATGAGTTTTCGAAAATTTTAAGAAAAATTAAAATGATGCAATTGACACCAAATTTAAAATTTGACACAAGACTCAAACAAGAAACACAATATTTTTGGTTTTTATGATTTTATTAATTTTTTTTGGTATTTTTCGAAAATTATTTTGGGAAAAACGAAAAAGAAGAAAAAAAATCTTTTTTTTTGTATTTTTCGAAAATAAGACATAAAAAGCTTAAAATTAAAATAAAATTACCTAATCTGAGCAACAAGATGAACCGTCAGTTGTCCAAACTCGAACAATCCCCGGCAACGGCGCCAAAAACTTGATGCACGAAATCGTGATTGTTCATTCCTTGGTAACGGCGCTAAGAACTTAATACGCACGTTCATAATCTTAGTTCTTTTTCACAATTTCGATACAATTAACCAACAAGTGCATTGGGTCGTCCAAGTAATCAACCTTACGTGAGTAAGGGTCGATCCCACGGAGATTGTCGGCTTGAAGCAAGCTATGGTCACCTTGTAAATCTCAGTCAGGTGGATTCAAATGGTTATAGAGTTTTAATAATGAAAAGATAAATAAAACATAAAATAAAGATAGAGATACTTATGTAATTCATTGGTGAGAATTTCAGATAAGCGTATGGAGATGCTTTGTTCCTTCTGAATCCCTGCTTTCCTACTATCTTCATCCAATCCTTCATACTCCTTTCTATGGCAAGCTGTATGTTGGGCATCACCGTTGTCAATGGCTACATCCCGTCCTCTCAGTGAAAATGGTCCAAATGCGCTGTCACCGCACGGTTAATCATCTGTCGGTTCTCGATCCCGCTAGAATAGAATCTAGTAATCCTTTTGCGTCTGTCACTACACCTAGCACTCGCGAGTTTGAAGCTCGTCACAGCCATCCCTTCCCAGATCCTACTCAGAATACCACAGACAGGGTTTAGACTTTCCGGATATCAAGAATGGTCACCAATAATTCTAGCCTATACCACGAAGACTCTGATTGTAGATCAGAAGGCTAAGAGATATGCATTCAAGCTTGTTTTCATATAGAACAAAAGTGTTTGTCAGGCACGCGTTCATAGGTGAGAATGGTGATGAGCGTCACATAATCATCACATTCATCATGTTCTTGTGTGCAAATGAATATCTTAGAGAAGAAATAGGCTTGAGTTGAATAGAAAAACAATAGTACTTTGCATTAATTCATGAAGAACAGCAGAGCTCCACACCTTAATCTATGGTGTGTAGAAACACTACCGTTGAAAATACATAAGTGATAATGGTCTAGGCATGGCCGAATGGCCAGCCTCCCAAAGAGGGTTTAATCATCAAAACATGATCAAAAGATATTAATACAATAGTAAAAAGTCCTATTTATACTAAACTAGTTACTAGGGTTTACAAAAATGAGTAAATGATGCAGAAATCCACTTCCGGGCCCACTTGGTGTGTGCTTGAGCTGAGCATTGAAGCTTTCACGTGTAGAGGTCTTCCTTGGAGTTGAATGCCAGTTTGTAACTTGTTTCTGGCGTTTAACTCTGCTTTGTAACTTGTTTCTGGCGTTTAACGCCAGAATAGGGCAGAAAGCTGGCGTTAAATGCCAGTTTACGTTGTCTAAACCCGGGCAAAGTATAAACTATTATATATTGCTAGAAAGCCCTGGATGTCTACTTTCCAACGCAATTGAGAGCGCACCATTTGGGTTTCGTTAGCTCCAGAAAATTCACTTTGAGTGCAGGGAGGTCAGAATCCAATAGCATCTACAGTCCTTCTTCAGCCTCTGAATCATATTTTTGCTCAAGTCCTTCAATTTTAGTAAGAAATTACCTGAAATCATAGAAAAACACACAAAACTCCTAGTAAAGTGGATTTTCTGGAGCTACAGAAGCCCAATTGGCGCGTTCTTAATTGCGTTAGAAAGTAGACATCTTGGGCTTTCCAGTAATATATAATAATCCACATTTTGCCTGAGATTTGATGGCCCAAACTGGCGTTTAAATGCCCACCAGAGACCCTTTTCTGGCGTAAAACGCCAGAACTGGCACCAGAACTGGAGTTAAACGCCCAAACTGGCATCCAAGCTGGCGTTTAACTCTAGAAAAGGCTTATGCACGTGTAAAGCTCAATGCTCAGCCCAAGCACACACCAAGTGGGCCCCGGAAGTGGATTTCTACACTATTTGCACTTAGTTACTTATTTTCTGTAATCCTTAGTAACTAGTTTAGTATAAATAGCACTTTTTACTATTGTATTCGTAATCTTTGGACTTTTAGGCTTATTCCATTTTTCACATTTGGGAGGCTAGCCATTCGGCCTTGCCTAGACCTTTTTCTGTTATGTATTTTCCAACAGTGGAGTTTCTACACCTCATAGATTAAGGTACGGAGCTCTGTTGTTCTTCATGAATTAATGCAAGTACTATTGTTTCTCTTTCAATTCACGCTAACTTCTTTTCCAAGATATACTCTCGTACTTAATTCAGTTAAGTCAGAATGAAGGGGTGACCCGTGACAATCACCCACTATCTTCGTTATTCGCTTAGCCAAGATCTGCGTGCCTGACAACTACAAGCGGTGTACATGATGTTCAACGTAGTCATTGGACAACAGCCGGAGTATAGTCTCTTGGGTCTCTGATCCACGGATTTGACTTGCCTCTCCTGACAACAGAGCATTCGAATCCGTGAGATTAGAACCTTCGTGGTAAAGGCTAGAACCAATTGGCAGCATTCCTGAGATCTGGAAAGTCTAAACCTTGTCTGTGGTATTCCGAGTAGGATTTGGGACGGAATGACTTTGACGAGCTTCAAACTCATGAATTTTAGGCGCAGTGACAGTGTGCAAAAGGATAGAGAGATCCTATTCCGACACAAGTGAGAACCGACAGATGATTAGCCTTGTGGTAGCTATGCCTGGTATTTTTCATCCGAGATGAGAAATCCGACAGTTGATTAGTCGTACAGAAACTGTACCCGGACCATTTTCACTAAAAGGACGGATGGTAGCCATTGACAACGGTGATCCACCAACATACAGCTTGCCACGGAAGGGAGCACGCATGATTGGATGAAGACAATAGGAAAGAAGAGGTTCAGAAGCAACAAAGCATCTCCAAACGCTTATCTAAAATTCCCACCAATGAATTACATAAGTATCTTATTTTATTTTATTTTTTATTTATCTTTTAATTATCAAAACCTCATAACCATTTGAATCCGCATGACTAAGATTTACAGGATAACCATAGCTTGCTTCAAGCCGACAATCTCCGTGGGATCGACCCTTACTCGCGTAAGGTATTACTTGGACGACCCAGTGTACTTGCTGGTTAGTTGTACCGGAGTTGTGAAAAGTGTGATCAAAATTTCGTGCACCAAGTTTTTGGCGCCGTTGCCGGGAATTGTTCGAGTTTGGATAACTGATGGTTCATCTTGTTGCTTAGATTAGGTAACCTTCCTTCTTGTTTCAACCTTTATTTTCTTTTCAAAAAGTTTTTTTTTAAATATTTCAAAAATCAAAAAATTTAATAAAATGATAAAAACAAAAAAAAAATTTATGTTTCTTGTTTGAGTCTTGAGTCAAATTTTAAGTTTGGTGTCAATCGCATGTTTTTAATTTTTCTTAAATTTTCGAAAATTCATCATGTGTTCTTTCTTGATCTTCAAGTTGTTCTTGATGATTTTCTTTATTTAATCTTGTGATTTTCTTATTTTGTGTTTTTTGTTGTTTTTCATATGCATTTTCTAATTCATAGTGTCTAAATATTAAAAATTTCTAAGTTTGGTGTCTTGCATGTGTTTCTTTTCTTAAAAATTTTCAAAAATATGTTCTTGATGTTTATCTTGATCTTCAAAGTGTTCTTGGTGTTCATCTAGACATTCAAAGTGTTCTTGCATGCATTATTTGTTTTGATCTTAAATTTTTATGTTTTGTTTCATTTTGTTGTTTTTCTCTCTCCTCATTAAAAATTCAAAAGTAAAAAAATATCTTTTCCTTATTCTTCTCATAATTTTCGAAATTTTGAGTTGACTTGTTCAAAAATTTTTAAAATTTAGTTGTTTCTTGTTAGTCAAGTCAAAATTTCAATTTAAAAACTTTATTTTTTCAAATCTTTTTCAAAATCAATACTTTTTCATTTTTTTATGATTTTCGAGCTTCATTCTTAAAATTTTTCAAAATCTTTTTCATTTTTCTTTTAATGTTTTCAAAAATTTTAAAACTAATTTTTGAAAATCTTTTTCTTATTTTTATTTCACATTTTCGAAAACTTTACTAACAATTAATGTTTTGATTCAAAAATTTCAAGTTTGTTACTTTCTTGTTAAGAAAGGTTCAATCTTTAAATTCTAGAATCATATATTTTAGTTTCTTGTTAGTCAAGTCATCAACTTTAATTTTAAAAATTAAATCTTTTTAATTTCTTTTCCAATTCTTTTTCAAAATAAATTTCAATCATATGTTTTTAAAATTTTAATTTCAAAATTTTTTTCTAACTTCTTATCTTTTCAAAATTTATTTTCAACTCTTTTTCAACTAACTACTTGACTTGTTTGTTTTAATTTTAAAAAGTTTACTATTTCTTATCTTTTTCAAAATCACCTAACTACTTTTCCACTTCTGATTTTCGAAAATCACCAACCACTTTTTCAAAAATCTTTTTAATTAACTAATTGTTTTAGTTTTTAATTTTCTTGTATTTCTTTTTCAAATTTTCGAAACTAACTTAATTAATTAAATAAAAATAAAAATATTTTTCTTTTCTCTCTTCTTAAAATTCGAATTTCTTCTATCTCTCATCTCTTTCTATTTATTTTATTTAATTACTAACACTTCTCTTCTACTCATAATTCGAACCCCTATCTCTTCTCTCTATTCGAATTACTCATCTCCTCTCTCTTCTCATTCTTCTATTCTTCTATTCTTATACTCACATAAAGGATTCTCTATACTATGGCATAGAGGATTCTCATTCTCTCTTTATTCTCCTTTTTTTCATATGAGCAGGAACAAGGATAAGGACATTCTTGTTGAAGCTGATCCACTCTTTGCCTTACAAGCCTGAAATCACTCAACAAACATATCAAGGTATCAAATGGAATTAAAGTGAATAGAATTTAGCAATTAAGGGCCTAAAAATTATGTTTTCACTTTTGAGCACAATTTATAGAGAATTTATAAAACCAAGCTATTTCATTGAATAAGTGTAGGAAAAAGTTGATAAAATCCACCCAATTAGAGCAAATAAATATAATGAAATGTGGATTCATCAATGTGCGCTATGGGATTGGAAATCGATCAAGGAAGGAATTGCATGCTCATGAGCAAACTTCTTGGCATCCATACCAATTTCCTCCGGCCAATAACGATCTTACTCCATCCTATGATGCATATTCTTATGAACCAAGTCCAATACATAGTTCTCAACCTACCTCACAAGCCACATTCTACTAAGCACCATCCTATGATCCATAACACTCATACAACCAATCACCCTTACCTCATCCTCGTGATCACTATGAAAGAAAACCTATAGAACCACCCACATTCCAACATAATTACTCCCAAGAACTACTATTCTCATATATACCACCTCAATACCTCTACCAAAATGAACCATCTTCCTTTTGTGAACCTTTTTTTCCATATGATGAACCCTCCTATCCACCCCAATCCTCAATGAACAACATTAGCATTTCATGTCTCCAAGATCAAAGGGAGCTACAAACCATCCTTCAAGAGCGACGTGAAGCTCAAAGGATGCAACTAGAGTTCATGGCTACCTTGACCGAGATAGTAAGTCGATTAGATTCCCAACGTTTGGACACTCAAGAAGAATTTAATGAAGAACGGAGCATGAGAAAGAGATTAAAGACAGTGGAAAACAAGGAGTGGGATTTTGTACTAGAGCAAGTGGAGAAAGCCAAAATTATTGAAGAAGAAGGAGTGGTTGAAGATTTAGGAGATGCAGAACCTCCATGGGAATCTAGGATTAAAGAACATTCCTCCAAGAAGATTAAATTTGATGTTGAGGAGGAGAGTGCACAACCTCCAAAGCATGTTATGCATGAACAATTGGATGGAATAGAGTAAGAATTGAGTTTCCTTGGTGATGATCATCATGCATCACATCCTATTAGTGAAGAATTCACATCCGTGAATGATTCCTTTGAATTTGAAGCGTCTTCTCCCGATGAATTTGAAAGTGATATGAAGGTAGACTTCTCTAAACTTCCTATTTATGATTTGAGTGACGGAGAAGAATTGGATGAATTTAGTGAGGAAAAGCTTGAAGGTGAAAAATCTTTTCAAAAGGTGGAAGTCCTTCGGAAAGGATGGACGGGAGTTGAATATGCTTTGTCAAGATCATTGGAGATTTCTCTACCTAGGTTGCCATATAATCCTTCATTTAAGTGCGTAAAACTTGTTTCTCTTAGCTTTATTATCGCACTTGAGTATGGTATGCTTGAAACGGATGGTCAACTTAGGAGGCTTTGTGGAATGAAGCATAAGAGAAGGATATTTAGTGCTTGGCATTGCAAATCAAGGCTCATCAAGGTTGAAATTTCAAGAGTTAGATGCAAGGATTGGTTGAGTGCTTATTTGAATGGGTCTAGAAGAAGAGTTTGGTACCTCATTGAGAGTTCATCTTGCCTACCACCCGAGTGAAATTACAAGGATCACTTTGAAGATGGGTGTGAAAATAAGATATGGGGTCCCGGATCACAACATGAATGCCAATTTTGGGAGCTCATATCTTGCGAAGAATGATGAATCCATATTTGACGATGAATTTTGTATTGATTTGAGTGGATTCCATCATATAAACCCACATTTATTCATCCAAATAGCATACTTTTGTGTTTTCTCTCTAAATTGAGCTTAATTGTGAAAACAAGCTATTTTGTGCTTAATTTAACTAATTTTATTCCACTTTCATTCCATTCGATGCCTTGATATTTTTGAGAAGTGATTTCAGGTAGAATAGGTTGGAATGGCTTGATGAGAGTGGAGGAGAAGCATGCAAAAGGGAGGAAACATGAAGAAATCAAAGGAGGAGCACACAGCAATGTGTGCATACGCACAAGTCTCAGCACATGACTCACTTAAAGGAAAATGCTAGGGGTGATTTCTGGGCCTCCAGAGACCAATTTTGGACTTTCTGAAGCTGATTAAGTGCTATATCAAAGGGGCCTCATTCCATGTCAAGTGGGGAGCAATTAGGGTTAGCTTAGTGTCATGTAGTAGGCCATTCTAGAGAGAGAAGCTCCTGCTTCTCTCTAGAAATTAGGGTTATTAGTTTAATTCCTCTTTAATTTCTCTTTTTAATTCTTCTTGTCATCTAGTTTCTTTTAGCTTTCTTTGTTCTATTGCCTTAATTTTCTTAGTTACCTTGTTAATTTCTCATTTTGGTTACTTTTTATGTTGATGAATACTCTTGTTATTTTAATTTTCATTTAATGCAATTTGAAGTTTTTATGTTTTTTGTCATTTAATTGAGTTGTTATTATGATTGTCTTGCATATGGTAGTTGTAGAATTTATTAGTTCTTGTTATTTTACCATGCTTCTCTTTCATGCCTTCCAAGTATTTGATAAAATGCTTGGTTGGATATTTGCCTAGTTTTTCACACTCTTGGTTGGGAAATTGGGTAATTAGGTGAACTTAAGTGGTAGATGTCCATTCTACATTGTGTGAGGATTGTTAATTGATTTGGTTTCCACTAACTCTAAGCCTTCCATTAATAGAGTTGGCTAGGACTTGTGGATTGAGATCAATTATGTCCTTTTGACTTATCCTTGATGTTAGGATAGACTAATTGGGATTAGTTCTACACAATTACCATGTTTGTGGTCCATAACTAGGATAGGAATCCTTAATTCCCTAATTCTTGCCAAGAGCCCATTTTTTCCATTTAATTTCCATTTTTATTGCTTTTACTTGCTTTCCATTTAATTACTTGCCATTTTAATTTCTTTCCTCTTGCCATCAAAACCCCCAAATCCCCCATAGCCAATAATAGTGCATTTCATTGTAACTCTTAGGGAAGACGACCCAGGACTTAAAACTCCTGGTTATTTTGTATTGATTGTGACATATTTTGAATTAAAATTTGATTGAGAGTTAATTGTTGGTTTAGACTATGCTTGCAACGAAGTTCTTTTCTATTGAGAAATTCTAAACGAACGTTAATTTTCACTCATCAAAGAACTTCACCCAAGCTTGGTGAAGTCAGTTGGAAATTCTGACAACCGATTGAGGAGCAAGCATCTTTGGAAGTTTAAGGATGAGTACAAGCATAAACCACTTTGATAAGGAGCCTCCCAATGGTCCAACTTAAGGACAATAAATAAATGTGCTAGGTGGGAGACACCCTACCATGGTAAACTCTTTCTATTTCTCTTGTAGATATAATCAATGAATGAATTAAGTTGCCATTGTTAGGTACTTTTCTTTCTCTTTACACTTTTGTATATATTGCTTTGATTGCTAGGTTGCTTGTGATAAGGATTTATGTTGGGCATTAAGGGTTTAATACATTCAAAGTAGTAAAATCCTAATGGAAGGGGGACCAAAAAAGAATGGGATTAAAAGAGGAATTTATTAGCATAAAGAGACACAGCGGAAATATAAAAGATAGATAAAGGTTTTTCCTACTAGACCTCTAAGATACCTATTCTTAGCAACCTAGGTCACCGGAAAGGATTCCCTACTAGACCTTCAAAGAACTTGTCATTGACAACCTAGATCAGAGGGATGAAAATTGAATCACTCAATTTTCTCCATGCAACAAGCGAAGCAAATCACTCACCTCACTTAATCACACTAAAAAAACCTGCATAAAGCACTAAAGAAATTTTATTCATCAAAAGTTATGTAAATTGTCTCACCAGAAGGTGTTTAAATAGGCACCTAACAAACTAACTAAAAGATAAGATAAGATAACTTAATTTAAATCAGATTTGATCTTATTTGGATTGGATCAGATTTGATTTAAATTTTAAAATCCTAAAGATATGATAACTAATTTAAATCAGATTTGATCTTATTGGATTAGATCAGATTTGATTTAAATTTTAAAATTCTAAAAATACTACTAAGCAAATTATAACTAAATCAAATCTTCTAACAAACTCTAACAGAAAAATAAATTAAAATAAAAGCCTAATAAATTTAAAATAAATAATAAATTATGCCTCCCACTAAATTTGAAAAGCATTATTGGGCTTCTTGCGGTCCTGACTTAGTCTATTGGGCCTTATGAGTTGTCGCCCTTTCAGCACCACTGTTTTTGAGACGAACTCTTGGTCTTCTAGATGTCCAAGACAGGCATGGTATGATTCTTCTAGTATTCAGATCTTTGAATGTGACGAGATTACCATTCTGTCCCTTAACTCTAAGATGACGAAAATATCCTCTTGACCACGTATCATTCTCTCCCTCTTCAAAAAGATTCGTCCTCGAATCTTGCATGAGATGCTCTTCGTCCCTCCAAGGAATCCAAACCCAATCTCCGGGTTTAAATACCATGGTTTGTTGACTCGTATCTATCCATTGAATTGTGGTTATGTCCGTCATGTGTGCAAGTTCAATCTTTCCAACCATACTTTTACCATATTGTCCAAGGTGTGCAATTTGTCTTTCTTCCTTTTCAGCCCTATTAATGCCTCCATAATTGACTAGTGAATCTACAAAGCCTGGGAAAGTTGATATAAAAACACTAGGAATTTCATGGTTAGATGTATGAGAAACTAAGGACTCTGTGGATTTCAATGAGACTAATGCACTTTTGTCTAAGCTAGAACTTTCTAGATCTCTCTCACAAGTGTGTTTATTGAACTTGGTTTCTTTTTCGCTCATTGACTCCTTGATGCATTTGCATCTGTGCTATATTAGCTAGTTAGTTTAAGTAGTTTTAGCTTAATTTCATTCACTTTCTTTGAAATAAACAAGCATTTGTGTGAGTTTTCTATCCATGCATTCATGAACCAAGAACTGGGTGTAATTTGGCCATATTTGCGCAAAGAATTCAAGAAGTTGACAAATGAATTAGTATGAATGAATCTCTTGAAAATTGTTGCATAGAAAGGCAAAACTTTGAAGCAAATTCTTTGGTTAATGATAGGTGATGAAACAAGAAGGCATTGAAGTAAGAATGAAGCAAGCAAGTGGCTAACAACTCCTTCAAGAAAAGCAATATGCACGTTGCTAACTTGGGATTCAAGTTGGCAACGCCAATGAAGCCCCACTTGAGGAAGAGCACAAGCAACTTTGCAAGAAAGTGGTTTCCTATGAAGACTATGCACGTTGCTAACTTGGAGTTACATTGGAGTGTTTGGCAACAACTCAAGAAGCAAGTTGGGCAAGAAGAAGAGTAAATGTTGGCGTTGCCAACTTGGAGAAAGGGTGAGTTGTTGAAGGCAACGCCAGGCAGCCCTGGAGAAGCATTTGGGCGTTGCCAACTTGGAGAAAGGAGTGAGTGTTTGATGGCAACGCAGGCAAGCAAAGAGCTGAGCCAAGGAGAGTGTCGAGGGCGTTGCCAATGCCAGAAACAAGGGGCGTGTTCCTTGGCAACGCCAGGCAAGCAAGGCTTGGCCCTGGAGCAAGAGGAGCTGGCGTTGCCAAAGCCAGGAACCATAGGCGTTATCCAAGACAACGCCAAGCAACAAGAATGAAGCCTGGAGGAGTAGTCGAGCACGTTGCCAACTCCAGGAAGAGCTGGAGTGTTTGGTGACAACGCCCAAGCATGGAGAATGCCCAGGAAAAGGAGCCAACGTTGCCAACTTGGAGATATAGGGGCGTTATCCACAACAACTCCAGAAAGCTGGCAGCCTGACCTTACCTCCTTCAATGGAGTATATCTTGAGCTACATAACTCCAAATGAGGTGATTCCAACGCCTTTTGAAAGTAGACATCGAGAACTTTCCAACCATATATCATAGTATGGGGTTGGCATTCATTTTGAAGCTTCAAGAGCTGGCGTTACCAACGCTGGAAACAAGGGCGTTTTCACCAAAAACGTGTGCGATTTTGGCAGCCTGACCATGTCTCCTTCAAACGAGCATAACTTGAGTTATAGAGATCCAAATTGAGTGATTCCAGTTGCATTGGAAAGCTGATATTCAGAGCTTTCTAACCATATATAATAGTCTATAGTGGAGCATGAAATGGAAGCTCGAATCAGAGTCATCTTTAGGCCCCAAAAACAAGAAAATGAGGTTGGAATTGAAGGAAGCTACAAGGCAACCCTGGAGAAGAGTCGAGCACGTTGGCAACGTGCTGTAAAGGGAGCATTGTTAGCAATAATGCCAGCCCATTGTTGCAGCCTTGGGAGGCTTGGCACGTTGCCAACTTGGGAGAAAGGGGGCGTTATCCACAACAACTTGGCAGCTTGACCTTACCTTCTTTGAGGAAGCATAACTTGAGCTAGAAAAATCCAATTGAGATGATTCTAAGTGCATTAGAAAGAAGACACTCTGAGCTTTCCAATGATGTATGATAGTCCATATTGAAGTAGAGGATTGATACTCAAATTCTGGGCAACATTAAGCATGAGATAAGAGTCAAGAAGAAGAAGAGCAAGTTGTTAGCAACAACTTGGGCCAACAACGCCCAAGTCTCAAAGCTCACTTCCAGGAAAGTCACTTGCACGTTGCCAACGTGCATTATGCCTGGCGTTATTACCAACAACGCCCCTCAATGGGCCAGAATTGATGACAACTTGCTCTGCTTCCTCTGTTCCTCATAAAGGCCAGCAACTTCTTCCATTGAGCCAAGAATTCAACAATGAGAAAGCCCATATTGCTAACCCAAATTGAAGATCTCTGAAGAAGTTTTAGGAGTAGTATAAATAGAGAAAAGTTTGATACTTAGAGAAACTTTTTTTTTTACATTACTTTTTGCCTTTGACTTGTTTTTAGACTTAGACATTTTCTCACCCATTTTCTATTTTGTTTTTCTTGCAACTTTGAATTTCAGTTTTAAGATCTTCTTCTTCATCATCTTCTTCATTCTTATCTACTCAATTCTCATGTTTACTTTTGCAATTGTTGTTGAATTTAGAGCTATGATTCACTAAACCCCATTTTCATTAGGGGGAGGAGCTCTGTTTATTGGATTGAATTGATGAACTCCTCGAACTCCTCTTATTTAAGTGGTTGATCTAAGAGGAGACTCTTGTTCTTCAAAGATTCAATCACCATCGAGAGAGGGGTTAATATATATGAATTGTGTGGTGAATTTGAGGAATGAGCCACATAATTCAGTTTAGAGTTCATCCTTTCATGATTTCCTTAATCAATACACCTTGGTTGGTATGTGAGATGTAACCTTCCTTGGTTGAGATTATGGGAGTTGTGTGGCTTGGATTAGAAATTGAGCTTCATCTCTTCTCATGAACAATTAGATCACGAGAGTGGCAATTGGTTATGTTGAGAGAAATTGGATCACCAAGAGATTGGGATCCAATTACCCACAACTTGCCATGGATCTATACCCATGATTGAGAAGGAATTGATCAACATCAATTCATGAGAATTTGCATCTCCGATCCCTAATGATTCTCTCTACCATTAGTTCTCACTTCTTTTGCTCTTTAGTTATTTTGAATGCCCATTACCCAATTCCCTTTTACATTCTTGCAATTTACTTCCCTGCTCTCTATAATTCAGCACTCTACTTTCTTGCAATTTACTTTTGATGTCATTTAAGTTTCTTGCACTTTAAGTTTTAGTCATTTACTTTTATTTTCTTTCTTCATTGCAATTCTTTAGATTCCTTGTTATTTAATTTTTGCAATTAAGTTCAAAAATCACATATCTCATGAAATCAAAACCATGTTTGCTTGACTAAATCTACCATTTAACTAAAGTTGCTTAATCTACCAATCTCCGTGGGATCGACCTCACTCTTAGTGAGTTTTATTACTTGATACGACCCGGTATACTTGCCGGTAATTACGTGAAATTAATTTTTTATGTATCACTCCTCTCACTCACTATTCTCATCTTTTCTCTCAAAACTCTCGCTTTCAATCAAACATGGTTTCTTTTCACTCAAACACTCAATCTCTTTCTCAATTTCTTTTCTCTCATATTTTTCAAATTGCTCACATCCCAAGGACCCAGTTGAGAAATTCTGCACTGTTGAATCTTCCAAGGACACATCACCCTCTACAGCATACTCAACAAATTCTTCCATCTCTGGCTTTGAAGAAGAATGAAAGATAGACGTAGGAGAATTCCTCTGGTTATGGCGATCTATCATTTGTTGCACTTGCTCCCAGTCAACGGCCAATTTGACCAAATTGTCCATGGTCGTGTAACGATAACGTTGGACTTCATCTGCAAGTTCTTCACGTAATCTAAACAAAAATCGGTCCTTAAGAACCTCAGGGCTCCTTTTAATATTAGCCATGTCCATCAAATATAGAAACTCCTTGTGGTACTCCATCACTGATTGTGAGCCTTGTTGTAACGTAAAAAATTTGCCAAAAAATATATTATGGTATGATGATGGCACAAACTACCTCCTCATGATTTTTTTCATCTTCTCCCAGCTGCTAATTGGGCGCTTTCCGTACCGTCTTCTAGATCTTCCTAATTCAGTCCACCATATATGGGCAGCATTGGAAAAATTAGCTTGTACCAGTTGAACCTTCTTTTCTTCCGAAAGGATACAATTTGCAAATTTCGATTCTACCTTCCTTTCCCATCTGAAATACGCTTCAGGATCATTCCTTCCTTTGAATGCAGGGATTTGAAATTGAGAACTCTTTTTCGCATATGAGCTTCCTTCATCATCATTATCGTAATATTCAATCATTTTTATTATTATTATTTTTTTTCCAGACACTGACATAAAGATAGAATAATTGCAAAACAAAATTAAAAAGAAATTTTTTTTTGTTTTTTTTTTTTTGGACTCTAACATGAATTTACATAGATTAAAGAGAAAAAAAAGACTAAACAAGACCCATGGAACGTGTAAATAAATAAGAATTTACCTACGACCTGTAACTAATACCAGATGATAAGAAAATAAAAAAAAGATAGATAAAGGGTTTTTCCTACTAGACCTCTAAGATACCTGTTCTTAGGAACCTAGGTCACCGAAAAGGATTCCCTACTAGACCTTCAAAGAACTTGTCCTTGACAACATAGATCAGAGGGATAAAAATTGAATCACTCAATTTTCTCCATGCAACAAGCGAAACAAATCACTCACCTCACTTAATCACACTAAAAAAACCTGCATAAAGCACTAAAGAAATTTTATTCATCAAAAGTTATGTAAATTGTCTCACCAGAAGGTGTTTAAATAGGCACCTAACAAACTAACTAAAAGATAAGATAAGATAACTTAATTTAAATCAGAATTGATCTTATTTGGATTAGATCAAATTTGATTTAAATTTTAAAATCCTAAAGATATGATAGCTAATTTAAATCAGATTTGATCTTATTGGATTAGATCAGATTTGATTTAAATTTTAAAATTCTAAAAATACTACTAAGCAAATTATAACTAAATCAAATCTTCTAACAAACTCTAACAGAAAAATAAATTAAAATAAAAGCCTAATAAATTCGAAATAAATAATAAATTATGCCTCCCACTAAATTTTAAAAGCATTATTGGGCTTCTTGCTGTCCTGACTTAGTCTATTGGGCCTTATGAGTTGTCGCCCTTTCAGTACCACTGTCTTTAAGACAAACTCTTGGTCTTCTAGATGTCCAAGACAGGCATGGTATGATTCTTCTAGTATTCAGATCTTTGAATGTGACGAGATTACCATTCGGTCCCTTAACTCTAAGATGACAAAAATGCCCTCTTGACCACATATCAGCTTGTTAGATTCATGTTTTGATTTAGAATAGTTGTCTTGAATTGCATTCTTGTTGGATTACAAGTTTTGTTTGAATAATCTTTAGAAAAAACTTTTTCAAAAACTTAAAGATTTTTGGTTAAGTTTATGTTTTGGTTGGTCTAGAATGTATATAGGTTAGGAGAGTGTTTAATTCTATTTTTATGCTTCTTAAAAAAAAGGGCCTCTCACGCGTGCGCATGGATGACGCGTACGTGTGGCCCCGAAAAACAATTCTTGCATCACACACAAGATTAGTGCTTTAGTCCTTTCTAACTCATTATTCTTTGTTTTTGTGCTTCATTATCATTGAGTTTGGATGGGACTGAAATCTCTCATGCTTATAACTAATCTTGTCTGTGACCATTCTTGTTTGAACTTGATGCTCCAAATGCTCTTCATGCCATTTACTTGTGCTTTGATTTTATTCTTGTATCAAGTGTTAGTTGACATGCCCTTTGCTTATATTGCTTTCTCACTTACATGTGGTAGCTACCAGGTAGTTGAGAACCCAACTTTTATTCGGCATTAGCCCCCACTTATATTCTATTTGATTTGATGTCTTTGTTTTCTGGGCTTAATCTTCCGTCTTTTTCTCCCCTTTCAGGCTGGCTACTGATGAGCAGATAATTTATACGCTTTTTGACATTGTTTTTACATAGTTTTTAATATATTTTAGTTACTTTTTATTATATTTTTATTAGTTTTTATGCAAAAATCACATTTCTGGACTTTACTATGAGTTTGTATGTTTTTTTTTAATTTCAGGTATTTTCTAGCAAAAATTGAGGGACCTAAGCAAAAATCTGATTCAGAGGCTGAGAAAGGATTGCAGATGCTATTGGATTCTGACCCTCCTACACTCGAAGTGTATTTTCTGGAGCTACAAAAGTTCAATTGGCGTGTTCTTAATTGCATTAGAAAGTAGACATCTTGGGCTTTCCAGCAATATATAATAGACTACACTTTGCCCGAGATTTGATGGCCCAAATTGGCATTTAAACGCCCACCAGAGACCCTTTTCTGGCGTAAACGCCAGAACTGGCACCAGAACTGGAGTTAAACATCCAAACAGGCATCCAAGCTGGCATTTAACTCTAGAAAAGGCCTATGCACGGGTAAAGCTCAATGCTCAGCCGAAGAACACACCAAGTGGGCCCCGGAAGTGGATTTCTGCACTATCTGCACTTAGTTACTTATTTTCAGTAATCCTTAGTAACTTGTTTAGTATAAATAGCACTTTTTACTATTGTATTCGTAATCTTTGGACTTTTAGGCTTATGCCATTTTTCACATTTGGGAGGCTGGCCATTCGGCCATGACTAGACCTTTTTCTCTTATGTATTTTCCAACGGTGGAGTTTCTACACCTCATAGATTAAGGTGCGGAGCTCTGCTGTTCTTCATGAATTAATGCAAGTACTATTGTTTCTCTTTCAATTCACACTTACTTCTTCTCCAGTATATACTCTTGTACTTAATTCAGTTAAGTCATTATGAAGGGTGACCCATCACAATCACCCACTATCTTAGCTTTCCATAACCATTGAGAACGCTCCATTTGGACTTCTGTAGCTCCAGAAAATCTCTTTCAAGTGCAAGGAGGTCAGATCCAGACAGCATCTGCAGTGCTCTTTCTGTTTCTGAATCAGACTTTTCCTCTAGCTCCTCAATTTCAGCCAGAAAATACTTGAAATGGCATAAAAACACACAAACTAAAAGTAGAATCCAAAATTGTAAATTTTACACTAAAACCTATGAAAACTTAATAAAAATTAAACAAAACATACTAAAAACTATATGAAAATGATGCCAAAAAGTGTATAAAATATCCGCTCATCATGGGGTTGGTAAAAAAATTGAATGGGAGTTATGGGGGTTGGTGGTTTAATGGGGAATGAAAAAAATTGGAATGGGGAAGGGAATTGTAATGGTAAGAGGGGGTGGGTTAATGAGGGAAGAGATATGGGGAGGTGAAAATCTGATTGGGGGAGGCATGGGTCGGGCCCACGGAATCTTCATTTTTCAAATTTTAAACCCCTCTCAAGTCAGACCTTCAAGCGTTGTTGGCGCCTCGGCGTTTATCGCTGGTAACGTGTTTTCAGAAATTTTTTTTTGAATTGGTTCCCCAAGTTTGCTTTTAGCGCCAAGAAGGCAGAGAGCTTGTCTTGGTTTGCGTGCCCTTTGGCGCTAAATGCCCAGTTTGGCATTTAGCACCATCTCCTCAACAATCTTGCCTTATTTTTACATGCCCCATGACGCCAAATGCCAGGTCGGAGCGTTTGGTGCCACCATCACAGTGAGCTCTCCTTGGTTTTTGTTCTTCTTGGTGCTAAACGCCCAGCCTGGCGTTTAACGCCAGAGCCACCGAAGCCAATTCTTCGTAGGGTGGTCTGTTTTCCTTTCTATTTTCCCTGTTCCTGTTTTCAATACTTTGCATGACTAAAACACACATAAAAAGATGAAAATTTCTAGAAAATTAGAATAAAATAAATAAAATACCAAAATCAAAATACTGTAAAACTTAGGATACGGATAGTTGGGTTGCCTCCAACAAGTGCTTCTTTAACGTCACTAGCTTAACGGTTGATTTCCTGTTAAGGTGGGGTTTGATCGTAGTACTTCAACTCCTCCCCTCTCATTGTTAATTTTCTCCTTGTGTCCCCATGAAATAGCTCGATATACTCAAGAGAGAGGATTCTGTTTACTGGATTAGGCAACACTAGATTCCGAGTCAACACTACCTTCAACCCTGGTGAGAAACCTTCAGTGGAAATTTTTTTGTTTCTCCATTCCTTTGGTACTTTCTTCTTGGGAGCCTCCTCCTTGGTGGATGACGCACACGCAACACCAAACTTAAATTTGATATCAGGGGGAATTGTATTTATTCCCACCACAGGAGGCTTGAGCTGCAAACTTTGTTTTATATCATTAGGGGGTTCTTGGAGGTTTGGATCAATAAGCTCAGTCTGCATGCACCTCTCCTCTTCACTTGATGAATGCATATTTTTAAAGACATGAAAGACCAGTTGCTCATCATGCATCCTAAGCACTAATTCACCTTCTTCTACATCAATTAGAGCTCTCCCAGTGGCTAAGAATAGTCTTCCTAGGATTATAGAGGCGTTTTCATCCTCCTCCATGTCAAGAATCACAAAATCTGTTTGGAGGAAGAACTTTCCACTTTGACGAAGACATTCTCCAATATTCCATATGCATGTTTCAAATATTTGTCTTCTATTTGTAATGCTATCCTTGTTGGTTGTGCCTCTTTGATTTGAAACTTTTTCATCACAGACAAGGGCATTAAATTTATGCTTGCTTGATGAACGGTTATTTTATACGCTTTTTGGTATTGTTTCTTCAGTATTTTTAGTACATTTGATTAAGTTTTATTATGTTTTAGTGCAAAAAATCACTTTTTGGATGCTACTTTGAGTTTTTGTGGTTTTTCTATAATTTTAGATGATTTTTGGGTGATTCTGACAAGTTTTGGAAAAGCCTAATTCAGAGAGAGAGAAAGGACTGCAGATGCTGTCAAATTCTGACCACCATGCATTCAAACGAGCATATATGGAGCTACAGAGGTCTAAATGACGCGCTCTCAACGGCATTAGAAAGCTAACATCCAGTGCTTTCCAGAAATATATAATGGTTCATGCTTATCTTTGGAAATGATGACCCAAAACGGGCGTTGATCGCCCATCTGACCCCCTGCCTGGCGTTTGGACGCCCAAAAGGAAGCAATGATGACTTAAATCAAAGAGAACAATCATAAACTGAAAATACCTCAATTATCATTAACTCAAATAACTGTCTGTAATATGGAATAATTCGTAAATCAAATTATAATCATCAATTCAAATGTTGGAATAAATAAATAAAAGTAAAACTAAAATAAAAGAACATTAAACCTGGGATCCAGAGTTATTCTTAAAACAAGAAGAAATCCTAAATCCTAAAAGAGAGAGAGAAGATCTCCCTCTCAACTAAATCTAAATCATTGAAAAGTGAAATATGCGAGCTCCCTTTGAATGGGTGCATTCCCACACTTTATAACCTCTAGTCTATGCTATCTGTACTTGGATCTGGGCCAAAAAGGGCTTCAGAATTCGCTGGGGGTGTATTCTGTAAATTCTGATGCGTGGCCTCTGTCACGCGTTCGCGTGGGTCACGTGGTCGCGTCATTTGGAGCTTTTCCTTGCCACGCGGTCGCGTCAGTCATGCGACCGCGTCATATGCGTTCTGCTTAAGGCGCGCGGTCGCGTCAGTCATGCGGCCGCATCGCTGCTGATTCGTGCTTGGCACGCGATCGCGTCATCCATGCGATCGCATGAATACCAGTTTCCTTCAAAGCACCGTTTTGCTTTCTCCTTCCATTTTTGTATGTTTCCTTTTCCATCCTTTAAGTCATTCTGCCTTAGAAAATCTGAAACTACTCAACACACTAATCACGGCATCGAATGGAAATAAAGGTAATTAAAATAATTAATTTTAAAGCTTAGGAACATGTTTTTCATTTACATCACATAATAAGGAAGGGAAAGTAAAACCATGCAGTTAATGTGAATAAGTAGGTGAAGGATTGTATAAATCACTCAAATTAAGCACAAAAGAACTCATGAAATATAGGTTTATCATTCTCCATCCAAAAATACAAAGCTAAGCACGCCCCAAGTCTATTAGGAATCAAGCAAGGAGATCGGGAAAGTCTTCGCAGCTACATGGAAAGATTCAACAAAGCATGTCTGGACATACAAAGTTTACCAACAGAGACCGCCATTATAGGTCTCATCAATGGCTTGCGAGAGGGACCTTTTAGCCACTCTATATCGAAAAAACATCCTACATTTCTGAACGAAGTGCAAGAACGAGCAGAGAAGTACATCAACCTGGAGGAAAACTCTCGATTAGGAGAGACCTCAAAATCCGGATTCTCCTACTCCTCCCGAGATAAGGATAAAGAGTCCAAGAAGAAAGAAGATCAACATGGAGAAAAGATCAAAAAATACCACAATTACACCCCTCTTCGGGTGTCCCTTGTGGATGTCTACAGAGAAGTTTGCCATACTAAAAAAATACCGCCAGCTCGACCACTCAAAAGCAAAAAAGGAGGAGGAAACCGAACTGAATATTGTGAATATCATCGAATCTATGGACATTCCACCAACGAATGTTTCGACCTAAAAAATATCATAGAAAAACTGGTAAGAGAGGGAAAGTTAGATCGGTACTTAGCCAGCCGAACAGACAATCCAAGAAAAAGAAGAAGGGTCAAAGATGTCGGACGGGCTAAACGACCACCTTATACGCCCGAGAGACATGTCCACATGATACACGGAGGATTCACGGGAGGAGGTATCTCCAAATCATCTTGCAAAAGACATCTTAAAGATATATATCATGTCGAGGGAAAAGAGGAAGCACCCGACATCCCCAATATCACTTTTACTAAAGAGGACGCAGCCGGCATCATCTCGGGACATGACGACCCTATGGTCATCACTATCATATTGGCCAACGCAAATCTCCACTGCACACTGGTAGAGCAAGGCAGTTCGGCCGACATCTTGTTCAAAACTGCCTACGACAAACTTGGCCTGGAAGAAAAAGAACTCAGAGCATATCCAAACAGCCTGTTCGGGCTGGGAGACACTCCAATCCAACCACTGGGGTACATCTCACTACACACGACCTTTGGAAACGGAAACCGGTCAAGGACGCTCAATATAGACTACATCGTGGTCGACGTGAGTTCAGCCTACAATGCCCTAATAGGTCGGACAACGTTAAATCAACTCGGCGCAGTAGTCTCGACTCCACATTTGTGCATGAAGTTCCCAACCACAGAAGGAATAGCTACAATAAAAGCAGATCAAAAGACGGTGCGCCGCTGTTATAACGAAAGTCTAAACCTCAGAGGCAAAGGAGAAAAATTCCACACCATCAAACTTGGTGGAGTTCGAGGGTGGGAAGAACTCTGTCCACAACCCGAAGGCGAAGTAGAAAAAATCCAGATCGGAGATGTCCCAGACAAAACAACCAATATTAGAACAATCCTAAAAGGAGATATAAAAGAATCACTCGTACAGTTCTTACGAGATAATGTCGACCTCTTTGCATGGAAGGCCGCAGACATGCTGCACATAGACCCTAAGTTAATGTGCCACAAGCTGGCAGTTTACCCAGGATCTCGGCCAGGACAGCAGAGGCGTAGAAAGCTTGGACCAGAACGATCCCAAGCTGTGGAAGAGCAGGTACAAGCTCTATTGGAGGCAGGATTCATAAGAGAAATCAAGTACCCACTATGGCTAGCTAACGCCGTCTTGGTGAAAAAATCAAATTGGAAGTGGCGGATGTGCACCGACTACACTGATCTCAACAAAGCCTGCCCAAAGGATCCATACCCACTCCCAAGTATCGACGCTTTGGCGGATGCCTCCTCCGGATACAAATACCTCTCGTTTATGGACGCCTACTCAGGATACAATCAAATCCCGATGTACCCACTTGATCAAGAAAAAACTTCATTTTTAACCCCAAAAGAAAACTATTGCTACGTCGTCATGCCTTTCGGA
This sequence comes from Arachis ipaensis, assembly GCF_000816755.2. Lineage (NCBI taxonomy): Eukaryota > Viridiplantae > Streptophyta > Magnoliopsida > Fabales > Fabaceae > Arachis > Arachis ipaensis. The sequence goes on from NC_029788.2 coordinate 58,541,374, forward strand.
CTCAAAAACACAAGAGCTACTTATCAAAGATTAATGAATAAGGTCTTTGCAGACCACATCGGGAAAATCATGGAAGTCTACGTAGATGACATGTTAATAAAGACACAAAGTAAAGAGACGTTACTGTCCGACCTCACCCAAGTATTCGACACTATAAGAAGACATGGCATGCGGCTTAACCCGGTAAAAAATGCACCTTTGCAGTAGAAGCTAGCAAATTCTTGGGTTTTATGCTCACACAAAGGGGAATCGAGGCAAATCCGGATAAATGCCAGGCCATACTCGACATAAAGAGCCCGTCTTGCATCAAAGAGGTACAACAACTGAATGGAAGATTGACAGCCTTGTCCAGATTTCTAGCTGGATTAGCAATAAGATCTCTCCCCTTTTATGCCACTCTAAGGAAGGGAAAAAGGTTCGAATGGACAAAGGAGTGCGAGCAGGCCTTCCAAGATTTCAAAAGGTTCCTGGAACAATATCCTATTCTAATCAACTTACTAATTTAATTAGCAAAAGATTAGCGTCAATGGAAACAATATTAGCTAACAACTATAGATCACCAACATGAGTTGGGTTTTCATGACTCAAGATCGCCTAATTACTCTCTCCAAGCCAAGAATGCTCAAAATCTACTCTAACATCCTTCCAAGCATTTTGTCAAACACTTGGAAGGGATACATGGAAAGCATAGTAAAATTACAAGGAATATAAATCTACACTACTCAATTGCAAGGATTTAAACAACAATAAAGCAAATCAATGATAAAAGAACATGAATCATAAATTGCATTAAAGGGAAATGGAAGAACAAAAGTGCGTCAACAACAAAGTAAGCAATTAATAAAATGAAATACAAAATTAGAGAGAAGAAGAGTAGAGGAACAAGAAATTGTAGAGGAAAAGTAAATCAAAGCATGAATTAAACCTAAATCTAGAAGAGATTAACCTAACCTAATTCTAGAGAGAAGAGGGAGCTTCTCTCTCTAGAAACTAACCTACATGATGCTAATGCTTCAAACAATTGCTCCCCTCTTTGCCCAAGCTTGAATTTTGCATGAAATAGCATTAGAAATGAGTTGGGTTGGGCCCAAAGTGCTTCAGAAATCGCTGGGGGCGATTTCACATTAGTGGGCCACGTGCTCAATCGGCGCGCACGCGTACATGGCGCGTGCGCGTCCCTTAACGCGAAGCAACATATGGCAAATTGTATATTATTTCGAAGCCCCGGATGTTAGCTTTCCAACGCAACTAGATCCGCCTCATTTGAACCTCTGTAGCTCAAGTTATGGTTGATTGAGTGCAAAGAGGTCGGGCTTGACAGCTTTACGGTTCCTTCCTTTCTTCATGAGTTCTCCCACTTTGCGTGCTTTTCTCCTCACTTCTTCCATCCAATACTTGTCTTATGAACCTAAAATAACTCAAAAAATACATCAAGGCATCGAATGGAATTAAAGTGGATTAAAATCACCAATTTTATGGCCTAAAAAGCATGTTTTCACATTTAAGCACAAATCAAGGGAGAATTGCAAAACCATGCTATTTTATTGAATAAATGTGAGAAAATTTGATAAAATCCCCCAAATTGAGCAAAAGATAAACCACAAAATTGGGGTTTATCACATAACTCTCCTTGTGCTTCAATGCCGTATCCTCAGCCAACTTTGCAGAAGCCGCCAAGGCAATAGCTCTAGTCTTTTCACCCTCCAATTCTTTCTCCAACTTGGTCACCTTCACCTCGAGCTCCTCCTTTAAACCCTTAATCCGGTCAAACTCTGATTTGGCCTCCTCCATAAAGGCCTTCATCGCATGGATAGGAAGATCTTGTGCAGTCCGGTACAGAGCAGCCCCCATATGTGCCATCTTGATGCTACTCCGAGTTATAAAATCCAAATGACGAAGAAGAGAAACATCATCCATAGGAAGGGCACCATAGGGACCAATCTGCTAGTCGACAAACCCAATGGCATCTAAATCAGGAGCGTCCAGATTAAAGGGATCAACAGTCCGAGGTCTTTTTGAAGGAGGAACGGCCGTAGGAGAAGAAACGACAGCAGAGGACTAGGGAGGGTCGAGCACATGGACCCGAGGAGTAGGAATCATTCTCCTCGGTCCATGAGAGCTCGGTACTGATGGCTTTGGCAGAACATCAGAGGATCCCTCCCCAGCCACCTTGGCTGAGATGTTCTGGGCAGCAGTAGCCTTCTTCGCCTTTTTGAAGGCCCTCATAGAGTCATTATTTTTAACAATCTCTGCAAGGAAATCAACCATAGAAGCAGATTACAAACTAGAAAACGAAGAAAGCAAAGTAAAGTAGAGCAAAATATGATGAATACCCAGCACAATTCGGACAAAGGATGGATTCCCCAAAAATTTCTTGGTATCAAGATGGGGAGGTTCCCCCCAAATATCCTTAAAGACAGTTACAAAAGCCTGCTTGACCTCGTCTAACATTTTCCAAGTATACCTAGACACCACTACGTTCTTCTGCCATTCTAAGGGAAAGCGGGGCTCGCCATTCTCGTCCAAAAAGAAAGGACGAGCTCCTTTAATAGCTCGGATCATAAAAAAGTAATTCTTAAAATCCCTGAAGGACTCGTCATACATGGAAAAAACTTTATGTCCCTGGGCAGACCTAAAAAAAATCCAAGAAGCTTTCGTTTTGGTAGTCCTAGGCTTGGTCAACACAAAGAGATACAGAAAAAGTGTTTGAGAAGGTTTGACATCAAATTCTTGACAAACCAACCGAAAAATCTTAATGAAACCCCAAAAATTCGGATGAAGCTGAGATGGGGCCACATTACACGACCATAACAGGTCGGTTTCAAAAGGAGTGAAGAGAAGAGTAATGTTCATCTGGCTAAAAAAGAAGTCATATGCGTAGAAAAAGAGACGCTCCCCCTGGGTCAGAACAGGGAAACAAACCCTTTCATCAGAATCAGGTGCTACCAGCTCATAGTTGTTCTCCTGATCCCTACTATTACAGATTCGATGATGTTTTTGAAGCTCCACACAAAATTCAGAGTTAGCTAGAGAAACACACAGCAACACAAGGGAGTCCAACCAGTCGAACATCCCCTCAGGAACCTTAGAAGACGCCTCGACAATATTTTTTGCGAGAAGACATAGCCAACTAGTCCTACAAACAAGAAAAGAAAATGGATTACTAACCAAATACAGCTCGGGTGATATCAAAACAACTCGGATAATATGACTCAGAGCAATACAAACAGTAAAAGGAAAGCCCCAAGACACACACCAAGGTCCAGGAGCATCCTTTGGAGGTAGTGACATAGAGTAAAAGACTCAGAAAAGGCGACAGAGGCTAAAACATCCCAGCAAAAAACTCTAGGCAACACTTCAAGAAGAAAGACGCAAATCAAAGCAAGACTATCAAAAGACCATCGTCCTCTACAAAGCTATCCTAACAAAGAAGAACCCTCTCACAACCAACACTCCGCGAAGAAAAAACCAAATAAAGCCACCTCTCAACTACAGTTTCGGTCTATCAGCAAAAGAAACTGACAAGCAAATAGAACATGCCAAGGAAGATGCAACCTTTTTCAGAATCAAACATGCCATTATCCCAAAAAGCCACAAAATCTACAGAAGCAGTAAATAAACATGCAAAGCCCTAAAGAAGCCTCAACCATCAGAAGAAATACCAAAATATACACAAGGTCGAAAGAAAGCCAGAAAGGTACATCACAATGACAGGCAGGCACAAAAACACGAAAAGGTTCAAACTTTCCAATAATGCACTCAAACAAAAATTTAAACTTTACCAAGAAATAAAAGGAGCAACGAAAGAAGTAAAGAAACGAGAGCCAACCTGAAGAAAAAGGAGAAAGCTCTGAAAAAGTTGAAAGACGGAGCAACAAAATCCGGAATCGCCTTTCAAGCAAAGCACCAACAATCACAGCGTCGCAGGCAAAACAGAAAGACAGAGAGAAAAGGCGGGAAGTTACAAAGAAGAGAAAACCGTTTTCATGTGTAAAGTTCAAAATAAAAGAGGGAAGAGAAACGGGGCATTAAAAACTAATTAATGAGAGTATTAAACCCTCACACATTTCCAAGACAATAATGCTAATGCAAAGCGCGCGCTTTTAAAAGGAAATGAAGGAGAAACGCTTCACATTCGAAAGCTTCAGGGAAGTCGACAAAATGCTCGAGTTCAGCTTCACTAGAGAAGGACCGAAGTCCTAAAACTAAAGACTCGACCTCAAAAGGAAGACCACACTTGAGCAGGGGCACTGTTCATACCCTGGGTCGAGCTGTCTGACCCGGGATGTTTAACGACAAGTCAACCGACCTTTTCAGGTCAGGACTATCCGACCTCTTCTCAAAGAGCTCGGCTAAAATACCAGGAAAAGCCCAAATAGGGCCCAAACAGAGGAACACGACCCAAGCCTAAAGGCAGTCCAAGCCTACATAGATAAGGGCAGTTCCCTTGAAGATAAGATGACCTCACTCAAAGATAAGATAAGATAACTATCTTATCTCCAGAAAAGGTCACTCCTCATCATTATAAATACACTGGAGTACCCAGGTATAACTCATACTCTGATTCTACTAAAAACCTGCTTAATACCCTTGCTAACTTAAGCATCGGAGTCCCTTGCAGGTACCCCCACCCTCCAGTGATAAAGGATCAGCATCATCGCCAGTTCAACAAGTCGGACACGACAGTTCCGGCCACCACCCACCAGCCGGATGCATCATCTCCGACCAGTACAGAAGATCTCATCCGAGATCGACCTACAGTTTCAGGTAACCCTCGGAACAGCAATCATGAGTGATTGAGTTCCAATCCTTTGGTAACCCAATCTCTCAAATCTTGATCAATAGCCAATTCCTTGGTCTAATTGCTCATGAGAAAAGATGAAAAATGGTCCCTGATTTTACCACACACTTTCCTTGATCCAAGCATTGGGAGAATTAATGTCACTATATCCAACCTAAACCCAAATCTATTCAAGCATGAGAAGGATTCTCAAGCATGGTTCTATGATTCCTCTACCAAGGCTCACATTAAACCCAAGATCATTCAACCTCTTTCTCAAGATAATTGAATGATAGAGTGAAGAACAAAAATCCTTCAAGTAAATCAAAGAGAAGATGAATAGAAGAAGAAATTTCACTGTCATTAATCCATCAAGTACAACAGAGCTCCCACTCCCAATGAGAGGGAGTTTAGCTACTCATAGCTCAGAGAAAAGTACAAAAGATGGAAGAGATAAAGTGTAAAAAGTGAAAACTCGATCTAAACTTGGCAATGCCAATTCAATACTACCCAACTCAACTCCCCATTTCAGTACTTCCAAAGGTTGTTTATACTACTCCTAGCACTAGAATTAAGAAAATACAAAAGAAAAAGAAAATTACAATTGGAGGGAAAAGGAAAACTCAATAAACGTGACCTTCAGTAGCTGGCGTGTGACTGGCGCTTCAGTGGCGTGCCACGCCCAGCTCCAAATTTGGCTTGGCGTGCCACGCCCAGCTCTTCAAGTGGCACGCCCCTTGTGTTGGCATCCCTGGTGTGCCACGCCTTCCAACCCAAGTGGCACGCCCAGGGTCTTTTTAGCACTTGTTCAGCCTGGCGTGCCACGCCTTCGAGTCCAAGATGCACGCCCAGGCTCTTCTTAGAAGCTTGGTTAGCCTGGCGTGCCACGCCTTTGACCTCAAGTGGCATGCCCAGGCTCTTTTTTAGAATATTGACTAGCCTGGCATGCCACGCCTTCGACCTCAAGTGGCACGCCCAGGCTCTTTTTAGAATCTTTGCTATCCTGGCGTGCCATGCCTTGAACCTTAAGTGGCACGCCCAGGCTCTTCCTTGGAGCTTTGAACTAGCGTGGCACGCCTAGGGTCTGGCGTGCCACGCCCATTATGGTTGTTGCATCTTCTTCTCTGGAAAATATAACTGGCGTGCAACGCCCAAGGTCTGGCATGCCACGCCAATAGTGCAGGCTTCTTCACCTCTCTAGAAAACATAACTGGCGTGCCACGTCCAAGGTCTGGCGTGCCACGCCCAGCGTTGCTCTTTGTTCTAGAAGCTGGCGTGCCACGCCCAGCATTCAAGTGGCACGCCTAGATAGCTAATGAGAGTTGGCGTGCCACGCCTTCGATTTCAAGTGGCACGCCCGGCTTTGGTGCTTGGTCTACTTTAGTGTTGGCGTGCCACGCTTGGATCTTCAAGTGGCACGTCCAAGTGAGAAGGATACCTGGCATGCCACGCCTTCGATACCAAGTGGCACGCCCAGGTGTTTGGGTCTTCACTTCCTTCCTGGAAACTGGAACTGACGTGCTACGCCTGGATATTCAAGTGGCGCACCCAAGTGAGAAGGATACCTGGCATGCCACGCCTTTGATACCAAGTGGCATGCCCAGGTGTTTGGGTCTTCACTTCCTTTTTGGAAACTTGAACTGGCGTGCCATGCCTGGATATTCAAGTGGCACGCCCAAGTGAGAAGGATACCTGGCGTGCCACGCCTTCGATACCAAGTGGCACGCCCAAGTTAAATTGACCCTCTCCAAGCTTGGCGTGCCACGCCTGAGTCTTCAAGTGGCACGCCCATGGTGTGTGATAGACTTGGCGTGCCACGCCCAGCTTGGCGTACCACGCCCTTTTTGTGGCCTTCATGATTGCTCTTTAGAATTTACTACTGGCGTGCCATGCCCTGATGCTGGCGTGCCACGCCTATTCATTTTTATGGCATTTCTTCCAAGTCGCACGCCCTCTTCACACGCCCATCTTTTACTTGTTGTTTTCTACCCTTTTTGTTGCTCTTTTCTCCTGAAATTCAACACAAACTCATTTCAAAGTAATGTACCATAATATTTATCATTTAGTTCATGAAATTGCATTGAAACAATGAATATGTGCTCTTTTTATGGTCCTTTTGGATAGGTAAAAAGGGTAAATGATGCAAGTCATCACAACACCAAACTTAAGCTTTGCTTGTCCCAAGCAAATCAATGTGAATTGCTCTTAAATGAATTGAGACTTTAGCCATGAATAAGTGCATTCATTACCAAGAATAAGGCTAAGTGTTGACACGTGCATGAGTATTATAGTTTCAATGCCACAATGAACTCCTAGACTCTTAAAGATTTTTCCAAGTGTATACCTTAGGTGCCCTTTTTATTGATTGTCACCTTGAAGTAGAAAGAGTTGCTTCTTTTTCTTTTCTTTTCAATTGACCACGACTCTAAGTGTTTTGTCTCAAGACGACCTTTTAGATTAGGCTTTCAATTAGTACTCCCCAAACCAGTTGGTTTTAGGGTGTTAGGTGTTGAAACACCCCTAAGAATTTACTTGCCCAGGTCTCTCTTCTTGACACATCTTCACCACAAGCATCTACTAGGATCTTTGATTCTTTTAAGTTAATTGGTGCTTCCTTTTATCATAGTAGGTGATGCTCAGAGCCTTGGGTCTTTTGTTGCTTACTACTTCTTAGTTCTATAGATATTCAAGGGACATCTTTAGCCTTTACTTGTCACTTCCTCTAAGTCTAGTTACTCATTATGACTCATTTTCTTTCAATTTCATTCAAGGTTCTACACTTAGTTCTTTAATCTCTTGGTTTTGAATATCCTTACTTGGTCTTAATCTCTTTTACTCTTGTTTTTGCAATAACTCACCATAGACTCTTATGGAAACAAACTAATCTTTTATTTGATGATCATGAAACTTAAACAACATTGCATTTTCTTTCTTTAAGCATAAAGGACTCATAAAAGACTTCAGGAAATCAAACATGAAACATAAACTATCCTAACATTGCAACTAATTATCAAACAGAAATTAAACATAAAGAACTCAAACAGAAATTCAGAATTTGAAATGGTCAACCATGGGACTCAACAACCTTGAGCAGCTTCAGTTCATAGGCCCCTTTCCTTTGTCCTTCTTCTTGGAGTGGGAGGAGTCATCATCATTGATAAACCCCATTTTTAGGATTTATCTTGTGCTTAATTTAGAGGATTTTATCACTTTTTCTCATGTTTATCCAAGGAAATAGCATGGTTTCATAATTGTCTTCTAATTTGTGCTTGAATGTGAAGACATGCTTTTTAGACCTTTAATGTGTCAATATTAGTTCACCTTTGATTCCACTAGATGCCTTGATATGTTTGTTAGTGAATTCAGGATGGAAAGGCTAGGAATGGATCAAAGGGATGAAGAGGAAAAGCATGCAAGTGGAGAACTCATGAAGAAATAAGGATTTGGGATGCTGAGATTGACGCGCACGCGTGGATTGTGGAGTCGCATGGCGACGCATACGCGTACATGACGCATACGTGTGGATAGCAGAGTGTCAAGCGACACGTACGCGTGGCCCATGCGTACGCGTCAGTGCTCGCGCGTGACCCACTTAAAGTGAATCCGCTGGGGGCGATTTCTGAACTTTCCAGGCCCAGATCTAACTCAATTTTGAGGCTATTAAAGGCAGAATTCAAGGGGGAATTGACATGACTTCACACATTAGGACATAGTTTTGTTTAGTTAATGCTTTAGTTAGTTTCTACAGAGAGAATCTCTCTCTTCTCTCTAGAATTAGGATTAGATTAGGGTTTTAGTTCTCTTCTCTTAGATCTAGATCTACTTTTACTCTTGCTTCAATTTTCCTTTTGCTTTATGAATTCTTATGTAGATGTCCATTTCTCTTTCAATGCAATTTATGACTTCCATGTCTTTTCATGTTGCTTTGATTTTCTATTATGGATCTCTTGCCTTTGTAGTTAGATCTCTCTTTAATTCTTGCAATTCATGTTGTTTACCTTTATTGCCTTCTATGTGTTTGTTTAAATGCTTCTTTTAGTTATGAGTTAGATTTTGTTCCACTTGGCTTTGGTTGAGTAATTAGTGACTCTTGAGTTGTCAAACTCCTTTGTTGATTGATAATTAGAAGTTGCTAATTGACTTGAATGCCACTAAAGCTAGTCTTTCATTATGAGTTGGCTAGGACTTGTGGACTCAAGTTAATTCATCCACTTGACTTCCCTCCATGGTTAGAGGTTAACTAAATGGGAGCAATGGATAATTCTCATTATAATTGATAAGGATAGCTAGGATAGGACTTCTAGTTCTCATACCTTGCCAAGAGCCTTTCTTAGTTATTAGTTTATTTCCTTTGCAATTTACAATTCTTGTCTCTTATTCCAAAAACCCCAAAACATACCTCTAACTAATAACAAGAATACTTTATTGCAATTCCTAGGGAGAACGACCCGAGGTTTGAATACTTCAGTTATTTTCATTGGGGTTTGTTTTAGTGACAACCAAATTTTTGTATGAAAGGATTATTGTTGGTTTAGAAACTATACTTGCAACGAGACTTCATTGTGAAATTCTTTACCATCAATTTTCCTCTCATCAATCATCCTTCTTGGAGGATCCTTCTTGTGCCTGTGTGTTTTGGGCTTCCAAAATCCCAGCCTTCTCATATAGGTTCTTTCATCTTCCTTGTGCTTTGCCAGAATCTCCTCTTGTCTAGCACTTAACTCCTCCATTCCTTGCATGAATGTTCGGTATCTGGGGTTCATTGCTGCCACATCATTACATAAGTGATTCAGCTTCGCTTGTGTGTTGATATCATATTGCCTCCTTGAAATGGTTCTAGCATCATAAAGATGCCTAAACTCAGCAAAGTTCCTCTGATTCCATTTGTTTTGCTCCACTATTTTGTTGAAGCTGCCTTGCATTTCTTTCTAGTTGAACTGATCCTGTTGCTCCTTTATGTGCTTCATACTTCCTTGGAGTTGTTGTATGTTCTCATTCACTTGGTCCCAATGTTGTTGTTGTTCCTTGAGTTGGTTGACATCCTCTCCCAGAATGATTGGCATCCATAGGAACTCAGAATTCAGATAGTGTTATTGATTCTCCTAGTTTAGTATGTGGATTCTTGAACACAGCTACTTTATGAGTCTTGGCCGTGACCCTAAGTATTTTGTTTTCCAGTATTACCACCGGATACATAAATACCACAAACACATAACTGGGTGAACCTTTTCAGATTGTGACTTAGCTTTGCTAGAGTCCCCAGTTAGAGGTGCCCAGAGTTCTTAAGCACACTCTTTTTGCTTTGGATCACGACTTTAACCGCTCAGTCTCAAGCTTTTACTTGACACCTTCACGCCACAAGCACATGGTTAGGGACAGCTTGATTTAGCCACTTAGGCCAGGATTTTATTCCTTTGGGCCCTCCTATCCATTAATGCTCAAAGTCTTGGATCCTTTTCACCCTTTGCCTTTTAGTTTAAAGGGTTATTGACTTTTTCTGCTTGCTTCTTTTTTTTTTCGCAAGCTTTGTGTTTTTCACTGCTTTTTCTTGCTTCAAGAATCAATTTTATGATTTTTCAGATTATCAATAACAATTCTCTTTTTCATCATTCTTTCAAGAGCCAACAATTTTAACATTCATAAACTTCACTATAAAAAATATGCACTGTTCAAGCATTCATTCAGAATCACAGAAAATACCACCACATCTAAGTAAGTGAGACTACTCTAAAAATTAAACTCAAATTCTCATGCACTACATTTGTTCTTCTTTCTTTTTGATTTCAAACTTAGTGGGCAATACATGAGACATCTTTCAGAATTAAAGCACTTGACAGAAAAATTAAACTAGAACCTATGAATCTACTAATAAAGGATCATGCAATAAACAAAACAAAGTAGCTGGAAACCAGAATATAATATAATAAAAGCCAGAAGGAATAAAAAAATGAAAGGAACTCAACCACCTTAGTTATCCGAGTGGTCATTTTATTCTTCAGGTTGTGCTCCTTTGTGAAGATGATTCACCTCCCTTAGTGCCATAAAATTAAATAGAAAACCTTTAAGGAAAGCGTCAACACCAAACTTAAAGGTTTGCTTGTCCTCAAGCAAAGAAGAACTGAAAATAAAAAGAGACAAATATTATTATGAAAGAAAAAAAAGGAAAGGATAAAAGAACAAGAGAGAATTAGGATTGGGAGAGGGAGAAAGAAAATTGAAACTGGGCGGCGAAGGCGACGCGTACGCGTACGGCACGCGTACGCGTGGGTCGCGGAACTTCCTTAATGACGCGTAAGCATCAAGCACGCGCCCGCGTGCTCTGGGTTTTGTGTGATTCGTGCGAAGCCAGCCGTGCGCACGCGCAACTCTCTATTCACGTGGCTTTGCGACCAATATTGGCATACGACGCGTTCCCATCGTGCACGCGTACACGTGGATAGCCGTTTGGTCAAATGATGCACACGCGTCAGAGATGCATACGCGTGGGCAATTTTGTGCTTCTAGCACACTTCAAGCCCCAAACTAGCACAACTCTCTGTCCAAACACCTTGTACGCCGATTTGCGATGTCACGCGTACGCTCAAATGACGCGAACGCGTGGAGTGCCAAAATCATGAATGACGTGCACGCGTGGGGTACGCATCCGCGTGGGCTTGTTTGTGCGAAAGGCTTCATTCTGGGGCCATTCCCACACAACTCTCTGTAACTTTTTATTTTTCTCGCACCCCTAGATGACGCGTATGCGTCAGCGACGCTTGGGCATCGGTTACTCTTTTTTTTTTGAGGTGTTCGGTTCCTGTTATAAAATAACTGCATGATCAGAAAATTAGTAAGAACTTAATAAAAATCAAATAAGTAAGAAAACTGCTACTACAAAAAATAACTAAGGATACGAAATTATTGGGTTGCCTCCCGACAAGCGCTTCTTTAACGTCACTAGCTTGACGGTCAGTTTTGCTAGTTCAGCAGATGAGTGGACCTCTGGCGATCAATCTCGCCTCCAAGATAGTGCTTCAACCTCTGGCCATTCACTGTAAATTTCCTATCAGAATTCTCTTCCTGTATTTCCACATGACCATATAGTGAAGCTCTGGTAACCAAAAACGGTCCTGACCACCGGAATTTCAGCTTCCCAGGAAAGAATTTGAGCCTTGAATTATATAGAAGCACTTTCTGTCCTAACTCAAAGACTCTGATGGCAATCTTCTTGTCATGCAGTAACTTGGTTCTTTCCTTATAGAGCTTGGCATTTTCATAAGCTGAATATCTGAATTCATCAAGCTCATTCAACTGAAGCATTCGCTTAATTCCTGCAGCTTCTGAATCAAGATTTAGATACCTGATTGCCCAGTAAGCCTTGTGTTCCAGCTCAACTGGCAAGTGACAGGCTTTGCCATAGACCAACTGATAAGGGGACATGCCAATGGGAGTCTTGTATGCTGTCCGGTATGCCCACAAAGCATCATCAAGCTTCCTAGACCAGTCTTTTCTTGAAACACTGACGATCTTCTCTAGAATCCTCTTAAGTTCCCTGTTGGAAAATTCGACCTATCCACTTGTCTGAGGGTGATAGAGGGTTGCCACCTTATGGCGAACTCCATATCTCTGCAGAAGAGAGTCCAGCTGTCTGTTACAGAAGTGACTTCCTCCATCACTAATGAGTGTCCTTGGGACACCAAACCGGCTGAAGATATATCTCTGAAGAAAGCTCATTACCACCTTGGCATCATTGGTGGGTAGAGCTACAGCCTCCACCCACTTGGACACATAATCAACGGCCACTAGAATATAGGTGTTTGAATGTGAGGGTGGGAAAGATCCCATGAAATCAATACTCCACACATCAAACAACTCAACCTCAAGAATCCCCTGCTGTGGCATTTCATGGTTGGCAGGGAGATTCGTGGCTTTTGCACATCTGTCACAGTGCTTCACAAATTTTCTTGAATCTCTGAAGAGAGTCGGCCAGTAAAACCCACTCTGAAGGACCTTTGTAGCTGTCCTTTCACCACCAAAGTGGCCTCCATATTCAGAACCATGACAGTGCCAAAGAATCTGCTGTGTTTCATCATCTGGGACACATCTCTTGATTATACCATCTGAACACCTTTTAAAAAGGTATGGTTCCTCCCAAATGTAGTACTTGGCATCTGTTAATAGCTTCTTTACTTGTTGCCTGCTGTACTCCCTTGGGATAAAATTCATAGCTTTATAACTTGCAATGTCTGCAAACCAAGGAGCTTGCTGAATGAGGAATAATTGCTCATCCGAAAACATCTCAGTCACAGCTGTGGGTGGTTGTACTCCTGCTTCAGGCTCAATTCTGGAGAGATGGTCAGCTACTTGATTTTCTGACCCTTTCCTGTCTTTTATTTCAATATCAAACTGTTGAAGGAGCAACACCCATCTGATTAATCTTGGTTTAGAATCTTGCTTGGTTAGAAGGTACTTCAAAGCAGCATGGTCAGTATAAACAATAACCTTAGAACCAAGTAAATAGGACCTAAACTTATCAACATCATACACAACAGCTAATAATTCCTTTTCTGTAGTTGTGTAATTCTTTTGAGCATCATTTAACACATGACTGGCATAATAAATGATATGTACAAGCTTACCATGCCTCTGGCCTAAAATAGCTCCTATAGCAAAATCACTAGCATCACACATTAATTCAATTGGTAAATCCCAGTCAGGGGGAGCTATAATGGGAGCAGAGGTAAGGTTTGCCTTTAGAGTTTCAAAAGCATGCAGACAATCAGAATCAAAGACAAAAGAAACATCAACAATCAACAGGTTGCTCAATGGTTTAGCAACTTTAGAAAAATCCTTTATAAATCTTCTATAAAATCCTGCATGACCCAAGAAACTCCTGATTGCCTTAACATTGGTTGGTAGTGGTAATTTTTCAATTACCTCCACCTTTGCTCTGTCAACCTCAATCCCCTTACTTGAAATTCGGTGTCCAAGAACAATGCCTTATGTAACCATAAAATGGAATTTTTTCCAATTTAAAACAAGGTTTGATTCTTGACACCATTTCAAGACAAGAGATAAATGTTTAAGACAGGATTTAAAAGAATTACCAAAAACAGAAAAGTCATCCATAAATATCTCAATAAACTTTTCAACCATATCAGAAAAAATTGAAAGCATACACCTCTGAAAAGTTGCTGGAGCATTGCAAAGTCCAAAGTCAGACCAAATGGCATTCTCCTGTAGGCAAATACTCCAAAGGGGCATGTGAATGCTGTCTTCTCTTGATCTTGAGGATCCACTACAATTTGATTATATCCAGAATATCCATCTAGAAAACAATAAAAAGCATGACCAGCTAACCTCTCAAGCATCTGATCAATGAAAGTAAGGGGGAAATGATCCTTCCTTGTAGCAGTGTTGAGCCTCCTGTAGTCTATGCACATTCTCCATCCTGTGACTGTTCTTGTAGGAATAAGCTCATTCTTTTCATTCTTGATCACTGTCATCCCTCCTTTCTTGGGAACTACCTGCACAGGACTTACCCAAGGACTGTCAGAAATAGGATAAATAATACCTGCTTTCCATAATTTCATTACCTCTTTTTGGACCACCTCTTTCATAGTTGGATTAAGTCTCCTTTGTGGTTGCACAACTGGTTTGGCATCATCTTCAAGGAGGATCTTGTGCATACACTTGGTTGGACTAATCCCTTTTAAGTCACTAATGGTCCACCCAAGAGCTGTTTTATGGCTCTTGAGCACTGAAACAAGCGCCTCTTCCTCTTCAGGCTTCAGGGAAGAGCTAATAATTACTGGATATGAATCATTTCCACCCAAGAACACATATTTCAGAGAAGGGGGGTAAGGGTTTGAGCTCAAGCTTGGAGGCTTTCTCCTCCTTGATTGGCGTGTTCATCATCTCCTTTTGGGGTGGTGAATCGTCAACTTCAACTAATTCACACTCAGAAATAGGATCCAGAACATCATCAAGTACCTCAGTTTCCAGTACTTCTTAAATAAGTGGTTCAATAACATCTATTTTCATACACCCCTCAGAATCATTAGGGTGTTTGACAGCTTCAAAAACATTTAGGATCACCTGTTCTTCATTGACCCTCAGGGTTAATTCACCCTTTTGCACATCAATCAGAGCTCTACATGTAGCTAAAAAGGGTCTACCAAGTATAATAGAGGGTTTTACCTCCTCTTTCATGTCGATTATAACAAAATCAACAGGGAAGATAAATGGTCCTACTTTCACAAGTAAATCTTCAACAACACCCACAGGTAATTTAATAGAAAGATCAGCAAGTTGAAGAGAAATACGAGTAGGTTTTACCTCCTCAATTTGAAGCTTTTTCATCACTGAAAGTGGCATGAGGTTGATGCTAGCTCCAAGATCACATAAAGCTCTCTGAATGCCGACTTCTCCAATGGTGCAAGGAATGACAAAGCTTCCTGAGTCTGGCATCTTCTCAGGAAGGGTGTGTTGAATAATAGCACTACATTCCTTGGTTAACACCACGGTTTCTTGCTCCTTCCAATTCCTCTTGTGGGTCAACAACTCTTTCATAAATTTAGCGTAGAGAGGCATTTGCTCTAGAGCCTCTGCAAAAGGAATGTTAATCTGCAGCTTCTTGAAGACATCTAAAAATTTAGAGAATTGCTTTTCTTTGGACACCTTCTGAAGCCTCTGAGGATATGGCATTTTTGGCTTGTATTCAGGGGCCTTTGGTAAGGTGGGATAAGTGTCAAGAGAGTCAGGAAACGGGTTGTCTGCACGCTCAGGAGGGGCGTGCTCTACTTCTTCCTTCTTCTCCTCTGGAGCTTCCTTTTCAATTAAATCTTCATTGACCTTGGTCTCAGAACCAGCTACCTTACCACTTCTCAATTGAATAGCCTTGTAATCTTCTCTTGGGTTCACCACTATATCACCAGGGAATATATTTGCAGACCTTTCAGGTAATTGCTTGCTCATTTGACCCATTTACACCTCCAAGTTTCTAATGGAGGCTCTGGTTTCTTGCTTGAAACTCATCATCATCTCCCAATTAGAATCTTCTTGGGATTTAGAATTTTCCTG